>NC_079222.1:24668041-25268041 GCF_029633865.1 Lampris incognitus
AAATTTATGACAGAGTAAAATGGAGAATACAGGGCATCCGGGTAGCATAGCGGGCTATTCCGTTGTGTACCAACACGGGGATCGCCGGTTCGAATCCCCATGTGTGTTACCGCCGGCTTGGCCCGTGTCTGCGGTTGGGAAGCCGGATGTGGGTATGTGTCCTGGTCGCTGCACTAGCGCCTCCTCTGGTCGGTCGGGGCGCCTGTCCGAGGGGGAGGAGGGAACTGGGGGAAATTGCGTGATCCTCCCACGCGGTACACCCCCCACCCCTAGCGAAATTCCTCGCTGTCAGGTGAAAAGAAGCAGCTGGCGACTCCACATGTACCGGAGGAGACATGTGGTAGTCTGAAGCCCTCCCCGGATCGGCAGAGGGTGGTGGAGCAGCGACCGGGACAACTCGGAAGAGCGGGGTAATTGGCTGGGTACAATTGGGGAGAAAAAAGGGGGGGGCGGGATTATGAGAGAGTAAAAAGGGTAATGCAGAGAATTCTCGCAAAGAGCGCCTTATCAATGGCTGGAGCCTTGCCCAGCATCTGTCATCTTCTCCACTTCACCCGATAGGATGAAATGTGTATATCTTGCACATGGGCTCGGAGGAAGCAACGGTTTGGAAGCACACTGCAATGATATAACCTTGTCAAAAAAGACATTTGTTCACACTGTTGACTACACCAGTAAAAGAGATGAACGAGTTACTTAGTCAAACTAGATGTTTATATTTTGGTGTGCCGCTATGAATGAATAATAGATTTTCTTTTTTCACACAGTAACAGCATGTTGACGTTTCTACATACTGTCTGTGAGACAGAGAGAGTGTGACAAGGAGAGTTTGAGAATTTATGCATATGTAAATGTATTCCACGTATACCTTGGCACATTATGGCATTTTGTCTTTTTTGTCGGTGAACATTCGGTGTGCATGGAAGACTCACATGTGTGTGCAGCACAGGTCGGAGATGTGTGGTGCACAAAGGCATTATTGAGAGGGAATGGGTTTGGCAGACTGAGGGAAAAGTTTCTCGAGAGTGTCGCTGTTCCTTCCTCTCATGTGTTCACCAAGCTGCGGGGGACCATGTTTTGCAGACCGGCCCTGGCACATGCCCTTATAAGTGAGCCTGGAGAAAATAATACTGTCCCATTTGAGCGGAGTGGAAAAGCAGGCTGCAACTACACAGGTAGAATATAAAAAACACACCTTGCGGGAGACTAGTAGACCTACTCTTCAACTTAGTTGTGTTATCAGAGAAGTAGAGACCCTGGGGCTTTGATGAGGGTAGACAGAGAGAGAGAGAGAGAGTGTGTGTGTGTGTGTGTGTGTGTGTGTGTGTGTGTGTGTGTGTAATAGTAGTGGCTTGTCCAAATCAGGCCCTAAACTCCTGCCACCATGTGACCAAGGGCCCTAGGGAAAAGATATAACCTCCCGCAGCTGCTATGTTATGTGGCTGTGTGTGTGTGTGTGTGTGTGTGTGTGTGTGTGTGTGTGTGTGTGTGTGTGTGTGTGTGTGTGCGTGTGCTGTGTGTGTGTGTGTGTGTGTGTGTGTGTGTGTGTGTGTGGGGCTGTGTGTGTGTGTGTGTGTGTGTGTGTGTGTGTGTGTTTGAGAGAGAGAGAGAAAGAGAGAGAGAGAGGGAGAGAGAGAGAGATCTGTTTTTGTTCAGTGCATGAGAATATAATAAAATTAAAACATATTAAAACATAAATACTGATTTCAGAGAGTGTTATTGTTAAATTAGGACACCTTGGTTGCCTAAGTGAACCCATCCTTCCACCTAATACACACAGTAATACACACAGTGGCAAAGCCACTTTTTGCTTCGATAAGAGTAAAAGGTTGTTTCCTTAACAGTGTACCACCTAAAACTGAAAGTCTGGATTTACACATATGCTGGCATTGTTTTTTCTTTTTTCTTTTTTTGTAGGAGATCAAACTCTACCAAATTGCAAATTACAAGCTCCCTCTGAAAGTAAGTTTGCAGATTTTGCATGGGATTGAGGTCAAGAACATGACTAAGCCATCTTCTAATAATGTCACTAAGCTTAACATTAGCTGCTATTCTCTGTGGATGATGTACTGGGTGGGCTTGGTGCCAAACAAATCTTTTGAAAAGTATTCTCTACATGACTTTAGGATGACTGCCCGGCGCTGCGCCCGCAGAGGAAAGACCAAAGGCAGTCTGACAGGACGCGGAAGCGGGGCAGGTTAAGATAACTGCTATCCCATGCAGACCGGCACTTCCGACAGTTATCCTGGCTGGCATTCGTTCTCCTGGACAGTGTTTGTTTTTTTATTATTATTATTATTATTAGTTCGGATGTACGTGTTCTTAGTTTGGATATATGTGTTCTTAGTTTGGATATACGTGTTCTTAGTTTGGATATGTGTGTTCTTAGTTTGGATACATGTGTTCTTAGCTTGGATGTGTTTAGTTTGTATATATGTGTTTAGTTTGGATATATGTGTTCTTAGTTTGGATATATGTGTTCTTAGTTTGGATATACGTGTTCTTAGTTTGGATATACGTGTTCTTAGTTTGGATATATGTGTTCTTAGTTTGGATATATGTGTTCTTAGTTTGGATACATGTGTTCTTAGCTTGGATGTGTTTAGTTTGTATATATGTGTTTAGTTTGGATATATGTGTTCTTAGTTTGGATATATGTGTTCTTAGTTTGGATATATGTGTTCTTAGTTTGGATATACGTGTTCTTAGTTTGGATATGTGTGTTCTTAGTTTGGATACATGTGTTCTTAGCTTGGATGTGTTTAGTTTGTATATATGTGTTTAGTTTGGATATATGTGTTCTTAGTTTGGATATATGTGTTTAGTTTGGATATATGTGTTCTTAGTTTGGATATATGTGTTTAGTTTGGATATATGTGTTCTTAGTTTGGATATATGTGTTTAGTTTGGATATATGCGTTCTAGTTTGGATATATGCGTTCTAGTTTGGATATATGTGTTCTTAGTTTGGATATATGTGTTCTAGTTTGGATATAAGTGTTCTTAGTTTGAATATATGTGTTTAGTTTGGATTTTTGTGTTCTAGTTTGGATATGTGTTCTTAGTTTGAATATATGCATTCTAGTTTGGATATATGTTTTCTCAGTTTGGATATATGTGTTCTTACTTTGAATATATGCATTCTAGTTTGGATATTTGTTTTCTTGGTTTGGATATATGTGATCTTGTTTGGATATAGTATGTGTTCTTATTTTGGATATATGCATTCTAGTTTGGATATATGCGTTCTTGGTATGGATATATGTTTGGTTTGGATTTTTGTGTTCATAGTTTGGATATATGTTTTCTTAATTTGGATATATGTGTTCTAGTTTGGATATATGTGTTCTAGTTTGGATATATGTGTTCTTAGTTTGGATATATGTGTTCTAGTTTGTATATATGTGTCCAAGTTTGTATATGTGTGTTCTAGTTTGTATATATGTGTCCGAGTTTTTATATGTGTGTTCTAGTTTGTATATATGTGTTCTTGTAGTTTTTAGATATGTGTTCTTGTCTTTGTCTTGCACTGCTGTGGGCTGGGGTAAACAATATTTCATTTCATATACGCAAGTACATGAAGTGAAATTACAAACTGTTCCTGATTCCTGATTTAGGAGTTTGATTTGGTCTTCCCACCTGATTAAATCTAAAATGGTCACCCCCCCACCCCCTACCCGAGACGTGGCATCTATCTTGTCGTCCCACCTTAGAGCCCTGTAATAACGGAAGAAATACAAAGGGGTTGTTATTTTCATTGAGTGGCCAGATTCTACCATACAGTCAGGGGGCTACTGTTGGCCTCTAGTTGTCATTTATATTAAAAACTGTCTTGATCTGAACAAAGTCCAGGTGGTGCCATCTTTCCTACACTTCTTGATTATGTTCTTAACCAGGTGCCATGTTATATTAAAGGTTTTTGAGATCTTTTCAAATCCCTATCCTGATGTGAATCTTTCAAATTATTATTATTATTTAACCTCTGCTCTCAGCAGGCTTGGCATACAACAGAGAATTTGTATGCCAATGTGTCCTAGACACGCAAGTGGAGTTTAGATTCTTTAGCTCTTTAATAATTATCAGGAACCACTAATAACGCCATCCTTTGGATGATCCGTGAGATGACAAGAGCACAGGGTTTTTGTTATACATTTATAGCCACCACCAGTCCCCCACTTCAGCATGTTTGATCAGCTAAACAACCAGTCAGCATCGCTTCTCCAAGAGGGTCCAATCACCACAACTGAGACAAGGACACTCAGAAATAAAAAATGACAACATGTATCTGATAAGACAGACATAGAAAAAGACACCGATGTGTTCGTAAAAACAATTAAATCAGTTTAGGACAACAGTTATAGTGATTTTTTGATTTTGATTCTCATACTTTATTAATCCCTGTGAAGAAATTCATGCTCTGCATTTAACCCATCCTAGCTGTGTAGCTAGGAGCAGTGGGGCAGCCACCGTGCAGCACCCGGGGACCAACTCCAGTTCGTCTTGCCATGCCTTGTTCAGGGACACAGGCAGGAGTATTAACCTTAACATGCATGTCTTTTTGATGGTGGGGGAAACCGGAGCACCCACAGAAAACCCACCGCAGACACAGGGAGAACATACAAACTCTACACAGAGGACGACCTAGGATGACCCCCCAAGGTTGGACAACCCCGGAGTTCGAACCCAGGACCTTCTTGCTGTGAGGCGACAGTGCTTACCACTGGGCCAATGTGCTTCCCAGTGATAAAGGGGAAGAGAAGGAAAAAAAAAGGGGGGGGGGAACTAGGAAGAAAGATGTAATCCAGAGAGTGTTCCAGGGATTGTGTGAGGCAGATGCTAGCAGTGTGTATGTGTATGTGAAGTGTCCACCTGTGAGTGCATGAGATCAGTCCCAAATACTTCTTTTGTCTGAAATCAGCAGCTTTTCGTAGTGCCTCTGAGCAGCAGACAGGCTCTGCAGCCATCCACGGGCCCTGCAGTCATGCTGACACCCCACGACCAAGAGAACAGCCGCAGCCCAAAGCACAGCAACTCCAGAGGAACAGCAAGCCCACAGGGGGGCCAGGAGCCTGCAGAGCAACAGCCCTGCTCCCCCCCGGGAGCAAAAGCCAGTTCCCAAAAGCACAAGCCGGGCTCGCACCCCTATGAGCATTTCAAATTAAGATCACGTACATATGATGTTTGTTCCTTGCTAACTATCCACATGTCTGCACAGCGAAATATAATATCCATCCATCCATCCCCCCATTATCTGAACTGCTTATCCTGCTCTCAGGGTCAAGGGGATGCTGGAGCCTATCCCAGCAGTCATTTGGCGGCAGGCGGGGGGATACCCTGGACAGGCCGCCAGGCCATCACACAGAGTCAACACACACACACACACACACACACACACACACCTAGGGGCAATTTAGTATGGCTGATTCACCTGACCTACATGTCTTTGGGCTGTGGGAGGAAACCGGAGCACCCGGAGGAAACCCACGCAGACACGGGGAGAACATGCAAACTCCACACAGAGGACGACCCGGGAGGTTGGACTACCCCGGGGCTCGAACCCAGGACCTGCTCGCTGTGAGGCGACTGCACTAACCACTGCGCCACCATGCCGCCAAAATATAATATACAATAAGATTTTTTTTTCCAGCAGATCTTCTTATAAACTGTTCGGCTGGTGTAGGAGAAATCAGCACAGATTTGGGAATGCTGTGTGAATACCCCAGTTTGAAATGGTGTGGACACTTGTGCAAACAACGTGTTTTAGTTTACTAATCTTAAAAACATACTGCGCCTTGGGCGCCCCAGTAACGTGGCGGTCTATTCCATTGACTATTGCCTACCAACACGGGGATCGCCGGTTCGAATCCCCGTGTTACCTCCTGGTTGGTTGGGCGTCCCTACAGACACAATTGGCCGTGTCTGCGGGTGGGAAGCGGATATGGATATGGGTATGTGTCTTGATCGCTGCACTAGCGCCTCCTCTGGTCAGTCGGGGCGCCTGTTTTGGGGGGGGGGGTAGCATGATCCTCCCACATGCTACGTCCCCCTGGTGAAGCTCCTCACTGTCAGGTGAAAAGAAGTGGCTGGCAACTCCACATGTATCGGAGGAGGCATGCGATAGTCTGTAGCCCTCCCCAGATCGGCAGAGGGTAGGGAGCAGCAACCGGGACGGCTCAGAAGAGTGGGGTAAATGGTCGGGTACAATTGGGGAGGAAAAGGTCGAGAGAAAAAAAAGAAAAAACAACAACACACACCCTTTGTTTTTACCTTAAATACCACTGCTATATCAAAATTAAAAAAGTCATTGACCCAAAAGCAATAAAAACTAGGCCCATACATATATAAATATGACTACCTATAAACACACTCTATACTCCGGTATATTACTCTCTATAGAGAAATAAATGCTAAAGAAAAAAAATGAAATGTTAGCTTTCCTTGAAGATGTTATGTTAAGTGATCCCACACTCCTGCGTTAAGTAAATTCTTATTCCTTGAGCACATATTAATAAGTCAAGCTGCTTGAAAGATACTTAACAGCTGCATGGAATCACTTGACATAACATTTTTAAGTAAATCCAACATTTTTTTTTTGAGGAAGTCTGAGTGCACACATTCACACTGTATGACGGGGATGTATTGATATGCCCCACTGGAGAAGCCCCATTGAGAAATGCACAGACACATCGCTCCTGTAATGACAGTGTGTTTAAAGGGAGATATAAAAACTGGCTGGATAAGCCAGACCCTAAAATAAACATCGACAAGGTCAAGGATGCCATTTCTCCCAAAGCAAAGGGGAAGACATCTGCTTGCACTGCTTAGTCATTTTAAGTCAATGTCAGAAGCTCGACACTGTTTTTGACAGGGGGTCTCTTTTGCTGCTGAACCGAGAGCAGAGAGGGGGAGACTGGAAGAAATATAGTCAGGAAAAAAAAATTCACCATGAAGGTACAACTTTAACATGGCACAAGCAACACAAAACCCAGTGTAAGATACATCAATAATTCTTAAGCAAACTATCAATGCTTCTAGTGGGAAAATGTACCCTGCTGATTCCCCCTAAGAAGTTGTTCATTTTGTTTTCCTTTTCCTCTGGGTATGGTGCTTAAAGGTCTTCAACAGCACCATGACTTGTCCCAGCCCTCACAGAGTTGGCCTTTAGTTAACTGCCTCATCTTAAATTACTATATCACTACCTCTAAGGTAATGCTGAGCCTTGTGCAGGATGTAAGTGCGATGCATTAGCAGGGAGAGGAGCAGGTGAATGGAAGTACACGTGTAGGGGCTTGCACAAATGAATGAACTTACACACATGCATTCGCTCAAACACATGCACACAAATATGCATATATGTACACAACACAAACATCTGCATACATAACTTAATATGCACATCTGCATTTTCCACAGGAGCTCTGGCGATGTGGAGACTGGCTCGCACCAAAGAGGCAGGCATGTTTTCTGATTGATGGTCAGTTAAATATGAGATGAGAAGATAGGGTTTTGTGTGTGTGTGTGTGTGTGTGTGTGTGTGTGTGTGTGTGTGTGTGTGTGTGTGTGTGTGTGTGTGTGTGTGTGTGTGTGTGTGTGTGTGTGTGTGTTCATTCTGAAGGCACGTTGATAGCTTTGTTTGTACACTAGCACTAGATGGCCAAAAGTATGTGGGCACCCCTTCTAATGGAAATCACGCGTTGCCCTGCTGAGTCATTTCCGGTCGTCAGCTGACGTTTGTTTGTTGCTCTGCTTCCTTGCTTTTCAACATTTTTTAACAACTTTTAATTGATTTTATGGTTTGCCTGTGCTATTTTCTGGACGTTATCCAATCATCGATTATTGCACGGACTTGATCGCGCTGGAGTCTCTGACCCCGTAGTGCTTGTGCAGAACGTGGCGAGAACCGTGTGGACTCGGTCCTCAGCCGTGGCCGTGATCGGCGGTTTTATACTTCTTCGCTGAGCTTTGTCTGATTTCTGGAAATACAGCCGTGTTCCCATTTTCAGTCTTCGGGCCTTGGGAAAATGCCCCCCCCCCTCCCTCCACTGAATGCACCAGCTTCGCCACGCTCAGCCTCAGCCAGAAAATCAAAAAGCTTGGAAAAAAGAATCTCTGTGCTCCACCAAATTAAAAGAGGATGAAAACGTATTGACACTCTGTTTACTGCTTCCCAAGATGATGTCCCGGAACCGGCGAACAATCAGAACCGGGGACATGAAAGGCGTTGCGAAGCGGCTTTCGGACATAATGAGCCCCACGCCGATGACTATGCGGACACTATTCCCCGGTCCGGCCCGAACCCCGCTTGAGACGGACACGACATCGGATCTGGAAATGTGCAATTGGTTAAACCAGGGAGCAAGACCAAAGACATGTTCTACCCCCGCAGTGTCAAAACCTGAGCTCAGGACAGACGTTGTAAAAGAAGAGCCAAACACACAACAAACATGTTGTACTGTCTCACCAGAGGTTCGGCTAGAGAAGATGAGCTGCCTGTCAGTGAGCACAATGGCAATGCCACAGCTAGCATTAGCACCGCTAGTTCTGACGCTAACGCCGAGACCGGTGATACAGCTAAGCCCTTGACGAGCGTCTCTTGGCGTCACCCACAGGCAAACAACAGATCAGTAGCCGCTAAAGCTAATATCACATCATCCAAAAAAAGAAAAAGAAAAAAGACAGCATCACAGCAGAACATGCACAGGACATTTGGAAAAAGAAGTTAACCAAGTTGGACAAGACATCAAACCAAACACAGCTCTGCCGGTAGGTGACCATAAGTCAAAAGCAAAGTTTTGTAAACTGTCTTTCTACCCAGCGCTACGGTTGGCGACAAGGTCCAAACACTGGTCCAAACACTGGTCCAAACACTGGTCCAAACACTGGTCCAAACACTGGTCCAAACACTGGTCCAAACACTGGTCCAAACACTGCCACAAGTGTTATTCAACCACCCGGGCACGGACACACTTATTGTGCATGTTGGAACAAATGACACTTGTCCTGGAATGACACATGCCTCAGAGCTGTTAAAAAGAGACTTCGTACACCTAATGGACATTCTATAACGAGTCCCAGCTCAGATATTTGTGTCAGGTCCAATATAGGGAAAGGAACTGAATGTTTTAGCCGCTTGCTGGCATTAAATACCTACCCACCAAACCCTCATACCCGCCCAAACAAACCAACGGCAATCTCCCCGTGGTCAGCATTACAGAGCATGCTGACTACTAGGACCGGCTGGGTCCTTACTCCAGCCACCCCCCCCCCCCTTTCAGCTCATGTCTCCCTCTCTGCTTACTGGGTATGGACCCACTGCTGCTGATACAGCCCACCCCGGACAGCGAGGAGCGACTCCAAGGTCTACAATTCCTGTTTGGACCAGCTTCAGGAGGAACAACGTGTTCTCAAAGTGCACAACTACTTTATCTAATCTGACTCCAGTTGTACGCCTGCAGCCACAGCCTGTCGCAAAACATTGCACAGATCTTATTCTTAACACATTAAAATTAGCGTTACTAAACCTCAGGTCTTTAGCAGGGAAAACATTTTAATCAACGATTTTATCACCAAGCACAATCTCAATTTTATATTTTTTTTAACTGAAACTTGGTTAGACCAAGACAACGGTGCAACTGTTCTTATTGAGTCAACCCCTGCCAACTTCAGTTTTGTGAGCGAAACCAGACAGCATAAGAAAGGAGGTGGTCATTTTTCTTAATGATTCGCTCCAGTGCAAGAGGAATCTTATGGAAATTTTGCTTCTTTTAAATGTGTGGCTCTTCAATTGAATTCCTCTTCTTGAGTAATATTTCTAATTATCTATAGGCCTAAATACAATGCAAACTTTTTGGATGACTTAACTGAACTGCTGTCTGTAATATGTGTTGAATTTCACAGTTTAGTTATTGCTGGTGATTTAAACATCCATGCTGGCAACCCCAAGGACAGAGGAACTGAAAAAAAATGTGTTGTGTTCTTGATAACTATGGACTTATTCAGCATGTGACAGAGCCCACACACAACAAGGGGCACACTCTGGACTTAATTATCTCCAAGGCTCTGAACATTTCTACGGTTGTGGTGACTGATGTCAGTCTGTCCGATTATTCCTGTGTTTTCTTTGAGAGTACTATCTCCATGCACTCAAATGCTCAAACAGAGGTAATCCCAAAACGGCATATCACTGAAAGCACCAGTGAAATTTTTTTTTTCAGGCTTTCTCTTCCACACCCGCCCTCTCTCGGGTCTCAGTCAATGAGCTTGTAGATAATTTCAATTCTAAAATTACAGATGTCATCGATCCCATCACACCCGATAAGATGAAGGTGGTCTCTGGTAAGATGTCAATGGAGATGTGTCACGCTGGTCAGAATAGAAAAATGAAAGTGTGCTGAACGTAGATGGCAAAAAACAAATTTTACTGTTAATTATGACATCTATAAAGAGAGACTGCGCATTTATAATTTGGAAGTGAGAAATGCAAGGCAATCCTACTTCTCTGACAGCTTTGCCAAAAACAATAATGACGCACATGCCTTGTTTGCTACTGTCAACAGGTTAACAAACCCTCCTGTGGCAGTAGCCTCTGAATTTCTATCTAACAGTGCCTGCAATGAATTTGCCTCCTTCTTCAATGACAAAATTCAGAAAATTAGACAGGCTGTCAATGCCTCCGTACTTGGTACAGGGCATGTGTTGTCCTTGCATCCACCTAAAATCAATTCAAATAGCATGTCACAATTTGATCCATCAACCATAAAAACTTGGGGGACATTATAACGCCTGAAATCATCTTCCTGTTGCCTTGATATTCTGCCAACAGGCTTTTTCAAAAAAAAATTCTAGTTGCATGTCCTCCGATCTTCTAGTAACTGTCAACACATCTCTTCTCTCAGGTCTTTTCCCACGGGCCCCGAAAACTGTAGTCATCAAGCCACTCTTAAAAAAGAATAAGCTGGGGTCCGCGGTGGTGTAGCGGTCTAAGCATCGGCTTTGTGTCGATGCAGTTGCCCACTGGGGACCGGGGTTCGTGCCTCGCTCTCGTCAGATCCGACTATGGCCGGACTCGATGAAGTAGCAACAATTGGCAACGCTGTCTTCGGGAGGGGGGCGGAGTCGGCTTGTGTTCGTCACATGAATGCGTCTCTCTGTGTGTCGGGAAAAAGCAGTTGTTCAGCCTGGATTCGGCTTGTCATGAAAGTGGGGAGGCATCTCCCTCGAGACTGCCTGCAAGAGAGATGCAGTTGGCGAACGTATGCAGTACGAGGGTGGGTGTTTGAACTAAAATAGTGATCGATTGGCCACTAAATTGGGAGAATAAGGAAAAAAATCAGAAATAAATTTATGGAAAAAAAAGAATAAGCTAGATACTTAACTAATAAACAGTTACAGGCCCATATCAAGCCTCATGTTTCTAAGTAACATAATTGAAAATGCTTTTTTCCAGCAGCTCAAAACTTTTTGGCACTAAACAACAGTTTTGATGTCTTCCAGTCAGGATTTCGACCACACCACATCACTGAGACTGCTCTTGTTAACGTATTTAATGGCATCCGCTTAATCACAGACAATGGCAGAGTCTCAGTCCTGGTATTATCGGATTTCAGTGCTGCATTTGACAATGTTGACTAAACATATTACCTGACCGATTGGAAAACTGGGTGGGACTTTCTGGCACAGCACTAAACTGGTTTGAATCCTACTTAAAGGATAGGGACTACTTTTTGTCTATAGGTAATTACAAATCTGAGTGTACAAAAATGACCCGTGGCATTCCCCAAGGCTTCATACTGGAGCCACTTCTGTTTAACATCTATATGCACCCACAAGCCCAGATTATGGAAAACAACAAAATATGTTACCATAATTATGCAGACAACACATAGATTTACATAACCATATTCAGCAGGGGCCTATAATCTCATACAAGCATTGAGTAAGTGCATTGAACAAATCAATGATTGGACATCTCAGAATTGTCTTCAATTAAACAAGGATAAAACTGAAGTAATTTTCTTTGGAGCCAAGGAAGAACAATTAAAAGTCAGCACTCAGCTACAATCAGTAATGTTAAAAACCATGAAGCAAGCCATAAATCTTGTTGTAGTCATGGACTTAGACCTGAATTTAGATAGCCACATTAAGACAATTATAAAGTCAGCCTACTATCACCTGAAGAATATATCAAGAATTAAAGGATTTATGTCTTGACAGGATTTGGAAAAACCTGTCCATGCATTTATCTTAAGTTGGCTTAGCTACTGTAATGGTGTCTTTGCAGGTCTTTCTATAAAAATAAAAAAAAATCGATCAAACAGCTGCAGTTGATTCGGAACGCTGCAGCTCAAGTCCTTACTAAGGCCAAAAGAGTGGATCACATCACTCCAGTCCTGAGGTCACTACAATGGCTTCCTGACCGTCAAAGAATTGATTTTAAAACTCTGCTCTTGGTTTATAAAGCACTGAATGGTTTAGGGCCAAAATACATTTCTGATCTACTGCTACACTATGAACCATCCAGACTGCTCAGATCATCTGGGACAGGTCTGCTTTCTGTCCCCACAGTCAAAACCAAACATGGAGAGGCAGCGTTCAGTTTTTGTGCACCACATGTCTGGAACAAACTCCCAGAAAACTGCAGGTCTGCTGCAACTCTCAGTTCTTTTCAATCAAGGCTGAAGACTTTCCTCTTTGCCGCTGCCTTTTATTTAATAACATTTGAAGCTTTTGATTTTCATCTTACACTGCACTATAACCTTTACTCTTTTTTATTTGTTTTAAACGTCTTTTTATTGCCTTATGTTGCTTTTATTAATGCTTTTTATTTTTTATGTAAAGCACTTTGAATTGTTCTGATGCTAAAATGTGCTAGACAAATAATCTGTCTTGCCTTTTTCTTGCCTAATGAGTGGATTTGGCCACGTTCATTTCTGGTAGATACATAAATTCAAGCACGTAGCTATGAAATTTCCATAGGCATACATTGGCAGTAGAATGGGTCACACTGAAGAGCTCAGTGACTTTCAACATGGCACTGTCATAGGATGCCACCTTTCCAACAAGTCATTTGTTAATTTTTCTGCTCTTCTGTCCTGCTCTTCTGTCCTGTTCAACTTTAAGTGCTGTTGTTGTGAAGTGGAAACATCTAAGAGCAACAACAGCTCACCCATGAAGCAGTAGGCCACATAAGCTCGCAGAATGGGACCGCTGAGTGTTGGAGCGCATAGCACTTAAAAATTATCTCTCCTCGGTTGCAACAACACTACAAGTTCCAATCTGCTTCTGGAAGCAATGTCAGCACAAGAGCTGTTTGTCGGGACTTCATGAAATGGCTTTCCATGGCCGAGCAGCCACACACAAGCCCACCATCACCATCACAATGCCAAGCGTCGGCTGGAGTGGTATAAAGCACACCACCATTAGACTCTGGAGCATTGGAAATGCATTCTCTGGAGCGATGGATCACGTGTCACTGTCTGACAGTCTAACGGGCCAATCTGTGTTTGGTAGATGCCAAGAAAACGCGACCTGCCTGAATGAATAGTGCCAACTGTAAAGTGTGGTGGAGGAGTAATATTGGTCTGGAGCTGTTTTTTATGGCTTGGGCTAGGACCCTTAGTTCCAATGAAGGGAAATCGTAATACTACAGCATACAATGCCATTCTAGAGAATTTTGCGCTTCTTTGTGGCAACAGTAAGGGGAAAGCCATTTCCTATTTCAGCATGATAATGCAACCATGTATAAATGACTTCTATAAAGACATGGTTTACTGAGTTTGGTGCGGAAGAACTTGATTGGCCTGCACAGAGCCCCAACCTCAACCCCATCCAACATTTCTGGAATTAATTAGAATGCCTATTGTGAGCCAGACCTTCTCCCTAACATTGGTACCTGATCTTCCCCTCACTGGGGATAGCTTGGCTCAGGAGGTAGAGCGGGTCCTCTAGTAATCGAAAGGTTCCTGGTTTCCTCCCCTGTTCCTCCAGAGAGTGTGTAAAAGTGTCCTTGAGCAAGACACTGAACCCCCTAACGGTTCCTTAAGAGCAGATTGGTTCCTTGCATGGCAGCCTCTGCCATCATTGTATGAATGTGTGTGTGAATGGGTGAATATGAGGCATACACTGTAAAGCACTTTGAGTGGTTGGTAGACTAGAAAAGTGCTATATAAATGTAGTACATTTACCATTTACCACTAGTGCTCTTGTGGCTAAATGGGAGCAAATCCCCACAGCCATGTTCCAAAATCGAGTGGAAAGCCTTCCCAGAAGAGTGGAGGCTGTTATGGCTCCAAAAGGGGGAACAACTCCATATCAATGCCCATGGTTTTGGATTGAGATGTTCAACAAGCACACATGGGTGAGATGTTCAGGTGAAAAGTATATAAAAGCAGGCTCATCCAAATGATAACAACTAGGTGCTGCACATAAGAACATGTGAAATGTTCTTAAATAGAAAAATAGAGTCTGCACACTAATAATAACTATTTATATAGCACTTTTCTAAAACAATGTTACAAAGTGTTTTACAAAGAAATAATACCAGATAAGGAAAAAATAAGAGTATGGCCAAATAAGTAAGAGTAAAAATAAAAGCAGTATAATTAAAAGCAACTAGCAAACATTTGTGAAAGCTTTCCTAAAATGAAAAGTTTTAAGACGAGATTTAAAAGCAGCTAGAGACTTGGTTTGTGTTAGTTCAACAGGAAGAGAGTTCCATAGTGTAGGGGCTCTAACAAACCAAGACTTGGGAATAACAAGCTGGGCTCCATCTGCAGATCTTAATGGTCGAGGGGGCATATACCAAGTCAATAAATCAAAAATGTATGTAGAAGCAAGACCACTTAAAGCCCTGAAAGTGAGCAATAAAAATTTAAAATCAATTCAAAATATAACAGGGAGCCAGTGTAGGGAGGCAAGCACAGGAGCGATAGATAATGTTCCCATGAACTTGTGTTTGTAAACCACTGTGTGAACTCTATTTTTGTCATGTTCGGGTGTCCACATACTTTTGGTCATGTAATGTATGTAGGTACACATTTGACTGAGTTTGGGCTCGTCACTGTACATGTTTGTTGGTGGTTTTCCTAGCTGTGACAGCTACAACACAGTTGGCTAAATTTTTCTGATCCTGCCCTAGAGTGCTTCGTCTTGCCAGTGTTCTGTGCCTCTACTTTTATTCAAATGAGAATTTACAGATAAGATTTAGTATGTAAACTTCCTGCCAACATGGTTTTTGTTTTTTTGTTTTTTTTGGGGGGGGGGTTCCCCCTTTTTCTCCTCAATCTCTGCTCCACCCCCTCTGCTGATCCGGGGAGGGCTGCAGACTACCACATACCTCCTCTGATACATATGGAGTTGCCAGCCACTTCTTTTCACCTGACAGTGAGGAGCTTCACCAGGGGGACGTAGCATGTGGGAGGATCACGCTATTCCCCCCAGTCCCCCCTCCCCCGATCAGGCTCCCCGACCAACCAGAGGAGGCGCTATTGAAGCAACCAGGACACATACCCACATTCGGCTTCCCATCCGCAGACACGGCCAATTGTGTCTGTAGGGACGCCCAACCAATCCAGAGGTCACACGGCGATTCGAACCGCCAATCCCCATGTTGGTAGGCAACGGAATAGACCGTTACACTACCCGGACACCCAACATGGGTGGTTTAGTCCTTTCCTGTTATTTGTTGGGTCTTTATGGTTGCACTTTATAGTTTATAGTTGGTTTTCGTTTTTGCGTTTTGTTTTGTTTTTTTTGTGTTTCATTTATTTATTTTGCTTTTTGTTTTGGTTTGGTTTTATTTTTGGGGGTGGGGCAACACAGTCTCTTTTTACTTAATTCTACCTTTGTATGAATTAGCCAAGTACAATATAACCTTTGTAATACTCAACAGAAAAGAGTGACTTGGACTTTTTGGGGTTTTTTTTTTATATACATGGAGACCCCACATCTCCATTTAAAGTATGTTTGAAGCCTATGCAGTGTTCCTGTCATCCAGCTACATTTATACAGGAGGTGTGTTGTTAGCATAGTAAGAATGACATAGGAAACTGGTGTTCATCAAGATAAAAGGTACAATTTCTTTTTAATTAGCAAGAGGAGATGAGGTAGAGGTACAGCCCCATAGAACAGAATGTGCATCTTGTAAACACTCCATTGCAGCAAAGGTGAAGGAAAATAAATGTTTTCTTTTTCCCACTGTCAATGACAGTATTCTTCCAAGCCACCCTTCCTGTAGATTGGCTGGTTCAATTTCTGATTGACTGCAGACCAAAACACAGGCTTTCTCCTGTGCTATGAAGATGGACCAAAGCTCTGACCTTCCCCTCACCTCCATTATCTCTCACTTCTCTATTCCTCTCTGATCTGTATCTCGCACTGTGGAAGGAAGGGCTGACTATTGCATACACCCAGTAATGGGCCATAGCAACAAGTTCGTCTGTTCCTCCCATTCATTGTCTCTCTCTAGCAGCGAACACAGAAGAGACAGAGGATATTATTTCCACAAAACATGTGGAGCACAGAAAGGGGAGCTTATTTCATAATCTCTTTCTGTGGTTCTGCAATTATTTAATTCAAATGGGCTCGTAAATTTCACTTTTTAGTTTGCAGAGTTTAATTTTACTATCAATTTATCCCTGTGAGGAGAGTGAATTGACTCCAGGCTTTAGGAAGAGTGCTTTGTAACTCAATCAAGGGTCAAATTCTTAACATCAGACATGCTCGTCTGGTAGTAAAAATGTTTAATTTGGTGAATAGAAAGTAGTGGAAGAGTGAATACACAATTTTGCTTTGCTGCTTATTTAATGGTATTGTTAGATGTTTCAGCTGGAGGTATGAGGGAGGCATAAGAGCAGCCCCCTGTAACATAGACTGCAATTGCTGAGACCTAAAAGCAAAACACACTTGGCAAAATTATTCTACATTTTTGAGGCAAACTGGCCAAAGAAGGGAAATCAAAAGACTACTTTTTGAGAAGAAAAAAAATGTGTTCTCTTTCTCCTGCTAAGAGGACATCTTGACTTCACCTCTTGAACCTCCTCGTACAAAGCTGAATGATTTTTTTGTGTGTTGAGTTTTTTTGCTAACATGTAGGCGTACATGCACATCAAAAACATGTGTGTGCATGCATGCACAGGTACACACACACACACGCACACACACGCTCACTCGCTCACATACAGAGCAGCCTAAGACAAAAAAGGGCGGACCCTTTATTTGACTGGTTAGCGCAGTTGACCGTGGTCCGGGCTATTCGGGTTCGAAACCCGGCTGCGGCGGATTCCCGGCTGCGCCTTGAATTCCCTGCATTGGTCATTTTGCATTTTACATTTTGCATCATATGCAAAGCATGTGATGCAAAATCACCAAAGATAACACATAGGCATGAATACATGAAAGGTCACTTCTATGACAAACAATTGTTTAAGACCCTAGCTATGGCCATTATTTCATAAAAACATTCGCCCCAAAAAAAAATTTTCACAGTCAACCTCTTTGGAGCAAAATTAACATTTTCAGTTAGCTTATATACCTAAAAAAATGACAAAAACAGAATTGTGATGCAACCCTTTGTGTGTTAACATGAAGGCCAGTCAGCAGAGTTGCTTCAGATTGTGAGAACCAAATCCATCAAACACACATTTCAATCACTGAACTGCAGCTGAGCTGAATGGAAGAGTCTGATTCTAAGTGTGTGTGTGTGTGTGGGGGGGGGGGGCAGGTACCTAGCACTCTATCACAGATGACAGATATTGTATGAGAAGTTGGCACGAGAGATGCCACTTCTTTAGAAATTGCATAAGTGTGTCAGAGAAGTGTAGTCTGACAAAGACAAGCACTTTAGGCAATTGAGACACAACTTGTATCAGCAGTTTTACCTACGCTTGGCACCAGTTCAATCCTTATTCTGTTTGTACAGCACGGCATTCTCATTCCCATCAAACCCCTTTAGAAACTTGACAACCTGCCAATATTTGGAGCTTGTTCAGTTGGCTAGCGATGGTTGCGACATATGGCTCGTACTCTTCATCAGCACACAGCAAAATATATCTCATTTTGATTTCATGTCAAAAATTGTCTGGTAACATAGAAGACATGAAATTTGACACTGTGTTGCACATGATATTTTTTTAGGATGGGTTAACCCAGTGCCACATATTTGATGTGTCATCATCTATAGGTTCTTGCCAAATCAGCATTTAGATGATAAAATATTCTAGGAGGTATTTGTATCAAGCGTTCTCCAGTTTTAAAGCTGGTAGCTCGACAAACTACAGCGAGAAACAAAACTCTAAGTGTGGGTATGGACAAAGCCAAGGCAGAGCTGAGAAGTCACCAGAGCCTGTTAGAAGAGCCGCTGACAGAAATCAGAACTGGCAATGACTCCCCCTTCATCAATTAACCCACTGAAATCCAATTAACCCACAAGGATGTCTGCTCCCCTCTGGCATGTTACTCCACAAATGGAAGGCAATGCACATTATGGCACTTCTGGGTGTACAAAAACAACACTGAGGTACAAAACAGGTGTAGATCTGGGGCCACGGACACTAAACAGACGCTTTTCCGCTGGCTGGCTGCTGCTGCCACCTTTACAAGGCCCAACAAAAGAAAGGACCACCATTTGATCCGTCTTCTGCTGTTAAAATCTATCCCCGAGAGAAAAGCAAGCGAAGAGACCTAATTAAAACAGCAAGAGTCCTGGGGGCTGAGTGACGGATGGACCTGCCAATCACGCTGCAGAAAGCCGTCATCAAACTACGACTTCTCACCTGACACAGAGAGGAGGGCTAGAGGTGATAGCGCTGACCAATAATCAAAGACATTCTGGTCAGTGGTGATGCTTCATCTGGAAGATCAGGCTAAGAGGACTGCCAGCTCAATGGCAATAAAAAAAAAGAAAAAAGAAAAACTGTAATAGAAAGCTGCTTTTTAAGCACATGGGACAGCCCCAAATTATTCACATACAAAATAAACAAACCAGCCTCTCCTTTACTAGTGTTTCTTCTATGGAACTTAATTAACTGTGACAGGCCAGAGAGAGAAAGAAACAGACAAAGAGAGAGGGAGCGGGAATGTGAGAGAGGGAGCGGGAATGTGAGAGAGGGAGCAAGGGGGAAAAAAATCACAAGACAGAGAGAGAGAAGTAAAAATTGTTGCTAGGCAACAAACAACATCTGTAGGAATTCAGCAACGTATTCAATTTTTGAGGTTTCTGTCTCCAGGGTTACAGCGGAGAGATAACATTTTGAGTAGTTTAGGGGTCTTTAACTGTGGACTCTAAATTACAAAGAAATGTATCTGTGTCACTCTTTTTCATACATTAACACAGCTGGAATACATAAGATCAAGTTTGACTGGGGTTGTATCCAGCACACTACAAGTGTCAGGAAAGTCCCTGCTTTACCAGTGGCATAGCGGTAACATCTTGGTAAAGGATTACTCACTGTTGTGAGAACAGTTTCACTTTCATTCAAAATTATTCCTTTTCGTAACCGCACAATTAGCACTGCATGGAAGCTTACAAAATGACTTTAAGTAGTTCATAGTGGGACTGTCCCTGAAAATGGACAAATTGAACGAAAGCACAGAAATATCCAATTTACATCATTTTCCAAACTGATTATTCCCCAAACTCATTGTGTCTGATAAAAAGGCAGCAAAGCACAAGACAGTGTGCCTTTCCCTTGCTTCATTATGCTCTAGATGAACAAAATGTGAAAGAAGAATGGCTAGAAGGCAGTTGTACCTCTATTATATCGTTGTGTCTGCAGAAACCAACCAAGGCTGGGCCATAACTTTACACATGGACGACACCTAAACAGGTTTCAACCCGCAACTTACTTGACTGCTGCCTCTAATCTACTGTTTGCTTACTAGGTGGGAGTGGCACTGAATCGGCCTCAGCACTAAAAGGCCTCCACAATTAATGTCTTACACATCTTCATTAACAGTTTCAGTGCACACGTGTCACCTTCTCCAATTCGCCAAAGCTCTTTGCAGTAGATTAGTGGTAGCATGCCATATTCTCATGTTGACATGTGTGCCAGATCATCCACCCCCTCACAAATCTCCACTGCAGTCCCATTTTCACCGGCTGATTGGGTATTGTGAACCTTGTCAATATTGTTGTGCCCCAATTCTATACTAGGAACTCCACCAGATCTACGAAACTAACCAAGATTGAAATGCAAAAATTTTCAGTGCAAACTCAGGAATCAGGAGCATTTATTTGTCACTTCATTCCATGCACCCGCACACATAAAATGAAATGAAATATCGTTTCTACCAGCCCACAGCAGTGCAACACAAAGACAAAAACACACACCCAAACCACAAAAACACTACAAAAACTACAAAACACGTGTCCAACATATCCAAAAAGATAAAAAATAAATTTCACTGTCCAAGACAGTGAACACCAGGATGACTGTCGGAACTGCCGGTCTGCATGGGCTAGCGGTTAGCTTAGCCTGCCCCGCTTCTGCGTCCTGTCAGACCACCTTTGGTGTTACCTCTTCAGGTGCAGCTCCAGGCAGGGCCGTGGTCCCTGGCTCACAGAACGCAGCAGACCAACCTCTCCCAGGCCGATCCAGCCCCAACTCTCCCAGCCATCAAACAAAGACACAAACTTAGACCCAGATGTGGAAAAAGATACTGCATGGATGGTACTGGGTGAGACCGCCGCAAACGTAAGTTCGTACCGCCATCTTCCCACACCGGAAGCTAGAGTTTTCACTAGAATTCAAAAATCTGCTGGTTTTTACCTGAGTCAAGATGAGAGAAAAAGCTCTGGTTGGTGGTGTGGGTAAAATGAATGTGCAGCAAACAGCTGCTAATCAACAGTCCCAACATATTGGGTTTGATCAAATCCCAGTGCCTGCTTGATTCTTTGGAGATAATCTCTCCGTGGAACATGACCACATGATAATTACGATTCATAACAGCAGACAACATTAATGCTGACAGCCCACCCTTATTTTGTTGGTCCAAAGAACATCCTTTAACCTAAGCATGATGGAACTGAAATTGAATCCTAGCCAACCATGATATTAACAAAGCTGTCTGGCTGGCATGAAATATTAGCCCGGTTACAAGCAGGGTGATATCTCCCTTAAAAGAAATCCTCTTTGTCAATATGGCTCCAGTAAATTAAGGTAATTACAAACAGATATCCACAAAATAAAGTCCCTAACTCCAGTATGACGGCACAGCAGCCTGCAGCATCACTGAGTGCCACTTAACTCCATCTCTGGAGTTCGTCTACAAATAGGCGGAAGGCCTCGTAATATTGGATCCAGTATCCATAATCATAACACACATACAAAATATAATGTCTTAGATTAAAGTAGTGGGAAAAATGTCAGTGAGGCAGGTGGGAATGTCTGAGCTGAACATGCCTGGCCGAGAAAAGAAACTCAGGAAGACTGCAGTTGCAACAAAACAAGCAACAGCATCGTGAGAAGGATGGCCAAGATTAGAATAACGACAGCAACTCCTGTACTCATCATACGTCTCACTGGTCTATCTTAACGTCTGATTACTGGGAAATTTTCTATTATGTCCTATATTTACATGACAGTATGGTTTACATTTTGATGGAGTCATTGCAATTCAATAAAACAACTACTTCAACAGACAGAGCCTAACATCTGTTAGTCTGTCTATCTGTCTGTCTGTCTGTCTGTCTGGGATTATCTGTCTGTCGTGCAGTGGTCTTTCGTTCTTTGTCTATCCGCTAACTTTGTAGTTATCTAACAATTAGAGGTACTTGGCTAACGACAGCCTATTCCTGTCAATCTGCCTTCCCCACTCTCCCTTCTGTTGCTCTGCACACAGGCAGGAACACCAGCAGGGGCTAAGAATAGATCACAGCTGGCACTGCAGGGCTTACATATTTCACACTCAAGCCACCATGCTCCAAAATACTCCGCCCCATCCCATTCCCTTCCCTAGGACCAGCAGTGGTTCCCTCCCTCCCCATCTGTCTTTGAACCGTTCTTCACCTCTATGGCGGAGCACCGACAGGCCCACTGCTCACACAAGGTCCATGACTATCCCAGGCAGGATTTACAATCAAAAATGTGTATGGCAAAGAGAGAGGAAAGAGAAGGGAGAAAAATCTGACCTCTGCCTGTACCATGCCCTCTTATAATCAGAGAATCACACTGATGCTATGGATGCAGCAAACACTTGTTTGCAAAACGATTAGCTTGTCAAGTAACGCCTTAGGTGTTGGACAGGCATCCCTACAGACACAACTGGCCGTGTCTGCAGGTGGGAAGCTGGATGTGGGTATGTGTCTTGGTCGCTGCACTAGCGCCTCCTGTGGTCGGTTGGGGCGCCTTTTCAGGGGGGAGGGGTAACTGGAGGGAAGAGCATGATCCTCCCACGCGCTATGTCCCCCTGGCAAAGCTCCTCACTGTCAGGTGAAAAGAAGCAGCTGGCGACTCCACATGTATCGGAGTAGGCATGTGGTAGTCTGCAGCCCTCCCCTGATCAGCAGTAGGGGGGAGCAGCGACCGGGACGGCTCGGAGAGTCGGGTACATAGTTGGGGAGGGGGAAAAAGGCGGGGGGATGCCTTAGGTGCTGCACCGAAGAATGCCAAGTGAAGGCAGATGGGCCACTGCTGGGTTCAGTCCTGTCCTAATAACAAGTGATCTCCAAGGAATGATGGGAAATTAGCGGAAGGCATCAAACACTGATTCAAGTTAAAGCCAATGCTAGCACTCCAAGTGCTATCTAGCAGGAAAAGACCAAGCCAATGCAGAGCCTGTGGGTATGGGATGGACTATTTACAGTCACCCAGACAACAAGATGGAGCAGCACCACAGGGCATCAAACACAAGACAAAGAAGGTGCAGCTTTGGAATTGCATTGATCCTCTCCTTTTGTAAAAGGACAAAGAGCTGGCCACAGTGTTGTCCTATCATATCTCAGTACACCTTGGACAGCTGGATCATAATCATCATTGTACACATTAAATCCATTATTCCATCCTTGTCCTATATAACCATCGTGGTAATATCCACCATGCAGTTTAAGAAGGCAGAAACACAAACAACATGTCAGACTTTAAAAACATCCAGATTCTGTTCACCTGCTTCTTACAAGCTAAGGCAACACTTCTGCTGTAAATCAGGAGGCTCCCTTTTAATGGTATTCTTGCACCCCACCTCTTGGTTCTTTATTTCTGCACCAGACAGCAGTGTCATTATTATCTCTGCCAGGCGGTAGCCTAGAGGGGATTATGCGCTTGGTCGTGCACGAATGTGTGTGTATGTATGTGTGTGTGTGTACGTGTGTGCGTGTGTGTTTCTGCAGCTAATCTTGCAAACTACTGGACCCATCAGCCTAAAATATTTTTGTGCACAGTTATGATTGTATGATGAAAAACCTCTCATGGTTGCGGTGATTCGAAACCTTCGAAAAAGGTTTGTTCTCGCTAGAGCTGCTCGCTCTCTTCATCCCCTCTCTAGCTCGCTCGACCAACGTTGCTTTCCGTCGCTGCCCTTGAGCCAACAGTGCGCATGCGCGACTCACATCTACGGTTAAGTCAAACAGGTCAACAAGCATGTCAAAACCAAAAAATAAAAAATAAAAATCGGCGTCCGGGTGGCGTGGCAGTCTATTCTGTTGCCTACCAACACGGGGATCGGTGGTTCGAATCCCTGTGTTATCTCCGGCTTGGTCAGGCGTCCCTAAAGACATAATTGGCCGTGTCTGCGGGTGGGAAGCCGGATGTGGGTATTTGTCCTGGTCGCTGCACTAGCACCTCCTCTGGTCGATAGGGGCGCCTGTTCAGGGGGAGAGGGGGAACTGGAGGCAATAGCGTCATCCTCCCAAGCACTATGCCCCCCCTGGAGAAACTCCTCACTGTCAGGTGAAAAGAAGCAGCTGGCGACTCCACATGAATTTGAACTACTTTGGTTCTCCTTGCCCACTGTGTCCTGTAGTCAATGCTGCCTCGGTGTTTGTATGTTTTGTTTTTGTGTGCAAGTTTATAATACTGGCTGCAAACGAATTTCCCTGCAAGGGACAATAAAGATACTTTGACTTTGACTTTGACTTTGTATTGGAGGAGGCATGTGGTAGTCTGCAGCCCTCTCCGGATTGGCAGAGGGGATTGAGCAGAAATTGGGGCAGCTCGGAAGAGCGGGGTAATTGGCTGGGCACAATTGGGGGGGGGGAATCTAAATATATATATATATATATATATATATATATATATATATATATATATATATATATATATACTTACACCATTGACGGTTTCGAAAAAACGCTATATATATATATATATATATATATATATATATGTGTGTGTGTGTGTGTGTGTGTGTGTGTGTGTGTGTGTGTGTATGTATGTATGTATGTATGTATGTATGTATGTATGTATGTATGTATGTATGTATGTATGTATGTATGTATTCAGGTATGAGTCCTGAAAATAAATGAGAGGTCGATCATATTTCACAAAACAGGAGATCCTTCACCACTGATCTAAGCACAGGGGAGCTGGAGTAACACTGGATGAACCAAAAATAATTCACCTTATTCATCTCGCCGGCTCGCAGAAGTACCATAGTCTCCAGTGTTAACATTCCGCTATCAAAATACAATTTCAAGAGTAGGATTAATCACAGTCACAGCTGGAAATCATTTCAGTAGCTACAATAAAACATTTCCCAAGGCTAAACATGTTTCCTCATAGGGATGCCCGATATTGGACTTTTGCTGATATCGGATATGCCGATATTTTCCGACTCATTTTCGCCAACTGCTGATACCAATACATGCACTTATTTTATTTTTATTTTTTCTCCACCTCCTTGCAGAGACCCTCAGGTCTGTGCTGGAGTGGACTGAACTGAAGCTGCTACACTGACCGAGGAAGCCGCGTGCACCCGCGCGGGCATCGCGCAGTTGATCTCTACTGTTACGCAGCTGGTCTATTTTTTCTCTCTATGCATCGCTGCGTGGCCCTCCAACAGGGAAAAACTACACCGAACTGTGTAAAAATGAGTACAATCAATTTAACAATTATTAAAATAAATGCCTCATTGTACCAGAGGCAGCAATGCAACCTTGTGTGTGTTTTTTTTCCATTGCACAGTAAAAAACAAAATCAATCAAATCAATTTGTATCCATCATCCTGTGGTTAAAACGGTCTAGTTAGGTCTCCGGGTAGCATAGCGGTCTATTCCGTTACCTACAAACACGGGGGTCGCCGGTTCGAATCCCTGTGTCCCCTCCAGCTTGGTCGGGCATCTCTGCAGAACCAATTAGCCGTGTCTGCGGCTGGGAAACCGGATGTGGGTATGTGCCCCCCCCCCCCCACGGGCTATGTCCCCCTAGCGAAACTCCTCACTGTCGGGGGAAAAGAAGTGGCTGGCGACTCCACATGTATCGGAGGAGGCATGTGGCCGTCTGCAGCCCTCCCCGGATCGGCAGAGGGGGTGGAGCAGAGACTGGTCCGGCTCGGAAGAGTCGGGTAATTGGCCGGGTACAATTGGGGAGAGAGGAAAAATAAGGAGGGGGACGATCTAGTTAATTACTTCAGTACCAGTTAAAGCATTTGCCACTTAACTCAACCATTGTCTAAAGTTGCCTACCGACTTGAAATCGCCTCAGAAAACACGGCTGGCGTGCAACCCCACACAACACACAACACACATGCAGCTGGTGGAGCAGGTAAAACAAGCCGCTCCGCTCCGCCATAGGCGCCGATCCCCAGGGTGCTACGGTGCTTGAGCACCCATCAAAAAGTCTGAGCACCCACGGGGAAGGCCGATCAAAAAATGAATGACTAAATAAGCACGATTGTGTGCTCGTATGGTGTAGCCTGTTGTAATGTGTAGCAGAGCAGTGTCACATTTTGTTGCTGCTGGTGTGTGTCTACGTCAGACACACAACAGCAGCCTAGTAAGCCTACATCACAGTAATTACTACAGCAACCACGGTAAAAGTGATCTTGTGACAGTCATCACCTTGTCGGTATTAATTTGGGCACCCACAGGCAAGAACATAAATCGGCGCCTATGCGACCCTCTTACGTGATGCACCGCGTTCAACGGTTCAAACCGCGTGCGCATAACTAAAACGTCATCTTATCGGCCGGTCATATCGGCATTTCGGGCCGATGCCGATATTTCATTTTCAAGCTTTATCGGCATATACCAATGACGTGCCGATATCATCGTGCGTCCTTATTTCCTTGCCATCGTTTTATGAAAGGAAGTCGACCAGCAGAGCAGCCATTCAGCTTGATTCCTCTTATATCAGGGAAACCGTGACGGTTAAACACATCTGAAGTCTTTCAATAAGCCCTTTGAAATCATGATAGCCTGATCGCTGTCATTCCATGTCAGAGTTTGTCGCTTTTGTACGAGGGTCCGCCGAGGAGGCTGCACATCCACAGACTGACAGGCAAAACGTTTTTATGAGGTAGATTTTTCAGCTTGAGCAACTGTATTGTTTATAAGGGTGAGGATACCTGCAGTCAGTTTAGACTGGAGGGGGTCACTTAGATGAGTGATGAAACGTGTCTGTGAATAAACGTTGTGTCCAGATGAACTGATTCAACTTTCTTTGATATATTCAAGATACTTGTCAAGCATTCCTTCTAGAAAACAATAGTCCTTAGTTTGACTGCAATTTGGAAATTTGCATATTAAATGTGATTTAGAGCAGCAGTAGACAACTTTTTCCGCTTGAACTTATCATTATGAAGTAAATATTGATTGATCTGTGTAATGACTATAGAATAATGACAACAGGGGGCGTCCGGGTAACGTAACGGTCTATTCTACTGCCTACCAACATGAGGATCGGCGGTCCGAATCCCCGTGTTACCTCTGGCTTGGTTGGGCGTCCCCACAGACACAACTGGCCGTGTCTGTGGGTGGGAAGCCGGGTGTGTGTATGTAGCGCCTCCTCTGGTCGGTCGGGGCACCTGTTCAGGTGGGAGGGGGAACTGGGGGGAATAGCGTGATCCTCCCACGCGCTACGCCCCCCCTTCCCCGGCGAAACTCCTGACTGTCAGGGGAAAAGAAGCGGCTGGCGACTCCACATGTACCACAGGAGGCATGTGGTAGTCTGCAGCCCTCCCCGGATCGGCAGAGGGGGTGGAGCAGCAACCGGGACGGCTCAGAAGAGTGGGGTAACTGGTCGGATACAATTGGGGAGAAAATGGGGGGGGCGACCCTTTTTTTCTATATTTACCGTTTAATCGACTTGGTTGCTGCACAAGTCTTATAAAAACACTGGTTTCTCTGACCCTGTGTGCGGGTTTTTCCGTTCTCCCGGTAGGCAAAAAAGGGGTTTGCGGCCAAGTCTGAGCACCGGAGAAGAGGAGATACGTACGCCCAGCGGAGATCTGCACTCTACCGAGTGCACTTATACATGGACGATCTCCATTGGAATACAGTTTGTCTAATGAGAACCTCTTACCTGATCACATTAGACCTCCACTTGAGAATACTTAATTACCGGTGTTGCACTTCAATCGCCTCTGTCTAAGGTACTGAAAGAAGGCCTTTAATTAAGGATTCTGACTTCTACCTGTGTTTGTACATGCATGTGTGTGTGTGTGACGATACCGGGCTTAATAATATAGCGGCGATAAAATATATAGCCCTGTGTGTGTGTGTGTGTGTGTGTGTGTGTGTGTGTGTGTGTGTGTGTGTGTGTGTGTGTGTGTGTGTGTGTGTGTGTGTGTGTGGGCCGTCGCAAGAGGGGTGCGAGGCCCTACTCATTGGCATGCATGTGCATGAATCACGGTCACACGCACATAGCTATCTACTGCATCTGTAATAGGTGCAACGTATGCAATACATTTTTAACAAGTTGAATAATACAGCATCATGAAAGCACATAGTCTCAGCTCTGACTTTATGCTATTCTACTCTGTCAAAGGGAAAAAAAATCAACTGTAAAAGTATTTCCTTTACATCAAGTCAGCTCAGTCGTCACTTCATTTTGGCTTGTTGAAGTATGACAGTGTGTTATAATTCAATTATTCACGACTATAGCCTACATTTTACTCAGATTTTAGATTTTTCTTTTCAGGTCGGTCATTACACGTAGCCTACCATCACATGCACCGCTAGCTTGGACACCTGCTCCGCTAGCTTGGACACCTGCTCAGCTACCACTTCTCTGGAAGTGTTGACAAATGTATCCAGCAATCCTCACAGCGACTAACGAAGTTCTTCCAACTTTTTTTTCCTCTTCTCAGCACACGACTCGTGTTTACGAAATTGGTCGCGCTCTCACGCAGCTACATTGTTTCTCTTTCTGCCTCGAAGTGAGCCGCGAGATGAGGCACGCACTACGTGACGACGCAACAGCAAAACTGAAGAGAAAAATCTCATCTCATCATCAGCCGCTTCTCCGGGGTCGGGTCGCGGTGGCAGCCAGCTAAGTAGGACCCTCCAGACGTCCCTCTCCCCAGCAACACCCTCCAGCTCCTCCTGGGGGATCCCATGGCGTTCCAAGGCCAGATTGGACATATAGTCCCTCCAGCAAGTTCTGGGTCTACCCCGGGGTCTCCTACCAGTTGGACGTGCCCGGAAAACCTCCAAAGGAAGGCGCCCAGGAGGCACCCTAATCAGATGGCCGCGGCGGCTCTACTCCGATGTCTGAGCGCCTCACCCTATCTCTAAGGCTGGGCCCAGACACCCTACGGAGAAACTCATTTCAGCCGCTTGTATCCGCGATCTCACCGGTCACTACCCGAAGCTCATGACCATAGGTGAGGGTTGGAACGAATGGAATGAAAAAAATCTGGATAATTAATTTTTTTCATGTGACTTTGACTATGCATAATGGAATTGACATAGAGGACTTTCATTTTAGAAGCATGTTGAGTCAAGAGCAATCATAAAAAATATAGAAATAAAAAGAAAAACACTGCAGGATTGCAGGCCAGGCGCGCGGCTCTGTGCGGGGTCACACACTTCGTACAGCCCATGCGACGGTTCTGTGTGTGCATAACAGTGTGTGCGTGTATATATATATATATATATATATATATATATATATATATATATATATATATATATATAGCAGGGTTTTTTCCCCCGAAACCATCAATGGTGTTGTTATAAGTGCTCAACTAATGAGGAGTGGAATATCAATATAGATACAGGAAAAAAAAAGTTTTAATATGTTGCAGTACAGGCCTGTTTCATGCATCGCGCACTCATCAGTTGCTAATGTGGTTCAACAAAGAAACATACAGTTTACGTTGCCCAGCGTCACACCCCTAATCCTAATCTGATTCCTCGTCTGATTGGTTGCTGGCCAACCGAAATTAGGGGCGTGACACACGGCGGTAAGGACTCTACCATATGTGATACGCCATCTACCTGGGGAGCCACCAGGGCGTACCCATGTTTGGTGTTTATAAGACCCATTTTCACCTGTGCTCCGACAACAGGTTTTGTTACGCTAGTCCATCACTATCTTGGCCTTGCTATTATGAGTGCTCTTCTATGGCAGGACGGTCTGTTTCCTAGTAATCATTTCATGTAGGCCTCAACTGTGCAGTGCATTGCCCTGCTGCAGGTCATTTTAATGCTGTGTGCTTACACTTCTTTCCTCTGCTGCTGACATGACGTTACGTTAAGTCTGATTGTGAGCTTGTATCTGGGCCCAGCACTGACTCGTTACGTCTGTGCTTCCTTTATACATTTTTTGTGAATGTGTTTCTAAGGGAAGTTGGTATTTTTCTCCTCAATCGTACTTGGCCAATTACCCCACTCTTCCGAGCCGTCCCAGTCGCTGCTCCACCCCCTCTGCCGATCCGGGGAGGGCTGCAGACTACCACATGCCTCCTCCGATACACGTGGAGTCGCCGGCCGCTTCGTTTTACCTGACTGTGAGGAGTTTCACCAGCGGGATGTAGTGCGTGGGAGGACACCCCCCCAGTTCCCCCTCCCCCCTAAACAGGCGCACTGACTGACCAGAGGAGGCGCTAGTGCAGCGACCAGGACACATACCCACATCCGGCTTCCCACCCGCAGACAACGGTTTGTAGGGACGCCCGACCAACCCGGCGGTAACACGAGGATTCGAACCGGCGATCCCCGTGTTGGTAGGGAACGAAATAGACCACTACAATGCACCCCCCTCCTTTATAATTTTTTGTGAATGTGTTTCTAAGGACAGTTGATTGTTTTATTTTTATCTGCATGTGGAGGGGGTCGGTGTTTGTGCATGCGTGTGTGTTTATTTGTGATGACATAAAAGTGTTTGAAGTGTGTCTCTTGTGTGAGGAACAGTATGCTATATACATATATGCCAAGGCTCTCCGTGTCTTGGGACTCAAGCTGTGTACTCCCTATATTTCATATTACAGCAGGAAAGAGTCTACCGATTCCATAGAGACAACCCCCTCCCCCAATAGCATTTCTCTTTTGTCTCTCTCCCTCTCTTTCTTGTCTCATCATTTTTTTTCTCCGTCTCTCTATCTGCCTCTGTATCTCTCGTCTCGTTCCTTCTCACTCGATTTCTCTCCCTCGGTCCTCATTTCATGCTGTCTGTCTTTCTCTCTCCCTCTCTAAACTTCTCTCTTTCGTTATAATAACCTCTTTTTTTAAGTTTCTCTCCATCACTTTCTCTTACTCACTCTGTTTCTCTTCTCAAATGGAACATGGCTCAAGACAGGAAATGCACGATAGTCATAATATTTTCCTAAAGCAAAAACAGATTCCTTTACACTTCTGTATTTGGCCTCTCTCACTAAATGCCTTTTAACAGAAGAGACCAAATATTCTTCCATCTCCTTTACTCCTCCTCCATCACCTTTGTTCGTGAGCTCAAAGATCTCCCCTGCCTCTCTCCCAGGTTTTGTGAGCCTTTTGTCAGAGCTGTGATGACGGCCAACACAAAAGACTGTGAGAGGACTTTTTTGATCCCAATAATCTCAATTATCTGATAGCCTCCTCACAGTGCAACGGGGAGTACCTGACAGTGTTATGTGCCTAATGACAGTCCCACAGCCAAGGCATTTGTCTTTTCTTTTTTTGGGAGGGGGGGTTCCCCCCTTTTCTCCCAAATTGAACCTGACCAATTACCCCACTCTTCCAAGCCGTCCCGGTAGTAGCTCCGCCCCCTCTGCCGATCCGGGGAGGGCTGCAGACTACCACATGCCTCCTCTGATACATGTGGAGTTGCCAGCCGCTTCTTTTCACCTGACGGTGAGGAGTTTCACCAGGGGGACGTAGCGCCCCGGCCGACCAGAGGAGGCGCTAGTGCAGCGACCAGGACACATACCCACATCCGGCTTCCCATCCGCAGACACAGCCAATTGTGTCTGTAGGAACACCCGACCCAGCCGCAGGTAACCCGGGGATTCGAACCGGCGATCCCTGTGTTGGTAGGCAACGGAACAGACTGCTACAGTACCCAGACACCGCATTTGTCATATTTAAGATCTTTTTTAGTTAATCCAGGTTGTAATGATAGTCATCAAATGAGGCTAAGAAAATAATGCTAGCGCACACTGGAATATTGCCATGGGCCTCAAACATAACATGGTCAACCGGAAAGAGCTGTGAAATAATGGCACATTGGTGGTTCTACTCAAGTGACACAAAATCTTACTATCTGTAAACTGTAATCTCACACATGACAGCTGAGACAAACTGTATGATATAATAACCAAATCCTTACTCCGCTGAGCTCGATTTGAAGCATTTTCTTGCGTTAGATAAAGAGAGCTAAGCACATTTGATTCAGTCAAAACTGCTGTTATCGTGTGATACAGACAGAACACCAACCCCCACCTCTAAAGCTCACAGTCTGCTTTCTCATCTTTTCCATTCAGATCCGATGTGCAAGTCTCTATGTCTCTGTCTCCATTCCATTACCCAAACCAAACTTTCTCTTTCTGTCAGTCATGCCCATTATCTCTAATACCAATTTGTCATTAATGCATTAGACTGACTTTGCCCTCTCCAACAGACCTACAAGTGAGTAATATCTGGTACTAACCAGTTGTAAATATCCAGAACAAGAAAGCTGACAGATGTTCTTTCTCTCAGCTTTACAGGGATGTCCACGGGGCCCAGCATCACGGCCAACACCGCAGCGAGTAAATGAAAGCTCTTAAAGAGGAAAAACTTTCAAATGAAAAAGTAGACAAATACTAGCTCACTGTTTTCAGTGTGTATTGTTATATGTTAGACAGAGAGAATTATAGCAGTCTGACATGAAGAGGCTGTGGCATATATTATACCATCAGGGTGCATAAATTACTTCGTTCCTAGTGGCTCAAAGCACACGCTACTCCATGCAAATGAATTTTTACAAATCCCCTATGCTGTCGCATCTCTTTCCACTTGCTTTCCCCAAAAAAATGCATATTGTTATAATTCAGAACGGCACAGTTCCTACATTTCTTCAAAAAGTACCTTTTTTTCTATTTTCAAATTTAGCATCATAGCATTGAACAAATATAATGCAAGGGTTATTTCTCATCTCTCACCAGCTCATTAAAATGGCTCACCTGACATCTGGCAACTACATGAGATCCTTACCAATTTGAGCTGCTTCGGCTTCAGTGTAAAATACCGTTATTAGGGTTTTCTGCTGTTGATGGTGAAACAAACACCAGCCAACATGATGCTGAAAAGCCCTCAGGACCCCTATGTTGTTGTGGTTCTCAATCCATGCCTAGGTTCAGTTCACCACATGCCTTTCCACTTGGCTGCCTGTTGTAGTAGGGCAGTTAACTCACTCATTGTAAGGTTGCCCTCAGTGAAAACACAGTGTGGACGAAAGTTTACAGCACTGAGGATAAGGAAGTTGCCTGCAGCCACTCTAACCCAATCCAATGAACTTTGTAAAATGCTTTGTGATGTTAAGTATATTTGAGAATTTGAGCATGACAAATATCTAATAATGAGCACGAAATGAGTTTGTTTGTTGTGAACTATTGACACACCAATGTCAGTAATGTTTTTTTTTCCCAGTGTGAATATTCATCTACTTTTGCAAGAGATGAATTGTAAAATAAATTGCTTTTGGATGCCTCTCACTTTATACTAATATAGTAGCTTTAATTGTTCTCTATGCCATCAGGTGATGACCTGATACTTCCTATGTATAAACCATGCATATTGCTTGATGCAAGCAAAGTTATTTGCAAAATATCAGCAAATGTCTCTTTTTTCTTAGGGGTTAAAATAATATTTTACAAAGGCAGTAAGCCTTCTTTTCCAGTTAGTTTCTCTGCATTTTTAGTTTCACATTGATTAAATATTTCTAGTGACGAAGATAACTGCCATGGTCTTAAGTAAGCTAATATTAAGTATCTCGATTGTTTTTTGGCAAGTGTGAACACTGTAAATGCAAGCTAACGATTTTGTGTTATTTTGTTTTGTTTGCTTGTTTGGGGGGGGGTTTGGGGGGGTGAGAATCTAAAATCATATATGTGTGTGTGTATATATATACATATATATATATATACACACACACACATATATACATATATATATAATCAATACAGATGCAGGAAAAAAGTTTTAATACATAGCAGTACAAGCCTATGTATGTATGTATATATATATATGTATGTGTATGTATATATATATATATATGTGTGTGTGTGTGTGTGTGTGTGTGTGTGTATATGCGCGCTATGGGTTTGCCGTAATTGACTGCAAAACAAATTATATTGCGAGAATACAATTTCAAAGCAATTTTAATTATGCCTCTAGGGTGTCATCCGTTAGTATAACCGGTTTAGTAGAAATGTGGTACTTTTCCCGGACCAGTGGCTCGTGTTAATGATTGCCTTATAACTACACTGGCAATTGGTTCGCCTTTGTACAGCGGGCACACATTTAAGCGTGTCTCCCACGGTCTCATGACTCGTCGCTCACGACTGGCTCATGCCTCCATTAAGACTACTGTTTATTTGTGTACTGTACCAGAGAGAAGAGGTTGGAGTGGCAGTCTTCAAGGCTTGCCCCGTTAGCCACCCAATTCGCTGCTGTAGTCATAATGGTCCGCCGTTAGGGTCGTCAGCGCTGGGCATGTCGAAATCCTACATCGGTATCAAACACTGAGCAGGGGCGGCAAATCGGCTCAATCTGGCACGCCACAGCCAAAAAAAAAACAAGAAAACGGGAATTATTAATCTCGAGGATAATACGGCTAACCTCTCGAGAGGTCCATATATAAACAGAGGTTGGCTGTTCGCCGAGAGGGAAGGGCGTATTCAAAAATAAATGCCGATTTGCATCAATAAACCCCCCCGGTAGCTCTTGATATCGCTGGTGTGTTTGTTGTAAATCCAATGCGTGCTCGCGTATCACAACCTCGTTACAATCCGGGTCACTCCAAATCTAATCATTGTCAGAGGCGGCGAGCGCAGGAAAATGTGTAATAATGTTCAATCAACGCAGCGATGAATCTCGGTCCGCTTCCACGATCAGTCGTTCCGATGACAGTTAAACGCTTAAACGAGCATAATCCATTGTAAATCGTAGCGCGCTAATATTCCTTTACTCCCACGCCGATGAATATACCACAATGCAAATGGTCTGACAACTTCTACAAAAATTGCAGGTATGCGCGTGTCAGGCTACAAGAAAATGGGCTAATAAATGTTGGACGGGGGGGGGGCAAAAAAAAAACAAAAAAAAAACGTTGAACCATAAAATCGCATGCAACGTATCCGATTCCGTGTCCTCCACAATACGATGCAGCACTTGAGATAGTTTTCGAGAATTGCGCGAGTTATTTATAGCTTTCTTTCTTACCACCGCCGTTGCTTTCACAATGTAGCCTAGTCTGCCTCACACAACAGACACACACAGCCTGCTGGAACGTTTAATCCTTGCTGCTTTTTTGAATTAAACAGACCGCAGACAGACGACACCAAAACAGCCTCGCGCTCTGGCGGAGCAGCCACACAAAGTCGGTGTGGTTCCGGATACCTAGATCATAAACATATATGTGTGTCAGACGATTCCTTGTATCTTGAAAACGACAAAAAAAGTACTCTCACTCCACTACCAGGAAACGGCAGTAGGCTTCTGTAGACGGCTTGAAAAAATCCTTCCTTCCTTTCTGTTTTAAATCATTACGAAATGTCCTCTTGGCTGAATTTCCATCTCGAAGCCTTGTTGATCTGAAAACGACGTTTGCAGTGTGCCAAATAGGACGCTTCAACAGTCCGATTCAGGCTATAGTGACACTAGTCCTTGTCTGGCGCCGATTATTGAATTAATGTTGCACAGCGGTTCGTACGGTCGTGCCGTTTCCCTTTAAATCCACCGTGGAAATGAAATACGTGTCCTCCTTATTTGAACACGATTTATGGTGTGATGACTGAACTAAAACCTCGAATACATGCAGGATTCCGTAACGAGGAATTAAGAAGCAATCGGTCGCTTCTCAGGTATTGTTTGTCTCCCGGAGCCTTTACTTTTATATTGGTTAAGTGAGCCTAAGTGTCTAAACCGAAGTGTGGTTTTCTGACTGTGTCTATGTGTGCAGGCTGCTTGCTCTGAGCAGCCGCTGTAGCAATTCCGGGCACTAGCGGCCAGCCCACCGCGCACTACAATGTAATGGCGGTCGGGCAGTGTACCAGAGACTCGCCTTCCCATTTGGCCAAGTTAGCAGTCACATGATCAAAATCAAGGATTACCGCCGAGCATGGTGGATTTGCCATGATTTGATCCATCATTGTCCTTGTATCAAACATATGATAAATGTCACTGATTTCAGTTCCATTTTTATTCAGCTTTTATTCCAGACTCGACAGAGGTCAATCAATCTATCAATCAATCAATTTTTGAACATATTAAAAAAGACATGAGCAATAAAAACAAACATACAAAATCATCGTCAACATATGAGACAAATAAGCACCTCGGGTAATACCAGTCATGTTCAAAAGGGGTAAGAAGAAGTTGAGAACTTTTCCACTCCAACCACATTATATTATTCATGCATTGATAACAGAAAATGAAAGTTCAATTTACAGCCATCAGTATCCGTGATATCTAAGTCGACTCAAACAAAACCCATTTGGACCAAAAGGAAAAAAGAAATGGTCCATCGCATAACCGTTCAATATTTTGTTTCTGAATAGTCTTTTTTTAGTTCAGATAAAGTACCACGTTTTCAGCTCATCACTGCAGTTATTCCACAATCAACTCCATTGTTTCTAACAGTGATGTTTTGCAGCTGTCCTTACTGGGGTTTTGTTTTGTTTTTTAATATACAGGTTCCTCTCAAATTGTGTTGACTTTCTCTCAGTTGTAATAGGTAATTGCTGACTTATTACTGTGTACATAATTTGAATAGTTTTAAAATCAACATTTTTAAATTTAAGTGTTTTTAGTTTGATAAAAAGTGGATGTGTTGATTATCTGTAAGTGGTTTTATTTACAATTCGTATAGCTGTTTTTTGGAGGTTTTGTTTGGTTTGTTTGGTTTTGAGGTTTTTGTGGTTTTGTTGGCTTCACCAGAACGCGACCTCCAGCATGCGCTGGGGCGGTTTGCAGTTGAGTGTGAAATGGCCGGGATGAGAGTGAGCACCTCCAAGTCTGAGTCCATGGTTCTCGACCAAAAAATGGTGGATTGCTCCCTCTGGGTTGGGGATGAATTGTTGCCTCAAGTGAAGGAGTTCAAGAATCTCGGGGTCTTGTTCACGCGTGAGAGTAGGATGGATCGGGAGATTGACAAGCGGATTGGTGCAACATCGGCACCAAACATCGGACGTTGTACCAGACCGTTGTGGTGAAGAGGGAGCTGAGCCGGAAAGCAAAGCTCTCAATTTACCAGTCGATCTTTGTTCCAACCCCCACCTATGGTCATGAGCTTTGGGTGGTGACCGAAAGGGTGACATCACGGATACAAGCGGCTGAAATTAGTTTCCTCCTTAGGGTGTCTGGGCTCAGCCTTAGAGATGGGGTGAGGAGCCGCTGCTCCTTCACGTCGAAAGGAGCCAGATGAGGTGGTTCAGGCATCTGATCAGGATTCCTCCTGGGCGCCTTCCTTTGGAGGTTTTCCGGGCACAGCCAACTGGGAGGAGACCCCGGAGTAGACCCAGTACTCGCTGGACGGACTACATGTCCAATCTGGCATGGGAACGCCTTGGGATCCCCCAGGGGGGGCTGGAGGGCGTTGCTGGTGAGAGGGAAGTCTGTAGTGCCCTACTTAGCTTGCTGCCACAGCGGTCCTACCCCGGAGAAGCGGCTGAAGATGAATGAATGAATGTATTTTGGAGGTTGAAGATCTGATCTGTGTTTGTTTTGTACGTGTTCACCCACGCTTCCACACAGTAGGTAATGTATGGGAGAATAAAGGAACAGTACAATGTATGTAGGGAGTCTTAATTTAGTAGATCTTTGAGTTTGTTCAGTACTGCAATTGATTTAGATATTTCAAGTCCAAGTTCAAGTATTTTATTTGTCACATGCACAATAATACAAAGTAAAACATGCAGTGAAACGAAGAGGGGTACTCCGTCTGTCATTATGTGAAAAGACACAGACCTAGATAAAAGACAAAAGATCAGTGCATTTTTTTTCCTCTTTTTTATGTCAAAATTAACAAAAAACAAAAAAACTAGCTGTCTCAAGTATGTGAAAGGCCATATATGTTGAGAGTTATTATTGCCTGTGGATAGAAGCTTCTCTTTAGTCTCTCTGTTTTCGCCCTAAGACTAGAGGCATCTATCAGACCCCAATAGCCCGAACAGTCCGTTGTCAGGGTGGGAAGCGTCGCTCATGATCTTCTTGGCTCTTGTCCTCATCCTTCTGGTGTAAGTGTCCTGCAGGATGGGGAGGGATGTTCTGGTGGTGCGTTCAGCTGAACGTACCACTCTGCAAGTCAACTCGGTCACAGACAGAACAGTTTCCATACCAGGCAGTGATGCAACCTGTTAGGACGCTCTCCACAGCCGAGGAATAGAATGTCTTCAGGGTGCAGGGTGAGACCTTGAATTTCCTCAGCCTTCGGAGGAAGTAGAGCCCCTGTCTGGACTTCTTTAGAGTGTGCTGAGTGTGAAGAGTCCAGGTGAGGTCCTCAGCGATGTATACGCCGAGGTATTTAAAGCTGGAGACCCTCTCCATAGGTTCCCCTTTGATCTTTAGTGGGTTGCATCCTTTCCCCTGCTGTCTCCTGAAGTCCACTACCATTTCTTTGGTCATGCTGACATTCAAGGTCAGGTTATTGGACTGGCACCACTGTGCCAGGTCATCTACTTGGTTCAGATAGGCCTGTTCGTTGTTGTTGGAAATCAGGCCTATTGCCACTGTGTCATCTGCAAATTTGATGATGGAGGTGGAACGGTCCATGGCTTTGCAGTCATGTGTGTAGATGTTGTACAGCAGAGGGCTCAGCACACAACCCTGAGGAGCACCTGTGTTGAGGATCAATGTTCCGGAGGTTAGGCAGCCCACCCTAACCACCTGGGGCCGGTCAGTGAGAAAGTCGTACACCCAATAGCACAACGGGGTATTGATTCCTAGTGACCTCATCTTCGTGACCAGATTGAGGGGGACTATAGTATTAAACGCTGTACTGTAGTCAATGAACAGCATATGTATGTAGTTCCCTCTCCCCCCATCCAGGTGGGTTAAGGTGGTGTGCAAGAGGTTGGAGAGGGCATCGTCTCTGCACCTGTTGTTTTTATAGGCAAACTGGAGGGGGTCAAATGAGCTGGGCAGGGATGAGCAGATGAAATCTTTCACCAACCTCTCAAAGCACTTCATCACTACTGACGTTAGGGCCACTGGTCGGTAGTCATTTAGACATGATGGACTGTTGTTCTTTGGCACAGGGACAATAATGGACCGCTTGAAGCATGAGGGGACGACGGCTTGGGCCAGGGATGTGTTAAAGATGTATGTAAACACTGGCGCTAGCTGGTTAGCGCAGGATTTTAAGACCCGGCCAGGGATCTCGTCAGGCCCTGCAGCTTTCTTGCCATTTAACCCCCTAAGGACCCTACTCACATTGCTCTCAGTGACGGTGAATGGGGGTTCCCCGCTGTCTACTGTTGCCATTTGGCTGTTGTCGGTGCCGTTAGCCTCGTAGCGTTCGTAAAACATGTTCAGTTTGTCAGCTAGGGAGGGATAAACACTCATGGCCGAGCAAGGCTTGTTTTTAAAATCTGTAATGACCCGTAGTCCATTCCATACGCGAGCGGAGTCACCTTTATTAAAGTCGGCTTCCACTTTGTCCTTTAGCTTTAATATAACTTATGTGTGGCGATTTTTTAGTTAAAATACCCAATTCAATCACAATACTGAAAAACATCAAAGCTCTACTAAAGTAAGCTTCTCATGTCATCTCATCTCATCACCAGCTGCTTCTCCGGGGTTGGGTTGCGGTGGCAGCAAGCTATGTAGGGCATTTCAGACGTCCCTCTCCCAAGCAACACCCCCCAGCTCCTCCTGGAGGATCCCAAGGCGTTCCCAGGTCAGATTGGACATGGAGTACCTCCAGTGAGTTCTGGGTCTACCTCAGGGTCTCCTCCCAGTTGGATATGCCCGGAAAATCTCCAAAGGAAGGTGGTCAGGAGGCATCAGATGCCTCAACCACATCTACTGGCTCCTTTCGACGTGAAGGAGCAGTGGCTCTACTCTGAGCTAGCCTCCGAATGTTCAAGCTCCTCAACCTATCTCTTGTCTACCGCTTGTATCTGCGATCTCACCCTTTCAGTCAATACCCAAAGCTCATAACTATAGGTGAGGGCTGGAACGAAGACTGACTGGTAAATTGAGAGCTTTGCCTTCCGGCTCAGCTTCTTCTTCACCAAAATGGTCCGGTACAACACCTGCATTACTGCAGATGCTGCACCAGTCCGCCTGTGAATCGCCCGCTCCAACCTACCCTCACTCATGAACAAGACCGCAAGATACTTCAACTCCTTCACTTGAGGCAACAACTCATCCCCAACCCGGAGGGAGCAATCCACCATTTTCATTTTCTTTGGTTCCCAAAATGGACACACTCCTCATCTTGGTTGCACCTTGAGATCCTGTCCATGAATATCACAAACAGAATCGCAGACAAGGGACAACCTTTGCGGAGTCCAACACCCAACGAAAACATGTTTAACTTTGTGTCGAGAATGCGGACACAGCTCTCACTTTGGTTATACAAGAACCAGATGGCTTGTAGCAACTGCCCCGGTACCCCTCACAGTGTCCCAAGGTACACGGTCTTAAGCCTTCCCCCAGTCCATAAAACACATGTAGACTGGCTGGTCAAACTCCCATGTCTCCCTCAGCACTTCCACAAAGGCAAAGAGTTGGTAGAGTTGGTAAAGAGTTGGTCCGTTGAAATCTGCATTGTTCTTTGTGGATCCGAGGTTCGACAATCGTTCGGAGCCTCCATTCCAAGTAAACTTTCCCAGTGAAGCTGAGCAGTGTGATGCCCAGATAATTGGAGCACACCCTCCGGTCCCCTTTTTTAAATATGGGAACCACCACCACAGTCTGCTACTCCACAGGTACTGTCCCCGACCTCCATGCGACACTAAAGATGCGTGTCAGCCAAGACAACCCAACAATGTCATTAGCCTTCAGCATCTCAGGGCGAATCTCATCCACACCCTCGCCTTGCTACGGAGGAGCTTGTTAACTACCGGAGACCTCTGCCAGGGACATGGGTGGGGCTTCCCCTGTGTCTTCAGACTCTACCTCCTCTGCTGAGGACATGTTGGCCGGGTTCAGGAGCTCCTCAAAGTGTTCTTTCCACCGCCTGACAACATCAAAGCGATAAGGCAGGGGCAATTCATTTAAATTGAATTTCAAGTCACTCAAGTACAATTCATTTAAGTACAATTCATTTAAATTAATTAGGCGGCACAGTGGTGCAGTAGTTAGCGCAGTTGCCCCACAGCAGGAAGGTCCTGGGTTCGAGCTCCGGGGTAGTCCAATCTTGGGGGTCGTCCCGAGTCATCCTCTGTGTGGAGTTTGCATGTTCTCCCCATGTCTGCGTGGGTTTCCTCTGGGTGCTCCGGTTTCCTCCCACAGTCCAAAGACATGTAGGTCTCCGTTGCCTACCAACACGGGATAGCCGGGTCGAATCCCCGTGTTACCTCCGGCTTGGTCAGGCATCCCTACAGACACAACTGGCCGTGTCTGGTCGGATGTGGGTATGTGTCCTGGTCGCTGCACTAGCGCCTCCTCTGGTCGGTTGGGGCGCCCCCGGATCGGCAGAAACGGGGAGGAGCAGCGAACGGGATGGCTCAAAAAGAGCGGGGTAATTGGCCAAATACAAATTGGGGACAAAATTGGGAAAAAAGGGGGGGCTAAATAAATAAAAGACATGTAGGTCGGGTGAATCGGCCATACTAAATTGTCCCTAGGTATGAATGTGTGTGTGTGTGTGTGTGTGTGTGTGTGTGTGTGTGTGTGTGTGTGTGTGTGTGTGTGTGTGTGTGTGTGTGTGTGTGTGGGTGTGTGTGTGTGTGTGTGTGTCGGCCCTGAATGATAGCCTGGCAGCCTGTCCAGGATGTCTCCCCGCCTGCTGCCCAATGACTGCTGGGATAGCCTCCAGCATCCCCGTGACCTCAACAGCAGGATAAGCGGTTCCGATAATGGATGAATGGATGGATGGATGGATGGGTGAATTAATCAAAATAATTTAATATTATTTATGTGCGGCTTTCAACCCTGCCACTGAGAATGCCCAAGCCAGTGTATTTTTAGTGCTGGTCCCATGCCCGGATAAATGATGACAGTTGCATCAGGCAGGGCATCTGGCATAAAACTTTTGCCAAATCAAATATGCGGATCATAAATCCGATTTCCACAATGAGGCCCGGGTTACCAACGACCGCAACTGGTACTATTGGACAGCAGGGTGCCAGTGAAAACTATGCTACTGTTGGGCAAAGAACAAGGAGAGGGGGAAGGCATATCCAGAGGCAGCGGGAGAGGAGGATGCGTAGAAGTGTGGAGGTGAGAGTTGGAACTTTGAATGTTGGCACTATGACTGGTAAAGGGAGAGAGGTGGCTGATATGATGGACAGAAGGAAAGTAGGTACACTGTGTGTGCAAGAGACCAAGTGGAAGGGGAGTAAGGCCAGGAGCATCCGAGGTGGGTTCTACCATAGTGCAAATGGGAGGAGAAATTGGGTAGGTACATAATTCTGAGGGGAGAGTGTGTCAAGAGTGTGTTGGAGAGAGTGATGAGCATAAAGATGGAAATCGAAGGTGTGCTGATGGATGTTATCAGTGCATATGCCCCGTAAGTTGGGTGTGAGATGGAAGAGAAAAAAGAATTCTGGAGTGAGTTGGACGAAGTGGTGGAGAGTGTACCCAAGGAGGACAGAGTGGTGATTGGAGCCGACTTCAATGGGCACATTGGTGAAGGGAACAGATGTGATGAGGAGGTGATGGGCAGGTATGGTGTCAAGGAGAAGAATGTTGAAGGGCAGATGGTGGTGGATTTTGCAAAAGGGATGGAATAGCTGTGATGAATAAATATTTCAATAAGACAGAGGAACACAGGTTGATGTATAAGAGTGGAGGAAAGTGCACACAGATGGACTATATATCTTTTATAAGAGGTGCAATCTGAAAGGGATTGGAGACTGCCAGGTGGTGACAGGGGAGAAAGTAGCGGGGGAGCATCAGATGGTGGTCTGTAGGATGACTCTGGAGACCAAGAAGAGGAAAAGCACAAAGGCAGAGCCAAGGATCAAATCGTGGAAGTAGAAGAGACTGTTGGGTGTGGTTCAGGGAGGAGTTAAGACAAGCACTGGTTAGTAGTGAAGACTTGCCAGATGTCTGGGCAACCACTGCAGAAATAGTGAGAGAAACAGCTAGGAAGGTACTTGGTGTGTCATTTGGAGATAGGAAGGAAGACAAGGAGACTTGGAGGTGGAATGAGGAAGTACAGCAAAGTATACAGAGGAAGAGGTTGGCAAAGAAGAATTGGGATAGTCAAGAGACATGAAGAAAATAGACAGGAGTACAAGGAAATGCAGCATAAAGCAAAGAGAGAGGTGGAAAAGCGACGTGAGTATTAGAGTAAGCGACTTTGAGTGTTAGAAAAGCGCTATATAAGATTGATTTATTATTATTATTATTATTATAATTATTTTTTTATTATTATTATTATTATTAAAAGGCAAAAGAAAAGGCATATGGTGAGTTGTATGAGAGGTTATACACTAAGGAAGGAGAAAAGGACTTGTACCGATTGGCTAGACAGAGGGACCGAGCTGGGAAGGATGTGCAGAAGGTAAGAGCGACCAAGGATAGCAATGGAAATATGCTAATAAGTGAGGAGAGTGTGTTGAGAAGGTGGAAGGAATACTTTGAGGGGCTGATGAATGAAGAAAATGAGAGAGCGAAAGGGTTGGATGGTGGGGGATAGTGAATCAGGAAGTGTGGTGGATTAGTAAGAAGGAAGTGAGGGCATCTATGAAGATGATGAAGAGTGGAAAGGCAGGTGGTCCTGATGACATACCTGTGGAGGCATGGGGGTGTTCAGGAGAGATGGCAGTGGAGTTCTTAACTAAGTTGTTTAACACAATCTTGGAAAGTGAGAGGATGCCTGAGGAGTGGAGAAGAAGAATACTGGTGCCAATTTTCACGAATAAGGGTCATGTGCAGAGCTGTAGCAACTACAGAGGTACAAAGTTGATCAGTCACAGCAAGAAGATATGGGAAAGAGTAGTGGAAGCTAGGTTAAGAGGAGAGGTGATGATTAGAGAACAGTAGTATGGTTTCATGCCATGAAAGACTACTACAGATGTGATATTTGATTTGAGAATATTGATGGAGAAGTATAGAGAAAGTCAGAAGGCATTACATTGTGTCTTTGTGGATTTAGAGAAAGCATACAACAGGGTGCCAAGAGAGGAGGTGTAGTATTACATGAGGAAGTCAGGAGCAGCACAGACATATGTAGGGGTGTTGTAGGATATGTATGAGGACAGTGACACAGTGGTGAAGCGTGGTTTCAACGACAGATGGGTTCAAGGTAGAGGTGGGATTACATCAAGGACCAGCTCTGAGCCCTTTCTTGTTTGTAATGGTGATGGACAGGTTGACGCACGAGATCAGGCAGGAGTCTCCATGGACTATGATGTTCATAGGTGACATTGTGATCTGTAGCGAGAGAAGGGTGCAGGTTGAGATATGCACTAGAGAGAAGAAGAGTGAAAGTCAGTAGGAGTAAGACAGGATACATATGTGTGAATGACAGGGAGGACAGTGGAATGATGAGGATGCAAGGAGTAGAGGTGATGAAGGCGTATTAGTTTAAATACTTGGGGTCAACTGTTTAAAGTAATGGGGAGTGTTAAAGAGAGGTGAAGAAGAGAGCACCAGCAGGGTGGAGAAGAGCGTCAGGTGTAATTTGCAACAGAAGGGTACCAGCATGAGTTAAGGAGAAGGTTTACAAGTTGGTAGTGAGACAAGCTATGCTGTATGGTTTGGAGACAACCGACCAGAGGAGGCACCAGTGCAGTGATCAGGACACTTATCCATATCCGACTTCCCACTGGCAAACACAGCCAATTGTGTTTGTAGGGACGCACAATCAAGCCAGAGGTAACACAGGGATTTGAACCGGCGATCCCCATGTTGGTAGGCAACAGAATAGACCACTATGCTACCCGGACACCCAGTGAAGGTTTTATATTTTCATATTTTGGCCATCCTTCTGGGGCAAACCCAGCCTGCAGAAAGCAGACAGCCTCCACCCTACTGGGGAAGGTGCTGTTATTCTATCCAGGAATATAGACAGTTGTTTACAATAGGTTTGACACTAGGAACTTAAGCCATGGCGGGCTGCAGGCAATTAGAAAACCTGCTGGGCACAATTCTAGTGTGGGTTTGGAGTCTACTAAATCAGTCAATGTGTTGAGCCAGGTCAACTCTGATAGTGTAGGTAATCAGATTGATAGTGAAATTTATCAGATTGACACTCTAAAGCCAAATTTATTTGTATAGCCCATTATCACAAATTACAAATTTGTCTCAGTGGGCTTTACAGCAATACAACATAATGTCCTTAGACCCTTGCATTGGATAAGGAACAACTCCCTAAAATAAAACCTTTAACAGAGAGAAAAACATAGGAAGTAACCATAGAGAGAGCAACAGAGGAGGACTCTCTCTCCAAAGACAGACAGACATGCAATGGATGTTGTGTGTACAGAATAAAACACAATTTACAGAACGCAATACTGAAAGAGGATAACAGAATTATAATAGAATTATGAGTGGCACGATGGTGCAGTACTTAGCACGGTTGCCTCACAGCGAAAAGGTCCTGGGTTTGAACCCTGGGGCTGTCCAACCTTAGGGGTCACCCTATGTGTGGAGTTTGCATGTCCTCCCGATGTCTGTGTGGGTTACCTCCGGGTGCTCCAGTTTCCTCCCGCAGTCCAAAGACATGTAGGTCAGCTGAATCGGCCATACTAAATTGTCCCTAGGTTTGAATGTGTCAGCCCTGTGATGGACTGGCAACCAGTCCAGGGTGTCTCCCTGCCTGCCGCCCAAGGACTGCTGGGATAGGCTCCAGCATACCGCGACCCCAATTGGTATAAGCAGCTTGGATAATGTATGGTCAGTGGATGCCAAGCAGTGTCCATATACCACCAGAACAGCCTTGGACCTGAGCTATGCGACCACCATCACTATGTAGACCTGTCAGAAGGATAGACTACACATGCACATAAGAGAGACTCACATCACACCATTCACATACATAGGAGAACAGACAAGAAAAAAAAAAAACAGTCACACATCAGAGTGAGAGAAGGATATAACATTGAAACAGGGTAACAAAATTATATGGATTTATAAGATATATATTAAAAAATGTGATAACGGGGACGCCAAGCAGTGTCCAGGTAGTGACCACAGTCACCATGGAGACCTGGGAGGAGGCTAGACTGCACATACACACAAGGGAGACTCACATCACACCATTCACACACACACAGACGAGAAAGGGGAATCATTCGCTGAATGCTGTCACGAAAAGACATGTGACAGTAGGGAACAGTTTGCAATAGTCAATAATATATACTCTATAATCTAGTTGGCACAACAGTGCTCAGTAATTTTATTGAGACAGAAACCAAGTCACCATACAGCACAAGTTGTGAAGTACTCAATTTAAAGGCAAATAATTTTAGGTTAAGGCAAAAAGATGAGTTTTAAGTTTGGATTTAAAGGACACGATAGACTCTCATTGTCTGACGGCAGCAGGTAAATTATTCCACAAGAACAGGGCCTGACAGCAAAAGGTCCTGCCACCCGCTGACTTCTTTTTAACTTTGGGTACACACAGGAGCCCTGTACTTTGACAGAAAATAGCTCAAGATGGAATGTACGGTTTAAGGAGATCAGACAGATATGATGGGGCAAGCCCATTTAGGACTTTATACGTTAGCAGAAGCACCTTGAAGTCTGATCTAACGTGGATAGGAAGCCAATGAAGGGGGGCAGGAATTGGTGTAATATGGTAACATTTTCTAGTTTCAGTTAAGATTCCAAATGCAGCATTTTGAACCATCTGAAGACTTAGTAGTAGCATGGCAGACCTGAACACAGAACAGTACAGTAATCAAATCTGGATGAAACAAATGCATGTATTACAGTCTCTGTCACAGCCATGGACAGAAAAGACTGAATTTTAGCTTTGTTACGTAAGTGAAAAAAGGCAGTCTTGGTGATTTCTTTAATGTGCTTATCAAAGGAAAGGCTGGTATCAAACGTAACACCAAGATTTTTGGCTGCCACACTGGGTGAAATCACAGAGTTGTTGATTGTTATCAATACTTGATCAAATTGGTGTCTGTATGTAGCACAGCCAATGACCAGCATCTCGGTTTTATCCGAATTTAAAAGCAGATAGTGGTATCCAATTTTTCACAGCAGCCAAGCAGGCCTCTAAATTACTAATTTGTAATAGGCACACACAGTTGAGTATCATCAGCAAAGCAATGGAAATGTATTCCATAACTGCGTATAATTTGACCAAGAAGTGAAATATAAAGAGAGAAAAGTAGAGCCAAGAACCAAGCCCTGAGCTATGCCATATTTAACATCATAAAACGTCGATTTAATATTATTACAGCAGAGACAATGTATTCTTCCAGATAAGTAGGATTTACGTCAAGAGACAGGGCCAGAGACACCAAAATTACAATTTATTCTGTCTAATAGTATAAAGTGATCAAGGGTGTCAAAGGCTGCACAAAGGACCTGAAGTAGAAACACAGGGGTGGAATCAGAGTCCACAGCTAGTAGAAGGTCGTTCACCACTGTGGTCAGAGCAGTTTCAGTGGAGTGACAGGTCCTGAAAGCCGATTGAAAACGTTCATATAGATAGTGTTTTTTTTTTATATAGGTGGAAAGTTGTTGATACACAACTCTCTTGTACTTTAGAAAAGAATGAAAGATTAGAGACTGTTCGAACTTCATTATTGAGGTGGCACAGTGGCCCAGTGGTTAGCACTCTTGCCTCACAGCAAGAAGGTCCTGGGTTTGTATCCCAGGCCGTGCAAGGTCCTTTCTATGTGGAGTTTGCATGTTCTCACTGTGTCTGCATGGGACAAACGATAACATGGGAAAGTTCGTATGTGTCACTACCAGGAAGCAGCACATAAAGTTGGGTGTCGTCCGCATAACAGTGAAATTAATATTATGATTGAAGGTGATCTGACCCAAGCGAAGCCTCTTCAGTCTCAACTGATTGCAGGTATCACCACCCTTATAAACAATACAGTGGCATAACGACCGATAAAATCAATCGGTTTCATATGCAAATTTATATCAGCGGATCACTGTTGAGACTGAAACGGTCACTTATATGAGTGATGAAACGTTCCTCTCTTAATAAACGCTGTGTCCAGATGAACTGATTAAATTTTCTGTGATTTTCTTACCTGGATTATTGACCATACATGAAGACATTTTGACTCATTTCTGTGAACCTCCCAGCTCGTCATGTGGCTGGGAGGTTCATATCCCAGACTCGCCGTAACCGGTCACGTACAGAGCATCCACGGGTAAAGGCATTCATTGGTATAGTGTTCGGGGACTCGTCGTTCTCCAGCGACCCCTCTGGCCCATCTGGGAGCCTGCAGTCAATCAACCGAAAGCATTCTCCCTACGTCTCCTTCGCGGCCTGAAGGTAACATATAATGCAATCCATGCGAGGCTTCAGCGTGTAAAATAGCGAGAGCAGCCGACACGAGTTTGAAGGAAGCTGGTGTTACGACTATCTCCTTCCTGTGGAAACGTCAGCCAGGGGAGTTATTCAACAAGAGTTCCAGCCATATGCCATTGGGTTAATCGGGTGGGATAAGGGGAAAAACTAGAAATAAATTAATTTTAAAAAAAAAACTTATACGTGAGTACGAGCGAACGGCGCATAAGACGGTAGACTACAGAAACAACCTGAGATTCAGACTCAGGTGCAGACAGGGATTACGCCTAAGAGTCTGCAAATTAAATCTTCGGTCAAGGGTCACCGAGCTAACAAGATCCACCAAAAGGCACAGAGCCAGCTGTTGAATGAATGGATGAAACAAACTAATTTTACCACTGACATTTGGAAAGCCAAAGAGGAGCAGATCCAACTGAGACTCATGTCGTGTCTAGCTGAGACCACTTTCCAACATGTGACTGAGTTCACGGGAAAGGCTCATCCAGCACAACAAAGAAGGTTAAAAACCAGGAAGCAAAAGAAGTTTGACCTACTTGCTGCGTGCCAGAGACAATGGATGGTGCCGTCAACAGCAGACAGAGAGACGCGTGCCAGACGCATGCCAGCAATGTGGACAAGTGGGTAAAAAATCTGTCCGACAAACAACTCAGCCAAGCAGAGAAAGAAATACTTAGTAAGTGGTTGAATTTTGTTGTCATGCCAAGGCAAACGCTAGTGGAACTGATCACAGCTATGGAATTAGTGATCCATAAAAAAACATTGCAGACCTGGAAGCGGAGCAACTGCGGACAACAGTTTCGGCCTGCCTCAGCAACGTGAAGGTGCAACTGTCCAACATCAGCAGAGATGAGAGGAATGCACTCATGACTCTCAGTAAAGACAATAACATCATCATCCTTCCGGCAGACAAAGGCAGATGCACTCTTTTATTAAACCAGACAGACTATCATGAGAAAGTTAAGACATTACATAGCGACATGAATACTTGTGAGCTCCTGAAACGAGAGCCAGCCAATGGTAACACGAAAAAGTGAATAGATTTTCTGAAGCTGTTAGAACAGGACAATGCTATTGACAGAATTTTGTACCATAGATTATACTGAGGTGAAGCTACACCTAGTCTGAATATTTTATCCAAGAGACATGCACAGGATGTGCCATTACAGCCTATTGTTTATATGATTAACTCAGTGACCTATAAGAAAGAAAGAAAGAAAGAAAGAAAGAAAGAAAGAAAGAAAGAAAGAAAGAAAGAAAGAAAGAAAGAAAGAAAGAAAGAAAGAAAGAAAGAAAGAAAGAAAGAAAGAAAGAAAGAAAGAAAGAAAGTCACTTTATTTTGTCATTGTATTATTACAAGGAAATTGTTCTTTGCATTTAACCCATCCTATTGTGTTGGAGCAGTAGACAGCTGCAGCGCCCGGGGACCAACTCCAGTTCTTGTCTTGATGCATGCTCAATAATCCAGGTAAGAAAATCAAATAATAATAAATTAAACTTATTTGTGCTTTTCTAACACTCAAAGTCACTTTACAATAAACGGGTGAAACAAGACAACAGATAAACATAACACAGACATACAGGGTGGATGGGAAGGGGGGCTACGAGAGGGAGAAGCGGCAGCCACACACGATGCCAGCAGTATTCTCCGACTTAGACAGATACAAAAGGGGAAGAAAAACAAACATCATGAATTACATAAATCACATATGAAGTAATTTATGATCAAAGAAGGATGAATCAGTTCAGCTGGATACGTTTATTCACAGATACGTTTCATCACTCAACTAAGTGACATCTTCAGTCTAAACTGACTGCAGAGATCCCCACCCCTTATAAACAATACAGTACAATACAGTTGTACAAAACATTGTATCCAGATGAACTGATTCAACCTTCTTTGAACTCCAGTTCTTCTTTCCATTGCCTTGGTCAGGGGTACTGACAGGAGTATTAACGCTAACATGCATGTCTTTTTGATGGTGGGAGGAAACTGGAGCACCCGGAGAAAACCCACACAGACACGGGTAGAACATGCAAACTCCACACAGAAGGGATCTGGGGTTCGAACCCATGACCTTCTTGCTGTGAGGCAACAGTGCTAACCACTGGCCCGCCGTGCCATGCTATAACATTTCTTAAGTTTCTGGCATCTATTTTTAACCCGTTGTTAGGCAGTAATGATCATCACATCCAGAACACTATGGGTTTTGTGAACAAGGTGAGGGACATCATTATGGAGGGGGATGAAACAATGGTCTCTTATGATGTTAATTCTCTCTTCCCATGCATTCCTTTTGATGAAGCAGAGGAAGCAGTCCATATGAAATTACAAAAGGACCCCACCCTTAGCAACAGGATCACCCTTAACACTAGCCAAGTATGTCTGCTCCTGAAGCTGTGTCTTTCGTCCACGTACTTGACATAGAGGGCAACAATATCGGCAGAAGCATGACCTCTGGAGCTTGTTCAGAAAGCTGTAGCTCGTCTGGTGTTCAACCGCCCTAAGTTCTCCTACACAACTCCCCTTCTCAGGTCCCTACACTGGCTCCCAGTAGCTGCTTGCATCCAGTTTAAGACTGGTGCTAGCCTACAGGGCAGTGAAAGGAACAGCTCCTTCCTATCTCCACTCCTGCCTGACCACTTCGCTCTGCTGCTGCGGGATGCCTGGTTTCCCCGTCGCTCAGAGGCCCCTGCTGCCGATCGACCCAGTCACGGCTCTTTTCTGTCCTAGCCCCACAGTGATGGAATTAACTCCCCACTGATGTCAGGACAGCGGAGTCACTGCCCATCTTTCAGCGCAGGTTGAAAACTCACCTCTTTAAGAACTACTACCCTGTTACTTGTTCTTAGCACTTATCGTATTCATGTATTCACTCATTAAATTTTTTTTATTTCTTGCACTTTTACTTTAGCGCTGGTTTTGCTCTTAGATGCTTGTTTAGATGCATTTATTACCTCTGATGACTAGTAGTTCTCCTGATTTCCTACATTAAATACACTTGTTGTAAGTCACTTTGGATAAAACCGTCGGCTAAATGACTGTAATGTAATGTGTGTTATGGGTTCTCCCACCTATTATGGCCAACTTGTATATGGAAGAAGTGGAAAAGAGGGCTCTGAGATTCTATCCAGGGACATCACCTAGCCATTGGTTCAGATTTGTTGATGACACCTGGGTTAAAATTAAATCTCAGCATGTACCACATTTCACCAACCACATTAACTCTGTGGACAACCACATCTGGTTCACCATGGAGAATGTGAAAAATGACAGGTTAACCTTCTGTGAAATTGCAATTGGTGATGAGGAACACATGATTGGTGATGTTTACTTTAAACCAACACATACTAATCAGTACTTAAGGTCTGACTCTCATCATCCACTGGAGCACAAAGTAGGAGTCATATTACCGAGCTAACAATGTCTCCTCTGACACAGCGACCGGGGAAGGGGAGGTATCCCATATTAAACAGGCTCTGGTTAAGTGTTAGCCTAACTGGGTATTTGTTAAAAGACAAGAAGATGCCCAAACAGTGCACCAGCTGATCAAAGAAAGGAGAAGGACAACAGCTGCCTACGTGTAAACCAGTGGGGATTCCATATATGGCAGAAGTTTCCGAACATTTGAGATGCATTTTCCAAACACAGCGTCTCAGCTGCTTTCAAACCCCAAAACACGCTGCACCAGAAATTGGTCCACCCCAAGGACTGGGTCCCCCGGCACAAACAGGGCAATATAGTGTACATTGCCGGGAGGATTGCCGTGAATTGTACATCTGCACAACTCACAAGAGCAAACGCATCAGGCCAGGACTCCGCAGTCTACACCCATCTACACTCTTTCAAGGATGAGGATGTGCACACCCTTGATAGGGAGGAACGCTGGTTTGAACAGGGAGTCAAACAAGCCATCTATGTAAAGGGGTAACAACTGAACGGGGGGGGGGCCTAAGAGTACATCTGTCACCTTCTTCAAATGCTGTGATTGCAACCATTCCCCAATCCACTGTGAATAGTACACGATTCCATTGAAACTCTAGTTAATGTTCATAGCAACTTGCATATGAAATCGATCGTTGTCACCTAGATGACTAATGAAATGTTTCTCAATAAACGTTGTGTCCAGATGAACTGATTCAACTTTCTGTGATCTGTTGGATAGGTAAGATCGGAACCAGGCAATGTCCTTAATGCCCACATATTTTTCCAGGTGATTTAAAAAGATGTCATGATCGAGCGGAAGTCAAGTCTAGCAGGATTAAAACTGAACAAGCACCAGAGTCAGCAGCGAGCAGTAAGTCATTGGTAACTTTAATCAGAGTTGTTTCTGTGCTGTGGTGGGCACGGAATCCTGATTGATATTGCTCAAAGATCCTACAAATATTCATGTGTGGAATTAGTTGAGAAGCAACAGACTTATTCTAAGATTTTAGATTAAAAAAAAAACACAAATTTGAAATTGGTCTAAAACTGCTTAAAACATGAGGGTCGACAGTGGGCTTCTTCCGGAGAAGTTGGACTATCGCATGTTTAAAACTAGATGGGAACAAACCGGCAGACAATGAGTCACATCTCATGCTGTCTCGGTAAAATATGCCTTCTATGGAAATCCATTATTGGGTGATAAGTCTGACCAGTCTGACAAGTCTTTCCTCCCGGTGGAAACTATCTTACTTAAAAAAAAAAACACATGCATGCATGTTCATGCAATGCTGACTGGTAACCTCTGCACTTTCAATTATATCTTTCGTCTTACCTTTTTGTAATCAAAACTCAAGTCACACCCTGATGCATATCTTTCCAATTAAAACATTTCAGACAATCTAACTTGCATTCAGCATCGTGACAGGAAAGCCAGCAACAGCTGCAATCAGTTCTCCTCCATTTCGGCTATGGGAAATAAAATGCTAATATAGAAAATAAAGTTAAAGAAAAAGTTTCACAGCGACAGATTATAGGAGGAACACATCTGCCCACTGATTGGCTGTTGCTCTAACCTGTCTCTGCTCATGTGCATAAACATTGCTCAACTTTTTTTTGCCTCGAAATTATAAACTTTGTTACCGACTTGCCACGCCATATTGCTCAGTGTAGCCAAGAGACCATTGGAAATCAATGACTTCGGACCACTTTGTCTCTTTTTGTCGCTGCCGATGTGAGCACAGGGTTACAATTAAAACATTTTTGAAAAATTATACCATATTGTTCTGTTCAGAACAAAGTCACACAACAGTTGTGCTTTGAATCTTAACACGTATCCTTGTTCTGAATGTGCAGTCAAATTTTGTTTGCCAAACAGCAGAATCCATCATTCTGCTAAAGCAAAGTTGTTGTTTTTTTAAGTCGTTAAAAAAAATTTAATACAAATTTGCCAAATTATTTTTTCATTTTCCAAAACGGACATTATTCAACCCCCACTTTTCACAGTGACTGGATTTGTGTGCTTCAGTGTGAAAATAGGCACAGTTTTAAATTGTCTGCAAATTCCAACTGTTGATTCTTCACACGACTTCTGCTGCTGTGTTGACTGCTCACTGCTCACCTGGAATAGCTTTGAAGAAAAACTCAGTGTTTGCCTTGAACTGCATTTGTGAGACACTTTGTGTTGTGATTACAAAGACCTCCGATAATCTCTCCCCCCCCCCCATTACAGATAGCGTCTCACCCCACTCTTGAATTTTTTATTTGGAAAAGGTATGAATGACTATTCTGCTTGATATGACTGGAGAGTAATACTACCTCATTTGTTTAAAGCATATAGAATGCTTAAACCTCCCCAACCTCCTCCTAATCGATGAGTTTTTAATGGATGCCACTATGCCATGTTCCCACCAGTCTGAGCATTACCAAGCAACACTACTTGGAGCTAACAGTCATGCCAGCATTACATATAGGAGATCCGACTCTACCACCCTGAATGCCAAAATCTGATATAATTAGAGTCTTTGTCAGCATCCTATTAATTCCCCAAAGCCTTTTATTGGGCATAGACCCACTGCCAGTTCTCCTGCCCCTCCCCCACAACAACCACTCCACCCGTATAAGTAAGAAGGAGGCCTTATGTCCAGGGTCCAAAATTAACACTCGCCCGTCGCCAAATATGGGTAAATTTAGTCTTTGGTGAGTAAATTATGGAGACCACCGTCACTCTGGCTGATAGAAGAAAAAAAAACGTTCTACACATGAGAAAGCTGCTGGTTTGCTGTCACTTATCTTGTTTTTTTTTTCCGCCTGCATTTCGCGAAGACCCACCGTACTCTGCATCAAACTCCTCCTGTCTATCTGCAATAGATAAACAGTTGAGTAATATCTTTCTGAAACTGAATGGAGACACAATCAAAATATACCCAGGAAGAATCCACTTTTTTACACACTCGTAATTTGATTGCACAGATCAAATCAGAAGTGGCAAGCCTTGGTCGCCTGTCATTAACAAGGCAACCAAGACAGCATTCTTTTGTCTTACAAATATTGCCAAGGTATGGCGATCTCGAACCCAGCGCGATGCCAAAAAGCTTATTCATGCCTTAATTTCAAGGAGATTATACTACTGCATTGTTTTCTTCTCTGGTGTCTTTAAACAGTCAACAGATTACAGCTAATTTAAAACTTGCTGCCTGATTTTTAACACAAACAAGGAAGAGGGAATATATCTCTCCAGTTTAAACAATTCTGCAATGGATCCCTTTATCTTTCACAGTTTGGTTGAAAGTCGTTTTACTTGTTGTATATAAAGTTCTGCATGGCTTTCGAGCACAGAATCTGTAGTGTATAGGGCCAGTCTATACACTACAGATTCTGTGCTGTCTTATTCTACCGCACAAGCCCTCAGGCCTGTAGCAGGACCAGCATGGGTATGGGTGGGGGGGTGGGAGGTGACCACACCAGGGGCCATGCTCAGTAGGATCCAATAAGGGGCCCCTTTCTTATTTTCTCAGGTCCTGTTTTTTCAGAATGTTTGCAGATTTTTCACAGAGAACCAAAGCATGATGTAAATTTTCCACCCAAATAAGTTTCATTACCTTTAATTACCTTTAATTACCTTCATTACCTTGCCAGACTATTGGGGAAATGAATAAGGGAATAACATTATTGCCTCAAACTATGCTCAATACCATCACTCACTATTTTTTTTAAGAAGTTTGGATTTGATATGGATTTCTCTATTTGGCAAGGTGGATGTAAACCAGTTTTAAAGCAGCAATGAAACAATGTAAAAAGAGAAAAAAAAACTCACTAGAATTGACTAGCTTTGCATTTCAGCATTTGAGACAATTAACTGTCTGTGCATTCAAGCAAGGAGATACTTGTGGTTACAGACAGTGAAGGCAAATAACAGCTTTGTGATGCACAGCTACACTTAATTTATTAACAAATATATATTTCAAGTACACTGAAAAAAGTTTGTGGGATTTACATAAAACATTTACGTACATCGGTTGCACATATTAAAAGTTATGTTTTCTAAAAATAATTTATTTATGTTCAATATACTAAATTCTTATTTTTTTAACAAACGTGACTTTTTATGTTAATTGAAAGCATTTCTTTCATGTTCAGGTTTATGTTTAAAAACATGGTTTTGTTTGTTGTTTTCTCGGTCTCGAGACCGAGATCGAGGACATACAAGAAATTGCGATGGAGGCTTTATTTAGCTTTTGCCGGTTTTAATAAATCGCCATTGTCCACCACTTCTCGCATGACCAGCGACAAGCTTTTATCATCCAGAAACTGAATTAGCTCTGCATATGCCTTGGCATTTCTCTCCTCGTCTTCTGCCAGTTCCGCTCCGTCGTCATTGGCTGGCTCAGTTGAAATGGTGTCCTTTAGCCTTTGCAGCCAAAGATGGCCCGAAATATTTGTCTCTGATAGTTCATAATTCTTTTCACCTCCATCAAAAACTAGCCGAGACCAGCGGCTACTCGACTCGGCAGCTCGCCTGCTCATGGTGCTAGCATAGCATGCTAACTCTCATCAGACACGCTGTATGACGCGACTTTTCTCTTGGTGGTAAATCTCTGGGTACCTCTGGGCCCATAACCTGTTAGCAGAGTTGGATTACACAGCGATTCTGGCGTGTATACTGACCCAGTGCTAGACCAAAAAACAACCTCGGAGGTATAAGACACAGTGGGGTATCAATCTTATCTTGACCGGAACACGAGTGAAAAGATGGCGGACGGTATTTTTTTAACACCTTTATTATATGAACAAAAGAACAAAATCTGGTGATAACAATAACAAATTAGTAAATATGTCTGTGAATGTTCTCATTCATCCAGGTCATGGTTATCCAAAGGAGTTGAATCAAGTGCAGATGCAAGTCCAGTTGCACTTGACTCAACTCCTTTGGATAAATTAGTAAATAGTACAAGTTAGACGGATTTATAACAATTTTTTTAGTATTTCACAAAACAATAAAAAATAAGGAAAATAAAAATAAAAAACCAAAAAGACAGAAAGAGGTCTAATCAGAAATCAATATATCTGTGTTTTTGTAAATATGCAAAGCTTGTTAGGTTTGTATACATTTCAGTGCTTTCTTAAAATCTATTCATTCATTCATGAATACTAAGAATAGTGGCCTGGCCTTAAAAATCTAGCTCTATGGATAAATTGTTTAGCCATAATAATCAGGCTATTGTACAACATTTCTATATTTTTATCCTCCATTATAACTCCAAATTTAATATCCTTATAATCTAAATTGGGTAAATTAAAGTCCTTTTCAGATATCCAATTTTGAAACAATTCCCAAAAAGCTCTAGTATATTTACAAGTTAAAAAATATGTGTTCCAATGTTTCACTAACAAAATCACAAAACATACAATTGTTTTTTTCAATGTTAAATCTTTGTCTCAGAAACTCATTACAAGGATAAATATCATTTATCATTTTAAAATGAGTTTCTTTCGCTTTTGGTGAAATATGGAGACTGAGGTATCTGGTTTTAATTCTGCCTATAATCTCTTTAGGATAATCTTTTAATAGATTGTTCTCTTTTTAATGGGAGAGGAAAGAGTCGGGAGGTAAGAGCACCCCTTACAATTTTGTCTGTGCATTTTTTCTCCATAAAATGGAGGTTGTCTATGTAAAGCGAAGGCATCGTTAGTATTAACACTTCATAAGTTAAAATTCCTTTTATCATATTCACCATTACTTGTGGGATTGCCTTGATAGCCACTGAGTATTGTTTTGTTTTTTTGTACACATCACATTGAATTTATCAATGAATTCATTGTACTCTAGAACACTTCCTCTTGAATCCATCAAATGTAAAGATCAGCTACCTCTCTCCACCAAATCATAATAACATAAAGATTTTCTTTTAAACAAGATACATCTGTTATTCCAGATCGGACCATTATGTGGAATGAAATTGTGCTTATAACCCATTTTCCAATATAAGAGTGCCTGCTGATGAAATCTTGACAGCTTAATAGGTAGTCTAGCAATACAGAAATCACATCTTAACAGAAAATATATCCCACTGCACTTACTAAATATTTTAGAAGGAATATTAAACCAGAATCCACTATTATTTTGTATGAACTGTTGTAAACATTTTAGTTTTATAATCCCATTCATTGCCTCATAGTCAATCCCATTTAAACTCCCTTGTTCAAACGATTTTAGCACAACCCCTTTTCTAATATAATGATGTTTGTTTTTCCAAATAAAGTTGAAATTTGTTTGATTAATTGATTTAATTAAATTGTTAGGAATTGCTAATGAAAAGCTGGATACATCATTCTAGATAATGTTTCAAATTTAGTTATCAAAATACATCTGAAGATTGATAAATCCCTCTGTAACCAAGAATTGAGTATAGATTTACTTTTTTTTTTATAACAGTCTCAATATTTAGTTTTTCACTAGCTTTACAATCTCTAGTTATAACCACTCCTAAGTAGTATACTTAATTTTTTACTAGAATATCATACAAAGCTATTAGCGGATGGTCATGTATAACAATTAGTTCGATTTTTTTGGAATTTAAGTGTATTTCAGATGCTTTAGAAAAGTCATCTACAGTGCATCCGGAAAGTATTCACACCCCTTCACTTTCCCCACATTTTGTTATGTTACAGCCTTATTCCAAAATGGATTAAATTCCTTTTTTTTCCCTCATCAATCTACATACAATACCCCATAATGACAAAGCGAAAAAGGTTTTGTAGAAATTTTTGCAAATTTATTAAAAATTAAAAAACTGAAATGTTGCATGTACACAAGTATTTTTGCTATGACACTCAAAATTGAGCTCAGGTTCATCCTGTTTCTACTGATCATTCTTGAGATGTTTCTACATCTTGATTGGAGTCCACCCGCAGTAAATTCAATTGATTGGACATGATTTGGAAAGGCACACGCCTGTCTATATAAGGTCCCACTGTTGACAGTGCATGTCTGAGCAGAAACCAAGCCATGAAGTCAAAGGAATTGTCTGTGGACCTCCGAGACAGAATTGTATCGAGGCACAGATCTGGGGAAGGGTACAAAAAAATCTCTACAGCTTTGAAAGTCCCGAAGAGCACAGTGGTCTCCATCATTCGTACATGGAAGAAGTTTGGATCCACCAGGACTCTTCCTAGAGCTGGCCGCCGTGCCAAACTGAGCAATCGGGGGAGAAGGGCCTTGGTCAGGGAGGTGACCAAGAACCCGATGGTCACTCTGACAGAGCTCCAGCGTTCCTCTGTGGAGATGGGAGAACCTTCCAGAAGGACAACCATCTCTGCAGCAATCCACCAATCAGGCCTTTATGGTAGAGTGGCCCGATGGAAGCCTCTGCTCAGTAAAAGGCACGTGACAGCCTGCTTGGTGTTTGCCAGAAAGCACCTAAAGGACTCTCAGACCATGAGAAACAAGATTCTCTGGTCTGATGAAACCAAGATTGAACTCTTTGGCCTGAATGCCAGACGTCACGTCTGGAGGAAACCAGGCACCTCTCATCACCTTGCTAATACCATCCCTACAGTGAAGCATGGTGGTGGCAGCATCATGCTGTGCGGATGTTCTTCAGCGGCAGGAACTGGGAGACTAGTCAGGATCAAAGGAAATATGAATTGAGCAAATTACAGAGAGATCCTTGATGAAAACCAGCCCCAGAGCACTCAGGACCTCAGACTGGGGCGAAGGTTTACCTTTCAACACGACATTGACCCTAAACACACAGCCAAGACAACGAAGGAGTGGCTTCGGGACAAGTCTGTGAATTTCCTTGTGTGGCCCAGCCAGAGCCCAGACTTGAACCCCATTGAACATCTCTGGAAAGACGTGAAAATAGCTGTGCAGCGACGCTCCCCATCTAACCTTACAGAGCTCGAGAGGATCTGCAGAGAAGAATGGGAGTAATACCCCAAATATAGGTGTGCCAAGCTTGTAGCTTCATACCCAAGAAGACTTGAGGCTGTAATCGCTGCCAAGGGTGCCTCAACCAAGTACTGAGTAAAGGGTGTGAATATTTACATGCAAAATTTCAGTTTTTTATTTTCAATAAATTTGCAAAAAATTCTAAAAAACCTTTTTCGCTTTGTCATTATGGGGTATTGTATGTAGATTGATGAGGGGGAAAAGGGAATTTAATCCATTTTGGAATAAGGCTGTAACATAACAAAATGTGGGAAAGTGAAGGGGTGTGAATACTTTCCGGATGCACTGTATCTTCTTGATTACCAGAGGGATCTGTTCTGACCTCTTGAGGAAGATGGTAGTATCATCTGCCAGCTGAGTTATGACCAGATGATTGCCTAGCACATTTAAAGGCTCAATGTCTGGACTATTTTTCTATAAAAATAACCAACAATTCTGCAACTAAAATAAATAATAAAGGGGAGCAAGAGCAACCCTGTCAAATCCTTCATTTAACCTCAAATATTTTAGATGTTGCTTTACGGAGAGAAACTGAACTATTAATTAACTACATCATATTAATTACTTTTACAAATTTCGGACCAAAACCAAAATATTCTAAAGACTTTATTATAGATGGATGTTCAACTAAATCAAAGGCTTTGTAAAAATCTAAAAACATTATGAAACCATTGTCTTCGATCAAATAGTTATAATCTATTAAATCAAGAACCAGCCTAATGTTATTATGTATATACCTATCTTTAAGAAACCCCGATTGAGTTTCATTTATTATCTGTCCTATAACTACTTTCATCCGATTGGCAATAACATGCGTAAATAATTTATAATCCACATTCAATAAAGTTATTGGTCTCAAGTTATCAATAAATCTTTTTTCCTTACCAGGTTTAGGTAACAAAGTAATAATACCTTGCTTCATGGTCGACATTAAGTTATTGTTTTCAATACATTCTTTTAGGGCATTAAAAACACTTCTTTTATATCTTCCCAGAAAAAGTTATAAAAGTTTGAGGTTAAACCACCTTGACCAGGAGCTTACCTACTGACATTTGTTTTATAGCTTCATCCAATTCCTTCATTCTAATCTCAGAATCACACATTTCTTTAGATGCCAAATCAATTTTAGGAATATAATGTTTAATACTTTCAAGAACTGATAATGAATCCTCAGCTGACTAGGATGAAGAGTATAATGTGGAATAGAATTGATGAATTTCTTCAGAAATTACCTTTGTGTCAGGACATTCTCTATTATTGATCATCAAAACATTTATTGTATTTCTTTCTTGTCTCCTCCTTTCCAGTCATAAAAAATAAGACGTGTTCTTCTCCCCTTGTTCTATCCATTTAGCTCCGGATCTACATAAGCTCCTTGTGCCCTTTGGATGAACAAGTTATCTAACCTGGCTTGTAAACTCAATATCTTTGCTTTGTTTTCATCTGAAAACTCAATTTTTCTACAACATTCATTAATTTCTTGAACCAATTTATATTCATCTTCCCTTTGCTGTTGACATCTGGTTTTACTAAATTTAACTGATAGACTCCTGACCTTATATTTGAAATATTCTCATTTCCTGCAGTAAGTATCTATTTCTGTATCACTTTTAATTTCCACCATTAATGCCTTTACTTCCTTAACATATTCTTCTAAATTTAACAGATCAGCATTGAACTTCCAATAATTTTTTCCATCTAGTTTCAAAGCTATTTCAATTACACAATGGTCTGTCAATGGAAAAGCACACATTGCGACGTTAGTCACAGAGTTTGTGATTTCTGGAGTCACCAGCCAAAGATCTATTCTGGATCTTGATCTCCCATTGGGTTTTCTCCAAGAGAATTGTCTCCTATATGGGTTTTTTTCTCTCCAAATATCAATAAAATAATTGACATTTATGAATTCCTTCAATACAGTGTTGTAATGGTAATCATTATGAAAAGGTGGACATCTATCTAACCACTCATCTGGTGGTGCCATATTAAAATCTCCACCTATTAAAGTAAATCCTATACCATACGTTTGCTTATATTCAGCAATAATTTCTGTAAGAGCTCCTAATAATATTTTGTTTTGACCAATATTATTACATCCATAGATATTAATCAAAATTGCAAATGACCCCTCTAAATATATAACCACAACAATCCAATGACCGTCCTTATCATTTTTGAAGGTTACTACCACCCCAGGGAATCTATAAAAACTTATGGCCACACCCCCAGATCGATTACTGCCATGAGAAAAAAAGGTATTTTGTCTCCCCACTGGTTCTTCCAAAATGTAGCGTCCTCTTCACATGAATGAGTCTCTTGCAAAAACATGCAGTGTGCTTTAAGAGCTTTACAAAACAAAAACGTAGCCTTGCGTTTTACATTATCCTTAAGACCTCTTGCTTGAAGTAGGCGCTAAGAAAGGCTGGTCTGTTGTGCTGGCTCTATCTTGTGCCGTGCAACTCATATAGTTCGTTTCCATGGCTGTGCGCTAGGTCTAGGAAAATGTTTCGTAAATGGGTCGCCTGCTCATTATTATTATTATTATTATTATTATTATTATTATTATCAGGCATGTCAAGTATAATTTGAAAGAAGTACGTATCGATGGCTGCCGATTTAGACCGGGCTACCTTCATGACGCCATTTTCAATGGCGGGCATACATTCACACATTACATCACCTTCACCCCAGACAGTGAAACGAGTTTTTGGAATGCCGCTATTTCCAACTGTTTTTTTGTCTTCTTCTTCTTCTTCTTCTTCTTCTTCTTCTTCTAAGTATTGATTGTAGCTGCAGGCTAAGCACCCACAATAGTTCATTCAGACAAACATTCTCTTGGAGTAGCTAAAGCCATCGAAACTGACTTCAAACAAATTACAATTTATATGCTTTAACGGTTCCTTTTTAATCTGATTTTCTTCATTTGAGGGCTGTCGAAGTGGTGCTAAATCTTAAAGAATGAATGTGTCCATGATCCAACGTTAACAGCAAACGTCAATGTTAATCCAGCAGTAGTATTAGCCGACAAAAACGTGTGCATGCATGTCCATGACAAAATTAACTTACGTTACTCACGCCTGCTTGCGATTAACGTTAGGCTAACCTACCCAGCTCTCCATCCGTAAGAGAAATCCTTTGCCAATATTTCGATAACGTTGGTTCACTATAAAGAGCAATAACGATAGCTAGCAAACCACTCCAAGTTAGCTAGTTCGCTAACACAAGCACAAACTCTGCTAACGTTACTGTTAACCTAACGTCAAACACAACCACATTAATAGCTATTTTTGTGAAATGTTATGAAGTTATATTTGTTAAACAAATAATTTTAACGTTGCACTCACCAGCAAACGTGGGCTGTTCCCCGGACATCTGTCTGCAGCTTAACGGCGTTTGCGCCTTGGAATTTCATCGTAACGCCGTGACGCTGTGACGCCGGTACAAAAATGTGTGGCGGCATATTCAAGGATCGTACAGACTGTGAGATTTTAGCAATCCTATAAATTTATTGCAAGCCACACTGCGCTATATAGATCTAATAAACTTGGGTACGACATCAAGTTTGATGAATCGCAGGCTTCGACGCAAGCGCATAAAATCGTCATCAGTGTATGTGCTGCATCAGCGCGCGTAATCAAGCCACGCCGCTGGTAGAGCAACGTGACGCCAAGAAGCAATCGAGTCCTTTCAATAGTCGTCACATTCACGTGTTTTGAAAAAAATCCACATATCCTCTTTGTTAGAATCCCATATAGTTCTAGCTCATTTTGTTGAATCCATCGCATTTGGGTCACAGAGGCAAACAGTCTGTTTGTGTTTAGCGCCAGCAAGGTTTCTGCGTCGCGTTGATCAGTGCGTCATTTTGTGCTGCATTTCTATTGGTTGGTTAGTAGACGATAGGTCGTAGCAGCAGTCATGCTGCGAGATGATCATCCTAAATTTCTGACACTGTCAGACTTTTGTCCAAGGTTATCTTCGGTCGCAAGACCGTAATAACGACCGTCTTTGAACCTGTCTCACAGTGCGACGTAGGACCACCGTTTCGGAGCCACGACCAAAGATATCGCCACGTTTAGTCATCTTTCATGTGAGACGGTCCAAATTCGCACAGTGTATACCGGCCTTTAATAAACAGTCCACTGAAATCTGTTTATAGAGAGAGAAAAAAACTGATGGGAGAAATAGGGAATTCAAGTGCTGACTCTTGACTCTTGACTTTCGTAAGAAGGTCATACTCTGGCCAGAGGCGCGGGGCGGTCTAGGGGCGGATGTGATTCCTGTTCAGATCTGCCGGATTGTGGGAAGCTGTATGGGACTGAGCACTGCTGTCTGAGAAGTATTTTTGAAAGAATCCTCTCAGGGAAGAGATGTGCTCCTTAACACATGAAATCACTGTGGTGGCTCCAGAATCACTGGTTTCAACAAACTCACTCAGATTCTCAAAGAAATCAGCATTTCCTTGATCAAGTCGCCTGCCCCCTCATCTCAGACTTTCAAGTGAATGCACTGATCTTGTCTGCCAGGTGAGGAAGGTACTTGTCTCTGCCTTGAAGCTATTTAATTCATTCAGCCTTCCAAATATATCGCTGAGATAGCCCAGTTTCATCAGAAATTCTTCCTCACTAAACTTGCTTGCAACTTCATGCATACGCTCCTCCTCCATAACATCCGAATGCCCTCGCTGAGCTCAAAGACTCGCGACAACACTACCTTGTGAAAGCCACCTAGCCTCGCTGTGAAACAACACAGCTGAATGTTCAGCTCCCATCTCCTCACAAAGTGCAGAGGACCGCCACGCTCTCAGGGTCTTGCTTTGATGAAACAGGCCACGCTAACAACATCGATCAAAACCTTGTTTAGGTCAAGGCTAATCTGGCTTGATGCTAGCGCTTCTCTGTGTATGACAGTGGACCCATTGTGCATTTGGCGAGACCCTCTCGATTAGTGCCTGCAATCCCTTCGTTTTCCCTGCAATGGTCTGTGCACCATCCGTGCAAACGCCCGCACCCATTTCAGCCCATGTTCTGTCAGGTAACAGTCAAGACATCTAAAACAGCAAATCCTCACACAGTGACTCTGACGTGACAAAGTGAACAGAAGCAATAAACAAACAGTCTTTATTACTGTCAGTAGTCTCGTCTACTTGTAATGAGTTGTTCTTCAAGGTCATTTGAAATGTCGCATATACGTCTTGCAACTGTATCATTGGACAGAGGGACAGCCCTCAATTTTGCAGCGCTTGGCTCATCAAACATAATTGAAATCATATCTAAAGCCGTGGGAAGTATGAGCTCCTCTGCTATTCTGTGTGGTTTCTTGCACTGGTCAATTATGTATGGGACTTTGTATGATGCCATTAGTGCTTTGTTGTTCACTGATGCAGCTTTTACAAAGCAATGTTCCTGCTGACGGTATGCACCAACTATTATCTGAAAGAACTCTAGTGACTTATTGACGTGACTGGGGTGTAACGTCTCTAAGTGTCTTCTTAATTTTTTTGGTCTCAGTCATACTACCAGCTGCCAGAGTTTTTGGACATAAAATACATGCTGGTCTCTCCTCATTGCCCACCACATTCACTGTGAAGCCAAGAGCAAGATAGGCTTCGTCATATTTTCTTAACTTGGTTTTTGGTTGATCACCATCAGCTAAGCACTTGGTCTTGTTTGTCTCGGAAGCATCGCCTGTCATTTTTTTCATACCTGTCAAATATCTCTCCAATATGTGAACCAACAGACTCTCTGTCTCATGAAAGCACATTTTGGGATTTTTCTGCCGTTTTGTGATTTTTCTGCCGTGAAAAAGGTTCCGACGTCCAAACAGTAGTTCCGCACTACATTCCACCCAGTCACGCCCCCCCCCGTCATGCGGAGGGGGGGGGGCGTCCGCGCCATACACTTTGAGAAACGCTGTTGTAAAAGGAGAAGAGTAGAGGGGAGAGCACACATCCCTGGGGAGCGCCAATGCTGATTGTCCAGGTGCTGGATGTGAATTTTCCCAGCCTCACCAGCTGATTCCTGTTTGTCAAGAAGTTTTAAATCTAATGGCAGATGGAGGCTGGTACACGGAGCTGGGTGAGTTTGGAGTCGAGGATATCTGGGACGATTGTGTTGAACGCTGAGCTGCAGTCCACAAACAGGACCCTTGTGTATGTCCCTGGGGAGTCAAGTTGTTGGAAGATGTTTTAGCAATCTCATGTTGACTGCATCCTCCACTGACCTGTTTGATCGGTAGGCAAACTGCAGGGGGTTGAGTAGTTTCATGACCACAGGCGTTAGGGCAATGGGTCTGTAGTCATTTAATCCTGCGATATGGGGTTTCTTGGGGACTAGGATGATAGTGGAGCTCTTGAATCAGGAGGGGCATCTGGACACTGCTTGGCATCCTCTTCATCGTATTCTTCATAAATTTTATAATTCCATTATAATTATGTTATCCCCTTTCAATGTTGTATTCTGCAAATTGCTTAAACACAACATCCATTGCACATTGTCCATCTTGGGAGAGAGATCCGTCATCTGTTGTTCTCCCTGGGGTTTCTACCGGTTTTTTTCTCCCCGTTAAAGGTTTTTTATTTATTTATTTATTTATTTATTTATTTATTGTAGGGTGCTGTCCCTTATCTGGTGCGAGGGTCTAAGGACAGGATGTTGTATTGCTGTAAAGCCCCTTGAGGCACATTTGTATTTTGTGCTATTGGCCTATACAAATACAATTGACTTGACTTGACTTGACTTCTTGTGTGACCCTCAACACAGGCTTTAAGAATCCCAGGCCTAAATTAGTACTCCTACTACTACTACTACCACTACTACCACTACCACTACTACTACTACTACTACTACTACTACTGCTGCTGCTGCTTCTACTAATAGCAATAATAATAATAACAATAATAATTACTATTATTATTATTATTATTATTATATCAAAATAATAATGATGATGCTAATAATAATCGTAATAACAGCAGCAACAACATCTGCACATAAAACCACTTTTACTGGCACAATGGAAAAAAGTAAACCAGATGTTTTGGTCCTTGGCTTGGCATGCATGACAAAATTTGGCCCTTAAAGAAAAATAATTGTGGAACCCTGTCATACAACATAGCTCTTGATGAGGTTTTACTAGTTCATTCAGCGTATACTTTTTTTTCCTTTTTTTGGGGGGTGGGGGGGGTCCCCCTTTTTCTCCCCAATTGTATCCGGCCAATTACCCCAATCTTCCGAGCCTTCCCGATCTCTGCTCCACTCGATCTGGGGAGGGCTGCAGACTATCACATGCCTCCTCCGATACATGTGGAGTCGCCAAGCCTCTTCTTTTCACCTGACAGTGAGACATTTCGCCAGGTGGACGTAGCACGTGGGAGGATCACGCTATTCTCTCCAGTCCCCCCCCCCCCCGAACAGGCGCGCCGACCGACCAGAGGAGGCGCTAGTGCAGCGACCAGGACCATGGCCCCAAGGCACGCACGTCCATTGCCCCCCCCCCGCCGCCGCCCCGTCAGATAGGCATGTAAAACTAATGCAAATACCCAATATGGTAGTCAATGCTATGCCAATCTGCATGGGATTCAGATGGTGACTACAACGTATTTTGAATCATAAAACAAGCAGAGATGAGAATAGCAGCTCACAGCATTGCAAACATATTGTGAAACCTTCTTCCCGCTTACAACGGCTTACCAACAGGAAATAAATGTTTGTTTCAGAGCAAATAATTTAGTGAAATATGGGCATATTTCAGTAAAACTATCTGTTTTATGATTTTTCATTACACATTTGTTTAACTATACACAATGAAACAATTAATTTGATCATAAGCACTGAGTTTGCGCTATGTCAGACTTTGTTGCACTCTCAATGCTACAATGTAAACACGAGGCACATGTTGCACTCTTAATGGCTACAATGTAAACATAAGGCCCAAACTCTTCAAACCGGCATTTTGATATATTTAGAAACCACCCCCGACATATTTAGTACATTTATATTTGTAATAATTATGGCTCTGCTTCAAACGAGTCCCTAGCAACTGAAAAAGGCTTCCGCTTCAACTCCAGGTTTCACAGACTGTGAAAGTATGATGATGTCATGGTGATACTACACAAAGTTAAGTCACTCATATAATGGGAATTGCTTGAGTCAGATTATTTCAGGTCGCTTGCATCAATGGAGAAATCAGTAGAGACTGTAGCTTGGGGCCCTGCATCAGTAGAGACTGTAGCTTGGGGCCCCCACATCAATAGAGACTAGCTTAGGCCCTGCATCGCGACACAAGGTTGGAACCAATGTCTCTTGTAGGATATGATTGGGGGTCCCTACTATACACGAACACAATATCCCTGACCTTTTGGGGCCCCACATGGTCCAGGGTCTCGGGGCACTTGCCCGTTATGTCCGGTCCGTAATCCAGCCTTGACCAGGACACATACCCACATACGGCGTCCCCCCCGCAGACACGTCCAATTGCATCTGTAGGGACGCCCGACCAAGCCAGAGGTAAGACGGGGATTCAAACCGGCGATCCGCATGTTGGCGGGCAATGGATTAGACCGCCACGCCACCCGGACACTCGCATATCCTTTTTCAATGATTTTCCTTTCCCATACATTGGAATGTGCTGTCATTGCCAATATTTGATTACACTCTGCCTTGGCAGATCATGGTAACCTTGATGTATGGAAGTTCTGTACCCAGTTGGTTAGTAACAGTTGTCTGACAATGTCTTCATGACAGCCTGTACTATCTCCATTTGGTAAACTTCATTAGGAGCACAAGAAAAGATACGCTTGGAATGTGTTGTTGTTGCCAGTATTAAAGAACACTGTGTTTTGGGGGGGTCATGGTAATCCTTGTCAAGTCAATTTTATTTGTATAGCCCATTATCTCAAATTAAAATGTTGCCTCAGTGGGTTTTATAGCAACACAACAGCTTGTCCTTAGACCCTCGCATTGGATAAGGAGTAACTCCCTAAAAAAAAAAAAATGAACAGGGAGAAAAAATAGGAAGAAACCTAAAGGAGAGAAACAGAGGAGGGATCTCTCTCCCATGACGGACAGACGTGAAATAGATGTTGTGTGTACACAATTTAAAGAATACGACATTAAAAGAGGATAACGGAATTATAATAGAATTATAAAATATATGAAGAATATTATGAGGAGGATGCCACTATTGTCCAGATGCCACTGGAACAGCCCAGGACCTGAGCCACATGACCAGCATCACCATGTAGCCAAAAAAAAGACATTAGTCACATGTCTGAGAGAAAGATATAAAATTGAAACAGGATAACAAAATTATATGGCTGTATAACTTAAATAAAAAGAAAATGTGATAAGGGGGATGTCAAGCAGTGTCCAGGTGATGACCACCATCACCATGGAGACCTGGCAAGACAGACTGCACGTACATACAAGGGAGACTCTCATCACACCATTCACACACACAGAAGAAGAGAAAGAAGAAGACAACATTCAGAGAGAGAAAAGACATGCGAGAGAAGAGAACAGTTTGCAATAGTCTAATCTTATCAGCTGCACAGGGCTTGGTTAATTCATTGAGACAGAAAGTGACCTACCATGCACTACAGGTTGTGAAGCACTCAAAGGCAACTAAATGTAGGCTAAGGCAAAAAGGTGAGTTTTAAGTTTGGATTTAAAGGACTCAACAGACTCTGACTGTCTGACAGCAGCAGGCAGGTTATTCCACAAGAACGGGGCCTGATAGAAAAAGGCCCTGCCAATCAGTTGACTTCTTTTTAACTTTGGGTACACACAGGAGCCCTGTATTTTGAGAGTGAATAGCTCGAGACAGACTGTATAGTTTAAGGGGATAAGACAGGTAAGATGGGGCAAGCCCTTTTAGGATTTTATAAGTCAGCAGAAGCATCTTGAAGTCTGATCTAACATGGATAGGAAGCCAATGAAGGGAGGCAAGAATTGGCGTAATATGGTCAAATTGTCTAGTTTTAGTTAGGATTTTTAGTAAGGATCTGCAGCATTTTGAAACTTCTGAAGATTTTTAATACTAGCATGTGGCAGACCTGCAAATAGAACATTAAAATGATCAAATCTGGATGAAACAAATGCAGGTATTAGAGCCTCTGTGTCAGCTATAGAGAAGAAAGATTGAATTTTAGCTATGTTACGTAAGTGAAAAAAGGCACTCCGGTGATTTCTTTAATGTGCTTATCAAAGGAAAGGCTGGGATCAAATGTAACACCAAGCGTTTTGGCTATCAAATTTTGTGAACTCACAGAGTTATAGGTTGTTATTGTTTCTTGATCAAATGTGTGTCTGTGTCTAGCAGGGCCGATGACCAGCGTCTCTGTTTTATTTGAATTTAAAAGCAGGAAATTTAGTGACATTCAATTTTTCACAACAGCCACGCAGGCCTCTAAATTAGTCATTTGAGTATGATCATCAGCCCTTATAGGCACATACAGCTGAGTATCATCAGCATAGCAATGGAAATTTATTCCATAACTGCGTATAATTTGGTCAACAGGTATAAAGAGAGAAAAGTAGAGGGCCAAGAACTGAGCCCTGAGGTACGCCATATTTAACATCAGAGAATTTTGATGTAATATTATTGTAGCAGATACAATGTGTTCTTCCAGAAGAGCAGGACTTAAGCCAAGAGAGCTAAGCCAGAGATACCAAAATTACAATTTATTCTGTCTTGTGTTGAGTTTCTGCATGCAAGCGTTTTCACATCAGTTGTTTTTCAATGTCTTACTACCAAGCTGTTCCTTCTTCCATTTGGTGAACTAATTAATGCATAACTGAGAATACATGAAAATATAATATAACTGAGAATAAGAGAAAATATAATACATTCATGCAAATATAAAAACATATCACATAATTCCCCCTTTTTAACTTGAAGAGTCACACAATGTCATATCATGTACTGAGCTGTGCACAAGGTTACACAGTTGAATGTACTTTGAAAGGTGAATAGTGTAGACATGGGTGGCTACAGCATTATCACTACAGCATTTAATGTGAACGTCTGTAACCAAGCAAGCAGTGTAGGTAGTCTAACATATGCAGTATTTGGTGGTGTATTTCCTAAGAAGACAACATAAGTCTATATGGCTTAGGTTATCTGTACTTCATGTAAAATCCCATTTTGCTTGGAGGCAGTTTTTACAACCTAGGCCCTGCTAGGAATTCTGATCTCATGGTAATGCATGACTGTGAACATGAAAGTGTGAATTACAGTTGTATGTGTGCTTAGAGATTCATTGTGAGCTGGTCTGGTGAGGTGATTTTTCTTATGATAACAAATATTGGAATCGTGCATAACTGGGATATCATATGTGCCTACTGTGGCACTAACTACGTTTTGTATCATAGCCTTCTTACATGGAATAACACAACACATCAGAATAAAAAACATGGCAACAATGGTTAGTAGAGGTGCAGCAAATTTCAACAGTGTCATTTTCCAGCCGCCTTCAGTCAGCCAGTTCCACCCTGTTGGAATGGTGGTGTCAGCGTGTTTCATACCATCCAAAATTCCATTTAGGTGTGAGACCACATAAGACATGTTGAGACTGATAGCAGGGCTGTAGGTACAGTACTCATTTCCGATGATGTGGCATACCCCTTCTTCAGATGCAAAGAGCAGGTCCAATGCAACTCAGTTTTGGAAAACCGTGTTCCATGTAGCTTGGGTAGTGGGACTGAGTTGTTCAAACTGCTCTGTTACTAGGGCCAGTAAATTCTCATGGACCAGGGCGTGTCTATCAATTTCATGGGTGTTAGTGACAGTCCCATACCACGTGAAAAGTCCCATGCCAAATTCTTAGGGCTGATATGGATCCGTTGTTGAGCTCTTTTAGATAAGGATGTGGACAGCCTGTGTTAATGTGTGTACTCATGCATGTAATGAGTGAGATTGTCTACTATTCTAATGTGTGGGAGTATTTTGGCCAGGTAGCTCTTCCAAACCACCCAGATCAGCGTGCTTGATAGGTGTTGTGCCCACACACACAGACATGATGACACAAACTGCCATAGCCATCACTGGGGGGAAATGGTTAATTCAGGGTTGTCTGTCCCATTACACCCTGTACTCGAGTGCTATTTAGTGTGGCCGTGAAGGGTTGAAGGCTCTTCTTGCACTCGGCTTTATTGTACAATCAGACCTCCACATTTGGCTTCAACAGTCTCATTGCATTGGGACCGTCGTCGGAAAATGTTTTCTGAGGTGCAATGTCTGTGGAAGCACACAGTCTTTCCTTTCAGTTCTCGGGTGGGAGGTCAGCACTGGCTGGTAGATTTCTCTGGTAATGATGACGGATTCATTGGTTGTTGCTGAGTTGTCCCAAAATCTGACTACTGCCCCAGTGTAGTCTACAACAGTCATATTCAGAGGGCCGATGTATTTGGTGAGGTTTCCTCTGCTTCGTCCTAACATTGAGTCATGGGGAACTGTGAAGGACAGCAAGGTCCTCAGCATTTCTGAAACATTTAAGGTCCATGGCATGGCTGGGATAGACATTCCCACCCCATGGGCGCATACATAACAACTTGAATTAGTGATTGATTGGCTTATGGCCTGCACTGTTTGATATCAGGCATTGTTTTCTGAAGGTAACTCAGTCTTGGTGGTTTTTCTCTTCTAGATATAGACCTTTCTTTTAATTCTGTGCGCACCCGCAATAAGTACCTGAGCGTATGTGATCGACATTATTAGGCGTATTAATGCCACAATAACTAGGGAGGGGGAGCCTCCCCCAGGGTTTTTCTTGAAGTACCCTTTATACATCCTGCAGGGTTGCTGTCTGTATCTTTCTCCTTTCTGTCCATGCCCCCTCCCCCTGCTTTGAGCAGCTTGTTTCTTGCAGCCATCTCTCAGGTTGTGAGTGATGTCTTCCAGGGTCCTGGCAGGTAGTAGAGCTGGGGAGCAGTTGCTGAGGTGGTATCACTTGGGTACCACCTCAATTTCCTTCAATTTCTTCCTTCTTTCAATTTTTACTGCCGTGTTTGTGGCTACGATGACCTTGTGGGGTCCCTACCATCTCGGTTGGTTCCACTTCCTCCTGAACACCTGCACAAACTCCCGGTCTCCTGATTTGACCCTTGCTGTGTCTGCCTGGGTTAGATCTGGTTTGCGGTTTGTTTCTGCGATCTGAGAAGACAGAACTTGGTGGATACGGGTTAGACATTTCAGATATTCCTCCATTTCCTGTTCCAAAGGTGGGCCTTTGTATGGACCCCTAGCTTGCGGAGCAGGCATGAGTCAACCCATAAGCATTTCACGCGGTGTTAGATGCTTGGTTCTGTTAGTATGCATTCTCATGCTCATTAGTGCTAGTGGCAGGGCATGCACCCAATTTAATTTGGACGCTGCAAATATTTTTGCTATTTTTTTCTTTAAGGTCCAATATAAAACATGCCTGCCCTCTATCATCTCACTGATAACCTCCATCATCAACTCCTCTCTGTCCATTGGTACAGTTCCCCCTTCACTGAAGGTTGCCATAATCAGACCAACCCTGAAAAAAAATAATTTAAATTCTAATGAACAAAATAACTACCAGCCTATTTCCAATTTACCATTAATTTCCAAAATCCTTGAGAGGGTAGTTGCATTTCAACTTGGATCTACCTTGATAATAATAATCCCTTTGAATGATGATGTTATCAGCACTATTAACAAAACATTGTTATATTTGTGTGTTGTGTTTTACTGCTAGAAGGTCTGTCAAAAATTGACAGTTTTATGTAGTTTTTAGCCACAACTTTTAGCCACAAATTTACGTTACTTTTAACGTTTAACAACTTCTAACAATTTTCTCCCCAATTGTACCCGCCCAATTACCCCACTCTTCCGAGCCATCCTGGTCGCTGCTCCACCCCTTCTGCTGATCCGGAGAGAGCTGCAGACTACCACATGCCTCCTCAGATACATGTGGAGTCGCCAGCCGCTTCTTTTCACCTGACAGTATGGATTTTCGCCGGGGGGAAATAGCAGGTGGGAGGCTCACGCTATTCCCCCCAGTTCTCCCTCCCTCCCTCCCGAAAAGGCACCCCAACCAATCAGAGGAGGCGCTAGTGCAGGTAGGTAACGCAGGGATTCCAACTGGCGACCCCCGTGTTGGTAGGCAACGGAATAGACCGCTACGCTACCCGGAAGCCCCAACTTCTAACAACTTTTAATTTATTTTATGGTTTGCCTGTACTATTCTCTGGATTTTATCAGATCATCGACTGTTGCATGGACTTGATCAGACTGGAGTCTCTTGACTCTGTAGTGCTTGCACTCTATGTGACAAAAACTGTATGGACTCGGCCCTCTGCCGTGGCTGTAATTGGTGGGTTTATTTTTATTTATTTATACTTCCTCACTGAGCTTTTTGTTTGATTTCTGGAAATACAGCCGTGTTCCCATTTTCAGTCTTCAGGCTTTGGGAAAAATGTCCCCTCTCTCTTCTCCCTCCAGTGAATGCACCAGCTGTGCCACACTCAGCCAGGAAAATCACAGAGCTTGAAAAAAGAATCTCTATGTGCTACCAAATGCAAGAGGATGAAAAACTCATTGACACTGTTTGCTGCTTCCCAAGCTGATGTCGGGGCCTACGATCAGAACCAGGGATAGGAAACGCGTTGCTAAGCAGCATTCAGACATAATGAGCCCCGCGCCAATGACTATGCGGACAGTATTCCCTGGTCCGGCCCAAACCCGCTTGAGACCAACACCACATCGGATCTGGATATGTGCTATTGGCTAAACCAAGGAGCAAGATCCCCGTAGTTTCAACCCTGAGCTCTGGATAGACGTTGTCCAGGGTAAAAGAAGAGTCAGACACAACAAGCAGAGTTCCACTAATGTCTCACCAGAGGTTCGGCTGGAGAACAGGTTTATTATTCTGGATGAGCTGCCTGTCATTGAGCACAATGGCAATGCCACAGCTAGCATTAGCACCGCTAGCTCAGAAGTTAACGCCGAGACCCGTGCAGCCACGGCCCGTGATACAGCTAAGCTCTTGAGGAGCGTCTCTCGGCGGCACCCAGAGGTAAACAACAGATCAATAGCCGCTAAAGCTAATGTCACATCATCAAAAAAGACAGCATCACAGCAGATCATGCACCGGACATTTGAAAAAGAAGTTAACCAAACAAGACAAGACATCAAACCAAAGACAGCTCTGCGGGTAGGTGACCATATAATAAGAGATGTCAAAAGCAAAGTTTTGAAAGCTCTCTGTCTACCCAACTGTAGCGATAAGCCACGCCTTGTAGGGGTAGTAATAGTACTTATTTACCTTGAAAGATTAGGTTAATGAAGGGATCTGGGTCCCCATTCCCAATGCAAATAGTCTCAGTACCTACGTGGGTAAGTATGTGGATGCCTATCCTGCTGAACAGAGTGGTTAGTACGTTACACCCTATAAGATATCGTGAGGTGGGCTTCACGCTAAGGTATTTGACGTGGCGGCCCCTGATGTGTAGAGTGTATGCTGTGCTATGGGTCCAACTCGGCATAACCCTCCCTCCCCAGAACCAACAGGACAGTTGAGACACCTCTACTCCAAGGTAAGTACACAACTCCAAAATACTTATAAACCCTCAGGTAAGTATTGTAATAAGCCCTAAACTCCGACCATAGTAAAGATGAATCAATAGCCAACAACAGTTTAGTATTAATTGAATGTAATACTACAAGATGACAACAGCAAAAATAAATAAATAAATAAAATTAAAAAACATAGAGTTTGACTTTCTTTGTATACACAGTATCTCTTGGTATACACAATAGCAACACAACCTCAAATGAGAAACACACTCTAAACGTTGAGTATCAAAACCAATGAATGTTCAGACATAAACAGTTCAGTTCGTTTTTTAACACAGTCTAGTAATGAGTAATAACAAAATTGACACAAACACCAGTCTGATGAATCCTGGGCACACGAGATGAGCCGCTGGAGAGACGACTATACGGCAGGGCAAACCACGTGGTGTGCGTGTAGTCTACGTGACTCACTGTAGAAGTTAGATGGCGCCAACAGCAACGCAATGCGTTCAATGTACACACTGCTCTTGAAATAACTTTCTCTCAGGCAAGCAACCTTCCGTCCCAAAACTAAAAAAACACGACTGTCCTCCGAGTCCTCTTCTCAGCATCCAACAGTTCATCCGAACGCGCGCAGTCCCAGTATTGAGAACTAACGAGCCACTACGACCAGTGAGCTAGCTAGCTTCACTGACAAATAGACTAACGTTAGTACTATGGGCTTATCCAGTCTGTCTACTAACGTCTGGCTAAAATCCTCTTCGTGCCTCATGCACACTACAACAATGGCAAATGTTCCTCTGAAACGCACGGCACCGACGAAGCACTGATTTCCACGTCCTCAGCCCGTGACCATTTCAAACACTCCACTGCTAGTCAGTCGGGGGAATTCATGCTAGCTGGTGGTCACTCGCGGCCTCCAAGCAGGACACCTTCTCCGACGCACCCCAGGAAACACGAATTCGACCCAAAGGATTCTTGTAGACGGTAACACATTCACTCCACGTACAGTACGTGTCTGTCTCTCTCTCACTCTCTCTAGATTTCGTTTTTTCTTTTTCTATTAGAAAAAAAAATTTGTTCAGCGACCCACACACAGCCGCAAAGCTCTCGCACACCGCCTCTCTTCTCCTTTTTTTTCTTTTTTTCTCTTCCCCTCGGTTTGTTAGAGAGCCTCACTCCGATTGCCTACAATGGAGGAGGCTTGCCTGATACTAACCCTATCACATACGACTATACTCAGAATAGTTGCATACCCTACACAACGCTACGATTAGTGACATGATCCAAACACTGCCACAAGTGTTATTCGACCATCCGGGCATGGACACACTTAATGTACATGTCGGGCTCAGAGCTGTTACCTAATGGACATTCTACAACAAGTCCCAGCTCAGATATTTGTGTCAGGTCCAAGCACGACTGTTGGGAAAGAAATTGAACATTTCAGCTGCTTGCTGGCATTAAATACCTGGCATTCCCTGCATGCACTGCTCAAAAATTGAACTTCATTGACAACTTCAGCTTGTTCTGGGAGCAACGAACCCGTTTCAGAATGGACAGGGTTCATCTAAACAAAGTGGTGGTTCACATGATCCAGCACCTCACAGCTGGTATTTGGGAAGGGTCAGGAAAATGTGGGAAAAGTAAACCAATCTTTTCTACCCAGGAAAACAATTACTAGATAATGGATCATTTCCACCACCACCACCCTCGCCTCTCAAACCCCCACACCCGCCCAAACAACCCAAGGGCAATCTCCCTGCAGTTAGCATTACAGGGCATACTGACTACTAGGACCGACTGGGTCCATACTCCCCCCCCCCCTTCAGCTCATGTCTCAATCTACTTACTGGGTATGACCGTCTGCTGTTGTTACAGTGCAACCCGGACAGCGAAGAGCAACCCCAAAGTCTGCTATTCCTGTTTTGACCAGCTTCAGGAGGAACAAAATGTGCTTAAAGTGCACAGCTGCTTCATCTAACCTAACTCCAGTTGTACGCCAGCAGCCACAGCCTGTCTCAAAAATTGCACAGGTATTAGTTTTAACAAATTAAATTTAGCGCTACTAAACATCAGGTCTTTGGCAGGAAAAACTTCTTTTTTTTAATCCCCCCCCTTTTTTTTCTCCCCAATTGTGTCTGGCCCAAGGCTGGATTATGGACCGGGCATGCCGGGCAAGCGCCCCAGAGCCCCGGACCACGAGGGGCCCCAAAAGGTCAGGGGTATTGTGTTCGAGCATAGTAGGGATCCCCAATCATACCTGACAAGGGACGTTTGTTCCAAGCCTGCTTCGCGATGCAGGGCCCAAGCTAGTCTCTATTGATGCGGGGGCCCAAAGCTACAGTCTCTACTGATGTAGAGCCCCAATCTTCAAAGTCTCTATTGATGCGGGGCCCCAAGCTACAGTCTCGACTAATGCAGGGCCCCAAGCTACAAAGTCTCTATTGATGGGGGGGCCCCCCATCAATATCTTATCGTCTCTCTCAAGGCTGGATTACGGACCGGGCATGCCATTTGCTCTGAAACAAACATTGTAAGTGGGAAGAAGGCGTCGCAATATGTTTGCGATGCTGTGAGCTGCTATTCTCATCTCTGTTTATTTTGTGATTCAAAATTGTGTTGTACTTTGTAGTCGCCATCCGAATCCCATGCAGATTGGCATAGCGTCGACTACCATGTTGGCTATTTGCATTACTTTTACATTTAACAATGTTTAGTATTGTTTGCGTAGCCCATCTGACGGGGCGGTGGGGCAATGGACGCGCGTGCCCCGGGTCCCCCTGGTGGGTTAATCCGGCCATCATCTGGCCAACTCTTCCGAGCCGTCCTGATCTCTGCTCCACCCCCTCAGCTGATCCAGGGAGGGCTGCAGACGACCAAATGCCTCCTCCGGTACATATAGAGTCAACAGCCGCTTCTTTTCACCTGACAGTGAGGAGTTTTGTCAGGGGGACGTCAGATTCAAAACTAAGCATGGAGACCCAGCTTCCGATTTTTATGCACCACATATCTGGAAAAACTCCCTGAAAACTGCGGGTCTGCTACAACTCTCAGTTCTTTTAAATCTGAGCTGAAGACTTTACTCTTCGCCACTGCCTTTTATTAAATAAAGCTTGAAGCTTTTGATTTTCCTTTTACACTGCACTGTAACTTTTACTCTCTTTATTGGTTTTTAAAAATTTACGTTTAATGCCTTATGTTGTTTCTCTTGATGCCTTTTGTGTTTTGAGTGGAGCACTTTCAGAGATGTGCTGTATGGATAAATTTGCCTTGCCTTGCCTTGCCTTGGTCAGGGACACAGACGGGAGTGTTTGCCCTAACATGCATGTTTTGTTTTGTGTTTTTGCTGTCTTTTTAGCTACTATGCAACAAATAACTGGAATAAACTTCCAGAAGATGGGGGATCCGGGTCGCGTGGCGGTCTATTCCGTTGCTTACTAACCCTGAGATCTCCATTTCGAATCCCCGTGTTACCTCCGGCTTGGTCGGGCGTCCCTACAGACACAATTGGCCATGTCTGCGGGTGGGAAGCCAGATGTGGGTATGTGTCATGGTCACCGTGCACTAGCACCTCCTCTAGTCGGTCGGGGCGCTTGTTCGTGGGGGAGGGGGAACTAGGGGGAATGGCGTGATCCTCTCACGTGCTACGTCCCCCTGGCGTCCTTTCTGCAACTGACTCCGGTCTACTCTTTATCCTCATCCTCCTTGACCTCACCGCAGCCTTTGATACTATATCCCATCAGCTCCTCGTGGATCGTCTGGCTAGCATTGGAGTTGGGGGCATCGTGTATCAGTGGTTTACTTCCTACTTTACAGACAGGACACATTTTGTACAGATTCAGAATTACTGGTCAGAAAGTTTGATAGTTCTTCATGAAATTCCACACTCCTGCCACTCCTGTTTATTATTTACCTCCTCCCTCTTGACAACATCTTCCGGCACAATGGTGTCAATTTTCCACCGTTACACTGATGATACAAAGCTTTATGTGTCCACTAAGCCAACGTTCAACTCTCCCCTCCAGTACCCTCACGGCGTGTCACTAACAATTATCTGAAGTTCAACAATAGCAAAACTGAGTTACTCCTCATTGGCACCAAATCTACACTCTCAAAAAACTAATATTTGCCCACTCCCCATTGCTGGAGCCACCATACCTGTCTCTTCACAGGCTAAGGGCCTTGGTGTTATCCCTAGATAGTACCCTATCCTTTTCCAGTCATATAAACAATGTCTCTTGGATTGCCTTTTTCCATCTGCAAAACATCTCCAGCCTATGCCCTGCTTTAACACAACACTCCGCAAAAGTCAATGCTTTGGTCATTTCACGCATTGGCTAAAGCAATGCGATCCTGGCAGACATCCCCAGCAAACTCATTCACTGACTTAACTCATCCATAATTCCGCAGCACGGATTATTTGTTAAACTTTAAAAGTCCACGGAACATGTCTCTCCCCTGCTGATTCAATTACACTGGCTTCATGTGTCACCGCAGATTAACTATATAATTGTATTATTAACAATTAAAACGCCTCATAATCTATCCAATGCTTTTCTCACAGTCCTCCTTCAGACTTACACCCCATTTCGCCCCCTGTGGTCTTCACCAGCAGGTTTGTTGGCCCTACCAGCCATCAACCTCAGCACAAAGGGTGTCAGGGCTTTCCCCTATGCTGCACCCAAACGCTGGAACTCGATTCCCGTCACATCCACATACTGGACTACTGCTACTGCTACTACTACTACTACTGCTGCTGCTACTACTACTACTAGTTTCGACTGCTCCCGTTAGGGGTCGCCACAGCATATCATCCATTTCCATCACTTCTTGTCCTCTGCATCTTCCTCTGTCACACCAGCCACCTGCATGTCCTCTCTCACCACATCCATAAACCTCCTCTTTGGCCTTCCTCTATTCCTCTTCCCTGGCAGCTCCATATTCAGCATCCTTCTCCTGATATAATCAGCATCTCTGTTCCACACATGTCCAAACCATCTCAATCTTACCTCTCTTGTTTTGTCTCCAAACCGTCCAACCTGAGCTGTCCCTCTAATATTCTTGTTCCTAATCCTGTCCTTCTTCATCACTCGCAATGAAAATCTTAGCATCTTCAACTCTGCCACCTCCAGCTCCGCCTCCTGTCTTTTCATCAGTGCCACTGTCTCCAAACCATATAACAAAGCTGGTCTCACAACCATCTTGTAAAATTCCCTTTAACTCTTGCTGGTACCCTTCTGTTGCAACTCATTCCTGACATTCTTCTCAACCCACTCCACCTTGCCTGCACTCTCTTCTTCACCTCTCTTCTGCACTCCCTGTTACTTGGGACAGTCAACCCCAAGTATTTAAACTCATACGACTTCGTCACCTTTACTCCTTGCATCCTCAGCATTCCACTGTCCTCCCTCTCATTCACACATATGTATTCCGTCTTCCTCCTACTGACTTTCACCCCTCTTCTCTCCAATGCATATCCCCACCTCTCCAAGCACTCCTCAACCTGCACCCTACTTTCACTGTAGATCACATTGTCATCCAAAAACATCATATTCCACGGAGAATCCTGCCTGATCTCGTCCGTCAACCTGTCCACCATTGCAAAGAAGAAAGGGCTCAAAGCCGATCCTTTATGTAATCCCACCTCCACCTTGAACCCTTCTGTCATTCCAACCGCACACCTCTCCACTGTCACACTTCCCTCATACATATCCTGCACCATTCCTCCATAATTCTCTGCAACTCCCAACTTCCTCATGAATGCCACATCTCCTGTCTCGGCACCCTGTAATATGATTTCTCTAAATCCACAAAGACACAATATAACTCCTTCTGGCCTTCTCTATACTTCTCAGTCAACATTCTCCAACCAAACATCCCATCTGTAGTGCTCTTTCGTCGCATGAAACCATACTGCTGCTCGCTAATCATCACCTCTCCTCTTAACCTAGCTTCTATTACTCTTTCCCATATCTTCATGCTGTAGCTCAGCGGTCGGGAACCTATGGCTCGCAAGCCATATATGGCTCTTCTGGTGACGGCATATGGCTCCCAGACAATTTTGAGTTGAAAATTATTTTTTTTTCAAAAAAATCAGTTTGGAACTGATTTTAAAATACTTGTGATATTTCTTAATAATACTGTGTCATTTTAAAGTAAACAGAAATTAGTTTTGAAGATAAATTTCACGGGTCACGGGTCACCCGTGGGTCGGGTCGGGAACCAATGGCTCGCGAGCATGTCCGGGTCATTGTAAAGGTGAAGAAATCAATTTTATCAGATAGCCAACTAGTTTATCCGCTTCAACCCTTGTAACGGAAAAGATGGCGAAAAGAAAAAAAGACGATGATTACCGTGCATTCCAGGCTGCGTGGACAGAGGAATTTGCATTTGTGGAGAGAGCAGGATCTGCGGTATGTCTAATATGCAATGATAAAATTGCATTGATGAAACGGTCAAATATAAAGCGGCACTTCGATACGCACCATGCTTCATTTGCATCGAAATATCCAGCGGGGGACAGCAGGAAAAGGGCATGCGAGGAGCTACAGCGGAGAGTGCAGACGAGTCAGCAGCAACTACGTGTGTGGACCAAGCAAGGTGACGGGAATTCCGCTAGCTTTGCGGGGGCTTTGGCAATAGTAAGGAATGGAAAGTCATTCACAGATGGCGAGTATGCCAAAACATTCATGCTTGATGTGGCCAATGAACTGTTTGATGACTTCCCAAATAAAGACAAGATAATCAAACGAATAAAAGACATGCCCCTGTCAGCAAGAACTGTGCACGATCGTAGCATCATGATGGCAAATCAAGTCGAGGAAACACAAATTAAGGACATAAACGCCGGGACATACTTTTCTCTCGCGTTAGATGAGTCAACAGACGTTAGCCATCTATCTCAGTGCAGTATCATTGCCAGGTATGCTGCAGGTGACACACTGCGTGAGGAAAGCTTGGCCGTTTTGCCAATGAAAGGGACAACAAGAGGAGAGGATTTATTCATGTCTTTCATGGAGTTTGCTAAAGAAAAAAAACTACCGATGGATAAACTTATTTCTGTCTGTACTGATGGTGCACCCTGTATGTTGGGGAAGAACAAAGGATTTGTAGCGCTTCTCCGTGAACATGAAAAGAGAGCCATCCTAAGTTTTCATTGCATCCTGCACCAGGAGGCGCTTTGCGCTCAGACGTGTGGCCAGGAGCTTGGCGAGGTGATGTCTCTGGTCATTCGAGTGGTCAACTTTATTGTTGCCCGAGCTTTAAATGATCGCCAGTTTAAAGCTCTGTTAGAAGAAGTTGGGAATCATTATCCCGGTCTGCTTTTACACAGCAACGTGCGTTGGTTGTCAAGGGGGAAGGTGCTCAGCCGTTTTGCAGCTTGCCTGAGTGAAATCCGGACTTTTCTTGAAATGAAAGGCGTCAAGCATCCTGAGCTAGACAACACTGACTGGCTTCTGCAGTCTCACTATCTCGTGGACATAACTGGCCATCTGAACCAGCTCAATGTGAAAATGCAAGGTATTGGAAATACAATCTCATCCCTTCAACAAGCAGTGTTTGCATTTGAAAGCAAGCTGGAAGTCTTTCTCAGGGACATTGAAACAGGTCGTCTTCTGCACTTTGAAAGACTGCAACAATTTAGAGATGCATGCTTAGCAAGTGACTCCACTCAACATCTGGATCTCCAGCAGCTAGCTGGCTTTACGTTCAATCTCCTGCAGTCATTCAAAGCACGTTTTGGAGAATTTCGTGCGCGCACTGGTCTTTTCAAGTTCATCACTCATCCACATGAGTGTGCAGTGGACAAAATCGACCTGACATGCATCCCCGGGGTCTCTATCGGAGACTTTGAGCTGGAAGTTGCTGACCTGAAGGCATCAGACATGTGGATGAGTAAGTTCAAGTCACTTAATGGAGAGTTGGAAAGTCTTGCGCGACAGCGAGCAGAGCTGGCGAGGGAACACAAGTGGACAGAAATTAAAAATCTTCAACCTGAAGACCAGCTGATTCTTAAAACTTGGAACGAGCTTCCTGTGACATACCACACAATGCAGCGTGTGAGTATTGCCGTATTGACCATGTTTGGCTCTACATATGCATGTGAACAGTCTTTCTCGCATATGAGGAACATTAAGACCAACCTACGCTCACGTTTAACTGATGGAAACCTCAATGCCTGCATGAAGCTCAACCTCACCACGTATGAACCAGACTACAAGGCCATCAGCAAAACCATGCAGCACCAGAAGTCGCATTAAAAGTAAGACATATTTAATTTATTATACGTTAAAAATACTATATGGCTCTCAATGAAATATATTTAGAAATATTTGGCTTTTATGGCTCTCCCAGTCAAAAAGGTTCCCGACCCCTGCTGTAGCTGATCAACTTTATACCTCTGTAGTTGCTATAGTTCTGCACACCGCCGTTATTCTTGAAAATTTGTACCAGTATGCTTCTTCTTCACTCCTCAGGCATCCTCTCTCTTTCCAAGATTGTGTTAAAAAAATCTATTTAAAAACACCACTGCCATCTCTCCTAAACATCTCCATGCCTCCACAGGTATGTCACCTGGACCAACTACCTTTCCACTCCTCGTCCCCTTCATAGCTGCCCTCACTTCTTCCTTGCTAATCCACTGTACTTCACTTCCTGATTCCTTTCCCCACGTCATCCAACCTTCTCTCTCTCTCTGGCATTTTCTTCATTCATCAGCCCTTCAAAATACTCCTTCCACCTTCTCAACACACTCTCCTCCCTTGTCAGCACATTTCCATCTCTATCTTTGATCACCCTTACCTGCTGTACATCCTTCCCGGCTTGGTCCCTCTTTCTAGCCAATTGGTACAAGTCCTTTTCTCCTTCCTTAGTGTCTAACCTCTCACACAACTCCCCATATGCCTTTTCCTATGCCTTTGCCACCTCTCTGTTCGCTTTATGCTTCATCTCCTTGTACTCTTTCTACTTTCTTCATCTCTCTGACTATTCCACTTCTTCTTTGCCAACCTCTTCTTCTGTATACTTTGCTGTACTTCCCCATTCCATCACCAATCTCCTTGTCCTCCTTCTTCTGTCCTGATGACACACCAAGTACCTTCCTAGCTGTCTCCCTCACTATTTCTGCAGTGGTTGCCCAGCCATCCAGCAACTCCTCACTACCACCCAGTGCCTGTCTTAACTCCTCCCTGAACTCCACACAACAGTTGTCTAGTCTTCCACTATTTGATCCTTGGCTCTGCCTTCACTCTCTTCCTCTTCATGGTCTCCAAAGTCATCCTACAGACCACCATCCAATGCTGCCTGGCTATGTTCTCCCCTGTCACCATCTCACAGTCTCCAATCCCTTTCAGATCGCGCCTATATACAGTGCATCCGAAAAGTATTCACACCCCTTCACTTTCCCCACATTTTGTTATGTTACAGCCTTATTCCAAAATGGATTAAATTCCTTTTTTTCTCATCAATCTACACACAATACCCCATAATGAAAAAGTGAAAAAGGTTTTGTAGAAATTTTTGCAAATTTATTAAAAATTAAAAACTGAAATATTGCATGTACATAAGTATTCATACCCTTTGCTATGACACTCAAAATTGAGCTCAGGTTCATCCTGTTTCCACTGATCATCCTTGAGATGTTTCTACATCTTGATTTGAGTCCACCTGTAGTAAATTCAATTGATTGGAAACGATTTGGAAAGGCACACACCTGTCTATATAAGGTCCCACTGTTGACAGTGGATGTCAGAGCAGAAACCAAGCCATGACGTCAAAGGAATTGTCTGTGGACCTCCGAGACCGGATTCTATCGAGGCATAGATCTGGGGAAGGGTACAAAAACATTTCTACAGCTTTGAAGGTCCCGAAGAGCACAGTGGTCTCCATCATTCGTAAATGGAAGAAGTTTGGATCCACCAGGACTCTTCCTAGAGCTGGCCGCCCAGCCAAACTGAGCAATCGGGGGAGAAGGGCCTTGGTCAAGGAGGTGAAAGAGCTCCAGCATTCCTATGTGGAATGTGAGAACCTTCCAGAAGGACAACCATCTCTGCAGCACTCCACCAATCAGGCCTTTATGGTAGAGTGGCCAGACGGAAGCCTCTGCTCAGTAAAAGGCACAGCCTGCTTGGTGTTTGCCAGAAAGCACCTAAAGGACTCTCAGACCATGAGAAACAAGATTCTCTGGTCTGATGAAACCAAGATTGAACTCTTTGGCCTGAATGCCAAACGTCACGTCTGGAGGAAACCAGGCACCTCTCATCACCTTGCTAATACCATCCCTACAGTGAAGCATGGTGGTGGCTGCATCATGCTGTGGGGATGTTCTTCAGCGCCAGGAACTGGGAGACTAGTCAGGATCGAGGGAAAGATGAATGGAGCAAAGTACAGAGAGATCCTTGATGAAAACCTGCTCCAGAGCGCTCAGGACCTCAGACTGGGGCGAAGGTTTACCTTTCAACACGACATTGACCCTAAGCACACAGCCAAGAAAACGAAGGAGTGGCTTCGGGACAAGTCTGTGAATGTCCTTGTGTGGCCCAGCCAGAGCCCAGACTTGAACCCCATTGAACATCTCTGGAAAGACCTGAAAATAGCTGTGCAGCGACGCTCCCCATCTAACCTTACGGAGCTCGAGAGGATCTGCAGTGAAGAATGGGAGAAATACCCCAAATATATGTGTGCCAAGCTTGTCGCTTCATACCCAAGAAGACTTGAGGCTGTAATCGCTGCCAAGGGTGCCTCGACCAATTACTGAGTAAAGGGTGAGAATACTTATGTACATGCAATATTTCAGTTTTTTATTTTCAATAAATTTGCAAAAATTTCTAAAAAACATTTTTTGCTTTGTCATGATGGGGTATTGTATGTAGATTGATGAGGGGAAAAAAAGGAATTTAATCCATTTTGGAATAAGGCTGTAACATAACAAAATGTGGGGAAATCACCAAGCAAATATAAAATATATATATTAGGCCTATATTTTTTTTAAAAAGAATATCTTACAATATGTATTCATGCCCCTGACCATGGTAAGACCTGAGCACACCTTAGGCCTACATATTCTTTGAAGGATTATGATGTTTTTATGCAAGATAGTTTATCAGGACAGACTCTGGTTCACAAAAATTAAGACTAAGGTCTGTTTAATAGGACTGTGTGTTACAATCCTACATTTTCATACCTTGAGACCTGGAAAATGGGGATGATGCTGACATCTGCTGGGTTTTCAAGCAAGCAACCTCCCTCCTCAGTGTTTTCTTGATGAGTCCACTAAACCTAGAGAGGGTTCAATGACATGGCCTGGCATCCAAGGCTCAGGCCATCTTCTTCCACAGTGTTACTTTGGAGCCCAGGTGCAGTCCTGCCTCTTCATCCAGACCCACTCACTTGCTTGATCGTTCAGCAGCTCCTGTTATGGCTTGATGTTGGACCTGGCCCTCTATTGCCATTTCCCTCTGCAGCCTGGTAGTTAAGGTTGCCACCAAATTTCTCCAGCCAACTTCCACTGGTTGGATCCTTGTTTGCAGCGGTGTTGTTCTATGTCAGCTTTCAGCTTAGCGTACCTAAGCCTCTTGTGCTCAAAGACTTCATCCATAGCATCCTCCCAGGGCATCATTAGTTCGATAATGTAGACTGTTCACTGAGGCAGTAGAGAGCACAAGGTCTGGTCTGAGGTTGGTTGTGATGATCTTCTCAGGGATGCAGGGCCTCTGGTCCAGGTCCACTAGCATCTTCCAGTCCTATGCCACATCCAGCTGACCAGTCTCTGGATTTGAAGTACGGGCCTTGGGACGCCATTGTCCTTCACCAGACAACTGCAGTTGGTTGACGACAGGGTGAAACAGGAGGCTGGGTGTTGATAGTTCACAACAATTAAAGCTGTGTCAGAAATCACTCACTAATTACTACGTAGTCCACTATAGAGTGAATTTGCCATTTTGTAGTGCTGTCTGAGAGTATAGTGAAAATTATTATACCCTAGTGGACTCAAAGTATAACGCAATGCATCGTGAAAAGTAGTGTACAACCAATTTTCACTAACCAAGCATTATATACCATCATGCATTGTGCTGAAAGATAAATGGCAGATGGACAAGTGGAGAAAGAGCAGCGCAAAAATTGCAACCTGCTGTACAAATGTAAAGCTCTAAAACAGCTCTAAAAGCTGTGTGTATATATATATATATATATATATATGTATAGGGAGATGTGACTGGACATATCTAGCTAAACAACTGGGTGCCAGTCCAACTGATATGTGGTGTCCCACAGATAGGTGGTGTCCAGTTTGGCAAAGCTTCAAAATTGTTTGGCTCTCTGCAGGACATGATATATTGACTAAATAGTCCTTCTTTAGAATTTTTAATTAATAAAATACACAACCAAAAAATTCAAATATACTGAATCAACATTCAAATTATATTAACAGCTGTCTCACACCATATACGTAAGTGCAGCTCTACAAAAGCCATTGTTTTAGCCACTGTCATTAAATGTATTTGTGTGTGTGTGTGTGTGTGTGTGTGTGTGTGTGTGTGTGTGTGTGTGTGTGTGTGTGTGTGTGTGTGCCAGTAGTAGGCTAATTGTTGATAAAGTCGCTGTATGTCCTGCCCATTCTGTTTATGTTCCAAAGCCTCAATCTCATTGGACGCTGCCAGAGCCGTTGTCTGAGTTCCTCTGACCCACTCGCACTACGTGATGTGGCCATGGCAAAATTAAGCTTTTTTTTTTTTAAAGAGACTACTTGAGAAGTTGGGAAAGGAGGGGAGTGGGAGTGGGAGTGGGTGGGGTGGGGTGGGGTGGGGGGGTACATCTAGAGTCTTGAGCCCTTTCATACTAGAGGATAATCTACCCCAGATTATCGGCCCCCTGTGGATTCAATTGGCGACGACAGCCCGGCGTGAGGATCAGCCTGATTCTCTCCAAGTGCAGAGCCTTTAAATACTGTCATACTGCAGCACATCTAGCTGCACCCGCATGCTGCAAACACACCTCTACCAGACTAGCTGCCTTGCTGCACAGGAAAAGGAAAGATGCATTTCTCTAATGACTAGTTTAGTCTTGTTTGGTTCAGTGTGTGTGTGTCTGTGTGGGTTACGAATTTAGCTGTGAGTAATGTTGTGTTTTTGTCATTGTGTAGGGGGGCAAGGGGGTACGGGCATGGCCAAGCTTCAAGTTACATAGGATTAGATTTAGATTTAGATTACATTGTTTTATTAGCCGCACGACCGAGGCCGGTGGAATTTGTTTTTGGTACACAAGCTCTGCAGCACAATACATACATGGACAACAACAGACACTCCTCATATTATCACAAACAACACAGTTGCACAATAACAGAATAAACATATCACGCATAACAATTAGGGGAATGGTGGTATTTGTGCCAGTGGTGCCTGAGGAGGGGACTATAGGGAGGAATTCAGAGTCCTGATGGCTGGTGGAGGGGGGGACTGTTTGTGAAGCGTTTAGTCTTAGTGGACAGTGAGCTGTAGCGCCTCCCTGAGGGAAGGAGCTGGAAGAGGTGATGAGCAGGATGTGAGGGGTCGGAGATGATCTTCTTTGCTCGCTTTACAGTCCGGTTAGTGTGTAGAGATTCAGCTGAGGGGAGTGGGTTGCCTATGATTTTGGATGCCTTGTTGACAATCTGTTGCAGTTTTTTGAGTGTCCGTGCCACCGTACCCTACTGTAGTAGAAGATGTCATGATGGGCTCGATAATGGCTGAGTAAAACAGAACGAGCAGTTGATGTTTGATCCGGTAATTTTTTAAGCCGCCTAAGAAAGTAAAGTCGTTGTTGGAGACAGTAAGGTACTGTGCATACACATTTGCAGAAACTGTGCGCTCAGACAAACACAATTTCCCTAGCAGATAAACACCCACACATAAACCGACGTGTACAAGCTCTCAAATTCTCTCACAATTCACAACGCACAAGCACAAAACCATAACACATAAACACCATAAGAAAAAAAACAAATAAATGGCGGACAAATGCAACAGAAGCATTGCCCCCTATACAACAGCTTACAGATGTTTATACTGAATCTACTTGCAATCCATTGTTGCATATGAACACAAATTCACAAATCAAGATAGACAGTTCACTGCTTCTGTGCTGTTTCTTCAACTGTTCAGGTTTTTCTTTAGATCCATTATGCAGCTCTCTTGAATGATTTATGGTTTCAATAGATTGAGGGAGATGACCTACATTTCCCTAAAAATTCCAAAAATATTAGTATATGTAGGCTAGATACGTTGTAAATAGAGCTAGGAAAGCCAGCCAAATATTGGCATCAAGGAAATAGTTAGGGGCGTCCGGGTGGCCTGTCGGTCCATTCTGTTACCTACCAACATGGAGATCGCCGGTGCTAATCCCCGTGTTACCTCCAGCTTGGTCGAGGCCATACAATTTTTGTCACATGAGAGCGCAAGCAGTACAGAGTCAGAGACTCCAGTATGATCAAGTCCATGCAGCAATCAATGACCCGATAAAATCCAGAGTTGTTAGAAGCCGGGGCGTCCGGGTAGCGTAGCGGTCTATTCTGTTTCCTACCAACATGGGAATCACTGGTTCGAATCCCCGTGTTACCGCGTCCCTACAGACACAATTGGCCGTGCCTACGAGTGGGAAGCCGGATGTGCGTAAGTGTCGCTGCACTAGCGCCTCCTCTGGTCAGTCGGAGCACATGTTCGAGGAGGAACTGGGGGAAACAGTGTGCTCATCCCACACGCTACGTCCCCCTGGTGAAACTCCTCACTGTCAGGTGAAAAGAAGCGGCTGGCGACCCCACATGTATCGGAGGAGGGATGTGGTAGTCTACAGCCCTTCCCGGATCAGCAGAGGGGGTGGAGTAGAGACCGGGACGGCTCAGAAGAGTGGGATAGTTGGCCAAAAAAATCGATTGGGAAGAAAAAGGGGGAAAACCACCCCCCCCCCCAAAAAATGAAACACTGATAACAACTTTGATTAATCGTATATAATGGCTTTGATTGCAATTAAACATTTCAAAATGTTTTCTATGTCTAAGTGCTCATAACAATGTTATGATAAGCTTGATGTTTTGAAAAGATGACATTTACTAATTCGTGAACATTGACACGTGTTCGTTCATACCCAAAATGTGTTGATTTTAGGAGAGAGTAGTGGCCTCACAATATCTTCATTAGTGATTGATGGATCACTGTGGTGCTTTAACACACACCTAGCAGCAAATTCCCTCCATAAGATCAGATGAGTTTCTCCTCTCTTCATGGCTCCAATACCTTTCTGGCATTTCCTGGAGCGCAAGGAGTCTAGCTGAGTAGAATAGATGGTCTGCATTATAATGAACATGGGCTGACACCGCCTCATCCATCATTCTACCCAGGAAAATTATAGCAGGGCCAGCCACAGAGAGAGAGAGGGGGGGGAGAGAGAAGAGAGAGAGAGAGAGGAGACGAGAGAGAGAGAGAGATAGAGAGAGAGAGAGAGTGGGGGGTGAGGGGGGGGGGGGGGGGGGGGAGAGGGAGAGGGAGAGGGAGAGGAGAGTGAAGGAACAATAGCTAGAAAGACAGGAGCAAAGGAAGAGATAGAACAAGAGAAAGAATGAAATAAAGGGGAGAGAGAGAGAGAGAGAGAGTGAGAGAGAGAGAGAGAGAGGAGAGAGAGAGAGAGAGAGAGAGAGAGAGAGAGAGAGAGAGAGAGAGAGAGAGAGAGAGAGAGAGAGAGAGAGGAGAGAGAGAGAGAGAGAGAGAGAGAGAGAGAGAGAGAGAGAGAGAGAGACTTTAAGTCACTACTCCAAAAGCACCTAAGTGACTACAGGTCTGTGGCTCTTCTCATAGACTGTCATCAGTATGTTGTTTTTTCGTATATTACATACTAGGACTGCTTAGCCCATCTTGTGGGTTGGCACTTAGAGGGTAACCGTCTACCTGTAGACTCTCTGTACGCCTGCCTGTCTTTCTTTACCGTGTATTTGAGTTAGATATGTTTGTTAGTCTGCCGTCTGTACATGGTTGCTGTAGGTCCGTTTCTACAGACAATATGCTTGCCTGTCAATCTATGCTTCTGTGTTCCCATCACTGTCAGCTGAATGTCAATCCCACATTGTTTTCCTGCTTGTGTGTTTGTGCGCTTCTAAAGGGGCATCTTTTTGTGCATATCTATCTTTTTGGTTGTCTGTATAATCAGATAACTGCTTTTCTTTCTAAGTGTCCCGGCCTGTCCATTTTTTTTAATGTCTCACTGATTTCCTATATGTCTGTCTGACTGCCTCCTTTTTTCTTGGCATCTCCCCTCACAACTGTAATCCAATTACAGACTCCCGGTCACTCCGTAATAAAGTATCATATACCTTGTAGTTCTTTATCTGTTTGTTCTGCTTTCTGCTGTGAGACTACAGCTGTTTCCTCCCTGCTTTGTGGTACTGCTACTAATTAGGTTGATGCATGTCTGTGTTGGATAAGAATGTAGTCCAGTGGCTAAGGTCCTCTCTCCCCTTTGGACGAGTCTATTATACCCAAAATAAGTCATCCTGAGCTTGAATTATTTTCAAGCATATTGTGCTTTTGTGATTTTATATGCTTTTTCATACATTTCCTACTGCTCCAAAAAGGTGTGTTACCTGGAAAAGAAATACAGTTCAATTACCTCAAGAATAATTACTCATTCTGTGCTTCAGAGATGCTGCGTGGACTGTTAACTTATTTTTACAATACAGATTTTATTCATCTTTGCAGTTGGCTGGTCGTCTTTGTCGAAAGAGGTTGAGAGATTAAACTCCACTAGCATGCACCTGTGTTTGTGGGCTTGTGAAACAACTCTGTTCAAATTCCTCTTGAATTTCAAAAACATTTACTGAATTAACAAGGGCTGCACGTGTGCAGTGCACATATGATTAGGAAACTGCACACACCTAGTAGGCTTAAAATGATGAGTTACAAGAGATGATTTGTAAAAGGGAAAGTCTCCTCTGTGTTCCTATAGTGTCATAGGAATTTGTGGGTGGTGAGAGCAGTTTGGTGGCATGAAAATCGAACACCTCAAGACTCAAGAGATAGATAGCCATCTTCTAACTTGGGTGGCTTTCTAGGATATTACATCTTGAATCTGTATTAGAGGCAGTTTCATATCCAAGGGAACTTGACCTAAGACAAAATAAGGTAACATTAAATTAAAAGTGGCCATATCACGCTCGTTCCAGCTCTATACTTCTATTCTGGGGCTCCACTAGAGTAGCTTTGCATGAGTCACAGTTCAATAATAATAAAACCCTCATTTATCTTGTGCTGGCCCTTTTGCAGCCCCCTCAGTTCATCCCCTGTCTGAAACAGGCTGTTTGGGTTGTTTTCTCTTTAATACCCCCTCTCTAAAAGCCCACTTTCTTCGAACTCACAACAAGCCGATTCCAAAAGCAAACTATAAAACCTATTAAATAGCATAATTTCTCATTCTTGATTGGAAATGGCAACTTCTCAAATCCATCAGTACATGTTCGAGCCCAAATATAATCCAGGATATGAGAATGGACAGTAGGAACATTCCAGTAACAAAGATTCAACCAGGACGTCCCTGGTTAATATTACGCTCATTATGACGCAGGGCCGTAGGCTAACAATGTATTTATTCTTTCAATCACAAGCCGTATATAAAAACTTTCTATATATGCCCCTCTTAATCAGTGAACGTGGGGGAAAAGCACTAAAATGCCGACTGAACTAGAAAAAGTTTGCTGTCAGGAAAGTTTATATGGTAAAAATGTTATTCTGCTGTTGCCAAATGACTGTCTCCCTGCAGTGGCTATTTGTATGCTGGAGTACATTAAATGCCTATAATACTACTCAAGTAGACTGTTTTGTGAGAATGTGTACATACATTTACCAAGAAGACCATAGTTTGACAGGCTTTTGGCTTGGAATATCTTCATTTGTAGCATAACTGCTTTTGTTATTGGAAAACAAATTGTAGTTTATTGCTTATTACTTGAAAAAAAATCCTTGTTTTGAGGGATGGTAACAATTATCCTCAGCAGTTGTGAAAATAATGCCACGATCTTCAGCAGATAGGGTTGAAATAAAGACATTTATCTGACTGTTTTGGTGCGTGGCTGTATTGCTGCTGAAATTGGAACCATGCAGAGTGGCCAGTCTCAGGGGCCAGACGGTTCCCCAACTGAATTTTATAAGAACTTTCAAAGCTTCTTTCCCCCACTATTGGCCGAAATGTTTGGCGAATCCTTCAGCATTCACTCTCCGTCCATCATTATGTGAGGTCTCAGTTTCTATATTGCTCAAGAAGGATAAAAACCTCCTTGATTGTGCATCTTACTCACCTATCTCACTACTTACTGATGTGAAGATACTGGCTAAAGCCTTAGCTCACCATTTAGAGACAGTGCTTCCAGGGATAATTTCCCCAGATCAGACTTGATTTGTCAAAAACTAGCACTCTTTTTTTAATCTCCATCCTCTTTTTAACATTCTTTATTCTAAGCCTTCTCAGACCCAGAGATGGTGGTATCATTTGATGCGGAGAAGGCTTTCGACCAGGTGGAGTGAGGCTACCTTTTTTTTTACTTTGCAAAAATTTGGTTTCAGTGATAATTTTATATCCTGGGTCAATTATTGTACTTGTCCTCGAAGGCCTCGATATGTACAAATGGTATTATTGCTTCCTCTTTCTAGTTACACAGAGGAACAAGACAGGGGTACTCTTTAAACTCCCTGCTCTTACCCAAATTTTTATACCTCTTTTAATCTATACCAGTATATACTAAAAAGACATTCTTCTCTTCGCTAGATAAATTTATTTCAGCATGTATTTGGAACAGAAAAATGTCTCGGATATGCAAAGCGGTCATTCAGAAACCCTGTGAAGCTGGTGGAATGGCCTTACCAAGATATCAGCAATATTACTGGTCCTGTAATGTAAGGCCACGGCAGTCTTAAGTTCACAGGCACCGAAACTCCGTGTTGGTTAGCCTATGAGATGTCATCTGTCTCTCGTGTATCTTTTGTATTTACTTCTCTGCTGAGCACTCCCTTAGGCTCATCCTATATCCAAATGTACTGATAACCCAGTCATAAGTGAGTTGTTTAAGATTTGGAAACAATTTACAAAGGCTTTCATATTTAAAGATCTCCCTATTGGTACCCCTGTTCCACCAAAAAAAAAAAAAAGTCTTTTGTCCCCTCTATTTCTGATGGAGCCTTTTAAGCTTTTATTGATGACGCTTTTGCGTCTTTCGATCAGCTGTGTGAGAAGTTTAATTTACCTCGAAGTCACTTTTTTTTAAATATTTGTAGATTCGTGATTTTATTCGATCTAAATTTAATTGCTTCCCAGTTCTGCCTCCAAAGACCCAGTTGGATAACATTCTTGAAATTAATCCTGCTGAAAAAGGTTATATCAGTAAATTTTATTATGGAATTAATAGTTTTGGCCAAATACCAGTTGAACCCTTAAAAAATCGATGGGAGAGTGACATGGCAACGTCCATTCCAGAGGAAACTTGGAATCTAGTAATTAAGGGGATACGCTCCTCCTCTATATGCACAAGACATGCTGTAATCCAGTTCAAAGTAGCATACCACCTTCATTGGTGCAAAGAGAAATTGGCTAAAATCGACTCAGATTTATACCCAACATGTGACAGGGGCCACTGCCAATCTCTTTCATATGTTCTGGTCCTGCCCAAAACTAGCTGTTCTGGTATTTCATCTTTGAGACCTTGGCTGCTGTTTTATGTTTTCCAGTTGAACCTTCTCCTCTGAGTGCCATCTTTGGGGTCGTTCCAGCTGGTGTACATTCAAATGCTACTCAGGCAAACCTGTTGGCCTACACCACTCTATTAGCTAGGAGATTGATGCTGTTTAAATGGAAGGAGTCTTCCAGGTTGGCTTGCAGAGGTTATGCAGTCACTGAATTAGAAGAGATCAGCTATACCATGAGAGGCTCTATATCCAAATTCCACTCGACATGGAAGCCGTTTTTAGACTTTGTGGAGGAGCTAGATGCTCAGTTTGTGGCCGGGGTTGATGGGCTTACAATCTAAATCTCAACCTTCTCTCTTCTATTCTCCTTTTCCATTTTGCTTATTTATTTACTTGTGTTTTTAGTTATTTTTCCGATTTTCTTTTGTTCATTTAATTTACGGTTGTTACTTATTTACTTTGTTAGTTTTGGTTATGGTTTGATTGAATTCATCTTGTTCCGGGTGGCATGCCAGGCGAGGTGGGACTGTGGTGGGGGATGTTGTATGGGTCTGTCAGGAGGGTGGGCAGTGGGGAGGTGTTGTAGTTGTGGGTCCATTGTTTGATTGGTTTGTGTTTGAAAACTGAAAATAAACATTGTTTAAAAACAAGTTAAAAAGGTGGCCGCTCTGATGGCCGAGCGGAATAAACCGCCGTTCTTGCAACCCGCTCATCATGTGGCTGGGAGGTTCGTATCCCAGACTCGCCGTAAGCGGTCACAGACAGAGCGTCCACGGGGTAAGGTATTTATTAGGCCAGTGTTTCTCAACCCAGTCCTCAAGGAACCCCTATCCTGCAGATTTTCATTGTAACCCTGCATAGGTAGCCCTGCTTGTACTTACTCGACCAATCATCTTGCAGCACTTAATTACAGAAGGTGTGCAACATCTGACAGAATTCATTGCTGATCGGTTGAATAACTACAAACAGGTACCTATTCAGGGTTGCAAAGAAAATATGCAGGATAGGGGTTCCTTGAGGACTGGGTTGAGAAACACTGTATTAGGCCACCCTCAACCGAGGGTTAGTGGGTGTAGATCGGTGGTGTTCGGGGATTCGTCGTTCTCCAGCGACCCCTATGGCCCATCCGGGAGCCTGCAGCCAAGCAACCGAAAGCGTTCTCCCTACGCCTCCTTCGCGGCCTGAAGGTAATGAAATCCATGCGATGTTTCAGCGTGTAAAATAGCGAGAGCAACCGACACGAGTTTGAAGGAAGCTGGTGTTACGACTATCTCCTTCCTGTGGAAACATGAACCAGGGGGGTTATTCGACAAGAGTTCCGGCCATATGCCATTGGGTTAATCGGGTGGGATAAGGGGAAAAACTAGGAATAAATTTATTTAAAAAATTTTTTTTAAAAAAGCTAAAAAGGCAGATAGTAGTAGGGCCTTTTCCTATTGGACCTGTACTTGTGGAATAACCTGGCTGCTGCTGCTGTCAGACAATCAGATTCTGTTGAGTCCTTTAAATCCAAATTTTAAACTCATCTCTTTGACTTAACCTAAAATTGGTTGCCTTTAAATGGAGTACTTCACGACCTGTACTGCATGGCGGGTCAGTTTCTGTCTCAAAGAATTTACTATGCACTGTTCTACCGACGAGATTATATATTACTGACTATTGCAACCGTTCTCATTTCTGTTACATGTCTTTGCTCTCTCTCTCTCGCTCTCGCTCTCGCTCTCGCTCTCGCTCTCTCTGAATGATGTCTTCTCCCTTCTCCTCTCCTGTGTATGTGAATGGTGTGATATAAGTCTCCCCTGTGTGCATGTGTAGTCTGTCGCTTCCTGCCAGGTCTACATGGTCGCATGGCTCAGGTCCCAGGCTGTTCCAGTGGCATCTGGACACTGCTTGGCATGCTCCTAATCATATTTTTCTATATATCTTGTAATTGCATTATAATTCTGTTATCCTTTCAATGTTGTATTCTATAAATTGTGTTATTCTGTACACACAACATCCATTGCATGCCTGTCCGTCTTGGGAGAGAGATCCCTCCTCTGTTGCTCTCCCTGAAGTTTCTCCCTATTTACTCTCCCTGTTAAAGGTTTTCTTTTTAGGGAGCTGTTCGTTATCTGATGCAAGGGCCTAAGGCAATGATGCTGTTTTGCTGTAAAGCCCACTGAGGCAAATTTGTTTCCTTGTGATATTGAGCTACACAAACAAAACTGACTTGACCTGACATTCTTCCAACAGATATTCCCTCATTTTGGTGGGTTGATGATGGTGCCGGCGAGTGCTATCTAACACACGTTGGTCCAAAATGTTTTGTTCAACTGGGTTGAGATGTGGTGACCGCAAAGGCCATAGCATATGATTTGCATCATTTTTTATATTCATCAAACCATTCAGTGACCCCTCGTGCACAGTGGATAGGGGCATTGTCATCCTGGAAGAGACCACTCCCATCAGGATAGAAAAGTTTCATCATAAAATAAAGGTGATAACTCAGAATAACTTTGCATAGTGACCACACACACACACACACACACACACACACACACACACACATATATATGTATATGACTAACTTTTGTAATGTAATGTTTTACAATAACTATGTCTTGTCATTAGTGTACCTCGTTGATTGTTTGTTGAGAATCTGTTAGTTCTTGTCTACTCTGTCTGCTTGGCCTGTCTATCCATCCTGGAACAGGGATCCCTCCTCTGACCTTCCTGAGGTTTCTGTTTTTTCCTGACAGTTTCCTTTGTGGAGCTCTACTCATCTGAATCGAGGATCTAAGGATGGGGGTTACCATATATTGCACAGAATGTGACGTGATTTTAAAGCCCTCTGAGACTAAATTGTGTTTTAGGGCTGTACAAACACATTTGACTTGACCTTTTACATCTACTTGATTTTTTTCCCATTTCCTTCTGCAGCAGAGCGGTAAAAAAGCTACAACTCGTGGGGCGCTTTGGGAGGGAGAAAGCTTTGGGAAAATACAGCTATATCTTCCGTACTTCTTATTAGTCCAACAGCTCTGCATCGGTGGCTTGTGTGTACTGACTGGGTCCTTTCTCGCCATAACTTCCATTTGGAAGGAGGGGGAAGTTTGGAGAGGTTTTTTTTTTTTTAGTAAATCAAGTAAAAGAAGCAGTGATTTCAAAGATTGTCAAGATTGATTTTGATAAATAACCAGTCATCCACCTTCAGATTTGTATGGTGTTTGTTAAAAAACTGTTGGCTGGGGTAAAGTTTGATGATAATAACTGTCACAAATAAATTAATATTTGAACAAATCTGATCTTTATTCACATGTAGCCTACTCTTAGTTGTTGCTCTGTGATGCTTTCACCACTAACTTAAATATAACACTTCTTGCCTGCTCATGGCTTTTACTTCTGATTTATTAATTTATTCATATATTTATATACTTATTAATTTACTTTAGCAGGTGCACATGTCAAGCATTTGACTTGACAGGCGTCCGGATAGTGTAGTGGTCTATTCTGTTGCCTACCAACTTGAGGATTAGCGGTTCGAATCCCCGTGTTACCTCCAGCTAGGTCGGACATCCCTATGGCAGTGTCTGCGGGTGGGAATGTGTCTTGGTCGCTGCACTAGCACCTCCTCTGGTCAGTCGGGGCGCCTGTGCAGGGGGGAGAGAGGGAACTGGGGAGAATAGCGTGATCCTCCATGAACGCGCTACGTCCCCCTGGCGAACTCCTCACTGTCAGGTGAAAAGAAGCGGCTGGCGACTCCACGTGTATCGGAGGAGGCATGTGGTAGTCTGCAGCCGTCCCCGACTCAGCAGAGGGGGTGGAGCAATGACCGGGACGGCTCGGAAGAGTGGGGTAATTGGCCAGGGGCATTTGGGGAGACAAATTAGGAAAAAAGCACATGATTTAGACCCCCCTCCAGTTCGCCTACCAACCCCTGACTGGGAGTTGAGTATGCCATCATTTTCCTGTTTAACCGTGCTTATGTCCACCTGGATAACAAGCTCTGTGAGAGTCATGTTCTTTGACTTTTCCAGTGCCTTCAACACCATCCGGCCAGCTGTACTGGGCGAGAAGCTGACAGCAATGCAGGTAGATGCCCCCCTTGTGTCCAGGATTGTTGACTACCTTACTGGTAGACCACAGTATGTGCGCTTGCAAAACTGTGTGTCAGACAGAGTGGTCAGCAATACTGGGGCTCCGCGGGGGATGGTCCTGTCTCCCTTCCTTTTCACCCTCTACATCACGGACTTCAACTACCACACAGAGTCCTGCCATCTTCAGAAGTTCTCTGATGACTCTGCTATAGTCGGATGCATCAGTAAGGGTGAGGAGGCTGAGTACAGGGCTGTGGTGGGAAACTTTGTCACATGGTGTGAGCGGAACCATCTGCAGCCCAACATGACTAAAAGGAGCTGGTTGTTGATCTGAGGAGGGACATGACAGCAGTGACCCCTCTCTCCATCCAGGGGGTCAGTGTGGAAACTATGGAATACTACAAGAACCTGGGGGTGTATACAGACATAAACTGGACTGGGCTAAGAACACTGATGCCCTCTACAAGAAGGGACAGAGCTATCTCTACTTTTTGAGGAGGCTGTGGTCCTTCAACATCTGCCAGACAATGCTCAGGATGTGGTATGAGTCTGCGGTGGCCAGTGCTCTCCTGTTTGCTGTTGTGTGTTGGGGCAGCAGGTTGAGGGTAACAGATGCAAACAGGCTCAATAAACTGATCCGCAAGGCCGGTGACATTGTGGGGGTGAAACTGGATTCTCTGGCGGCGGTTTCTGAGAGGAGGATGCTGTTGAAATTACGTGCCATCATGGACAATGTCTCCCACCCACTCCATGACATGCTGGTTGGGCACAGGAGTACTTTTAGTAATAGACTCATTCTGCCGCAAAGCACCACAGAGCGCCACAGGAGGTCATTCCTGCATGTGGCCATCAAACTTTACAACTCCTCCCTCAGACTCAGACTGTCAGACACTCTGAGTTAATGATCATTGGACTGGCCCTGTTGAGTTTTGTTTGTTCTGCTTGTCGTGTGCTGCGGTAGTGCAGTATAGATAGGGTGTTATGTGCACCATGCTTGCTGTTATATTTTGTTCTTATTTCTATTTCTTATTTATCTTTTATTTCTGTTTCTATTTTCTTATCTTGTATCTTGTTAGTTTTTAGTTATTAGTGCGTGAGTGTCTGCAATAGAACTCAATTTCCCCTCAGGGATAAAGAAAGTATTTTGATTCTGATTCTGATTTGACTGATTCACAAATAAATGTTATTTGCTCAATAAATACGATAACACCTTTTGGTGTGCAATATTTTGCTTTGAAAATTTTCATGGCGTGTTTCATATTTTCTTCATACTGCAAAACACAAAAAGTAAATACTTTTTATGCTTTGCTGTGTTTTCTTTTTAGTTTTGTGTTTTTGTGTTTTTGTTTATTTGCTGACAATAGAACATGTGTGGATTGTCATACGATATTGTTGATAGTCTCAAAAATGTGAGTTTGAATTTGATCTGATTTGATGTTGACTGAGCACTCAGTTCTGATTTAGAATCAGAATCAGAATCATGTTTACTGGCCATGTAGGTTTACACAAACATGGAATTTGACTCCAGTTTCGTGGCTCTCAGTGTACTTAACATAGAATAACAACACTATAACGCAACAATCTTCAGATGTATATACACAAGGCTTGACTATATACAGGCAAAACGAGAGGTGATAAGGTGCAGTGGAGCAGAGAATATATCAGAGATGCCGAAATAGCTGTTAGCAGGTTACTTACATACATGCCTGAGGTATGTAACGGGGGCAGTCCTATGCTGTTCTATGCTGGTCAGCCTGCTGCACGCCCGTCACTCTCATCATTAGCTCTGCGTTGTGTTCTATTTTGGGTGGGGCCCCAGGTGTTGTGAGGGGCCCTCAGTCTCTCATCATCATCATCATCATCATGATCAAGGAAGGAGGGGGGACACACAGGACTCTATTTGGCCCACCTTGCCATTTATTTTGGTTTCAAACCCTTCGACAAACCTCCAGTCCTCCAGCGGGAGCGGTGTTTCTTACGGACGTGGGGGTTGAAGCTCAACCACTGCCCGGACTTCACTCGTGTGCATTAGAAGGAGAAACCGTCCACGGGACTCCGATGTAAGAAAGGATAAACAAGTATTTTATCCCACAGCTTGCAGTATCATCTTACAGGGATACTCAAGGTTACGTTCTCCTCAACCAGCAAAACTGTCCTACCGTAAGAAACACGTGTGGCTCGGCTCGGTCGCTGCTTGACACTCCCTCCACAAAACAAAAACGGCATCTCCCGCGTTCCCACTTCCGTGTACCCACAAGACCTCTCTCTTAAAGCGACAGTACAGGTACATGACGGTCGTTATAAAACATACATTGAAGTAAATAATGACATAAAATAAAATGTAGTAAACACAAATAACAGCACACAGACAGGATTTGGTGATATTTCATACTCAAACAAAATAAAATAAAAACATTAATTTTAACCTGGTTACAGGTAGATGGACATGTACAGTACAGGTATAGGTACAATGTACAGTACAGTATATAAAATGGTTGGATTTATTTATTTATTTATTTTTGGTCCCCACCTTTTTCTCCCAAATTGTACATAGCCAATTACCCCATTCTCCCGAGCTATCCCGGTTGCTGCTCCACCGATTTGGGGAGGGCTGCAGACCACATGCCTCCTCCGAAACATGTGGAGTCACTTCTTTTCACCTGACAGTGAGGAGTTTCGCCAGGGGGACATAGCGCGTGGGAGTATCACGTTATTCCCCCCAGTTCCCCCTCCCCCCTGAAAAGGCACCCCGACCGACCACAGGAGGTGCTAGTGCAGCGACCAAGGCACATTCCCACCCGCAGACACTGCCATAGGGATGTCCGACCTAGCTGGAGGTAACACGGTGATTCGAACCGCTGATCCTCGTGTTGGTAGGCAACAGAACAGACCACTACGCTATCCGGACGCCTGTCAAGTCATATGCTTGACATTTGCACCTGCTAAAGTAAATTAATAGGCGCCCCGACCGACCAGAGGAGGTGCTAGTGCAGCGACCAGGACACATACCCACATCCAGCTTCCCACCCGTAGACACGGCCAGCTGTGTCTGTAGGGATGCCCGACCAAGCCGGAGGCAATCGAATAGACCACCATGCTACTGGAACCCATGGTTAGATTTAATTGACAGTGTTAAGCATTCATTTGAATGACAGCCCACGGAAATAACCTTTTTATATCTGGTTGTTTTGGGGTACAGTGCTCTGTAGCGCCTGCCAGAGCGGAGGGGTTGAAACAGATTGTGACCAGGGTGTGATGGGTCTGTAGTGATGTTGCCTGCCTGTTTCCTGAGTCTAGAGGTGTGTACGTCCTGAATGGAGGGCAGGTTGGCACCAGTGATTTTCTCTGCAGACCTACCTGTCCATTGTAGTCTGCCTCTGTCCTGTTTGGTGGCCGAACCAACCCAGAAAGTAATGGATTTGCAGAGGACAGACTGGATTATTGCAGTGTAGAACTAAATCAGCAGTTCCTGAAGCAGTTTAAGCTTCTTGAGCTGGCGGAGAAACTACATCCTCTGCTGGGCCTTTTTGATGGTTGTGTCAATGTTGGATGTCCACCTTAGGTACTGGGAGGTTGTGGAACCCAGAAATATGTGGGTTTTCACTGTAGACATTGTGCTGTTGAGTTTGGTAGGGGACAGTATTGGGGGGCTCCCCCTGAAGTCCACTGACATCTCCACTGTTTTGAGCGTGTTCAGCTCCAGGTTGTTATGGCCGCACCAGAGGACCAGCTGATCACCACCAGACTCGTCATCCCGGATAAGGCCAATGATGATTGTGTCGTTCGCAAACTTCAGGAGTTTATCAGACAGGTCTCTTGAGATGCAATCATTTGTGTAGAGGGAGCAGAAGAGGGGTGAGTACACATAGCTGGGGGGCGCCAGTTCTGATTGTCCGGGTGCTGGATGTGATTTTCCCCAGCCTCGCCAGTTGACTCCTGACTGTCAGGAAGTTTTTAATCCACAGGCAGATGGGGACTGGTACAATGAGCTGGGTGAATTTGGAGTAAAGGATATCTGGGATGATGGTGTTGAACCCTGAGCTAAAGTTCACAAACAGGACCCTTGCGTATGTCCCTTGAGAGTTGGAAGATGTAGTGCAATCCCATGTTGACTGTGTCATCCACTGACCTGTTTGCTCGTTAGGCAAACTGCAGAGGGTCGAGCAAGGGGTCTGTGATTTCCCTCAGGTGGGCCAACACCAGTACCTCGAAAGATTTCATGATCACAGACGTTAGAGCAGGGGTGGGCAATCTTATCCAGGAAGGGCCAGTGCGGGTGAAGGTTTTGTTCCATCCAAGCAGTTACGCACCTGATCCCACTAATCAACCAGTATATTCTTTGCTGAGCAGCTTGACTAGGAGACACAGGTGTGTAATTGCTTGGTTGGAACAAAAACCTTCACCCACGCTGGCCCTTTCTGGACAAGATAACCCAACCCATGCATTAGAGCAATGGGCCTGTAGTCATTTAATCCTTTTATACGGGTTTCTCCCCAATGGTATTCGGCCAATCACCCCACTCCTCCGAGCCGTCCCAGCTGCTGCGCCACTCCCTCTGCTGATCCGGGGAGGGCTACAGACCACGACATGCCTCCTCCGATACATTTGGAGTCGCCAGCCACTTCTTTTCACCTAACAGTGAGAAGTTTCCCCAGGAGGACGTAGCACGTGGAAGGATCATGCTATCCCCCTCCCCCCTGAACAGGCGGCCCTGTCTGTAGGGACGTCCGACAAAGCCGGAGGTAACACGGGGATTTGAACCGCCGATCCCCGTGCTGGCAACGGAATAGACCGCCACGCCATCCAGACGCCCGATATGGGGTGTCTTGGGGACTTGCAGTTTGTATTGTGCATTAGCTCCAGGCATGTATTTTTCATCCCTTTTTACAAAGAAAAGTTAACCTCATCAATATTGTCTCTTAATCCTCATTGGCAGTCGGCACACAATGTTATGCAACATGTTCTAAAATGGGTTAATTCTTTCTTCTCTCCAGGCTAGTTAGAGGTCTTTAAAAGTCTGAAAAAAAGCTGTGAAAACTGAGAGCTTTTTCAGAAGCTCATTCAGTGGGTAAATACTCATCAGACTTCAAAAGAAAATGGTGTAAACCTAAATCCAGCATTTATTTCTTATTTGTGTTAATTGAGGTCTTCTTCATTTTTTTTTCTTTTGACAAAAATATACTGTGAATCCTTTTCTGGTTCGTTTTGATTTCATGATCCTTTCATTATTGCCTTTTTCATGTTTCAATTATGTATTAACTGAAAACTGAGGTATGAGACACATTGTACCACATCACCATGCAACCCAAGCAACCATTTCAACCTGCAGGTGCAATGATATAGCCCAAGCTGTGTGTGGTGCTTTCATGTAGAAAGATTACTACAGATAGTGTGCCTTAAGTGACCAGGCAGCAATTTCCACTTGGCTGCACCCTCTGATGGCACCTGAACAGAATTCAGCATGAGCTCCTCATACATAATGTATCACTGACGGTTTGCTCAGTTTTCATGTTCTCCCAAGTCATTTCGCAAAGAGAGAGCACTGTCAGCATACACAGCGTATATCACACTATACACTGTCAAATCTACAATCAACATTGCACCTCTAAAAGTTATTGGATCAAGTCTCTCTATTGCAGCAACTCTGGCTGTTAGGTGAGTAGTAAATCATCAACAGAAAAGCTCGTGTTTACTTTCAGCTTTCACATTTGAACCGCTGAGGATTCATATAACAAGAACATATATTGATTTGCATGCATTCAAAATATTACTGGCTGCTGTCTGTCTACATCATGTCCTCCAATGTATCCAGTGTATCACTTATGTGCAGAATAATTAATGATCAAATCGATTTGCAGATGATAAACACCGAAACGTTTGCATAATTTTGCAGTTTGCAGTTCACGTTGTGCATAAATACTCACACCCACACACACACACACACACGCACACACACACACACCTGATTCTACTGGCATTACATCGAGCTCTTATCATTTGTCCTGTTTATGTCTCAGTTTCATGGATAGAAGTTCAAGCTCATTAGTTAAAGGTCTGGTCTAGCAGCTTAGGATATGACAAACCCTTCTGATACAATTATGATTCCTAATGGCAATTCATCTACTTTCGCTAAATTTCAGTAAGATTTCGTTAAAATAAACACGTTTATTATAACCACTTCTCACAGAGGTGCTAAATTCTAAATGACAGGCGAAATGAAAACAAATTCACATGGGTTCCCACGTGTTAACATCTGTTAGCTCCTGGTTTTCGAAAGATGGCAGCTATTCAGCCATATCAAAATGACTCAGAGTTGAACCCAGAATATGAATCTGATGCTGATCAGCCTCCAGTTCAAGGATGCTAAGACGTAAATGAAGGATTATTTGGCATAATTTACGAGTTGTAGTCTATGTATCTATTAGCTGGCTAGTGCTAACAGCTGTCATGCTGTTTGTAGCACATCAAAGTGTCATAGATTCACTTGTAGTAGTTAATGCCCACTTGTAGAATGAGCATTAACTTTGTCTTCCGCGTCATTTCCGTTGCGGTGAGTCCGCCAAACGTCACTCAGTTAGAGTCAAGCGAGTGATTTCTCCAGGAAGCGAAACGTCGCTTGGCCTGCTTGCTATTGCACGGAGCTGGTTAGGACAGAATACTCAAAAATACTGAAAGCAATAATACTAATTAAAAAAATCACTTGCTCGGGGGAGTCCGAGTAGTGTAGCGGTCTATTCCGTTGCTTACCAACACGGGGCTCTACAGTTCGAATCCCCTTGTTACCTCTGGCTTGGTCAGGCGTCTCTACAGACAAAACTGGCTGTTTCTGCGGGTGGGAAGCCGGATGTGGGTATGTGTCCTGGTTGCTTCACTAGCGCCTCCTCTGGTCGTTCGGGCACCTGTTCGGGGGGGGGGTGATAACGTGATCCTCCCATGCGCTACGTCCCCTGGAAAAACGCCTGACTGTCAGGTGAAAAGAAGCGTCTGGCGACTCCACATGTATTGGCGGAGACATGTGGTAGTCTGCAGCCCTTCCCGGATCAGCAGAACTGGCCAAGTACAACTGGGGGGGGGGGGGGATCACTTGCTCACATTGCGTCATGTTAGGACAAGCTGTAATTGACTCTAGCAGTAGCTAGCAAGCGGTGTTACATCACTATTCGTCTCCATAGAATATCTACATCCAAAAATTCAGCCAGCTGAAATCTAACCGATCTTTCTTACATAACCAAGATACTTGTGAGCCCCAGTTTTTGTTAGAACGAGAATTCAGGGGGCATTTAAGGTGTACATTACTAATATATGCATGACTCCAGTTTATTTTCTTACCCCAAATTGCCCTAATACAGTATCATTGCAGAAAGAAAGCCCTTTCACTAGCCCTGATCCTTAAATGCTCAGTAAGCCACTCTGTGTAAGACCTTTTGTGTTACCTCATCCCTAATCCTCCTGTGGTTTGATTTGATGTGCTGCATTTCTGTTGTTTCTTTCTTGGTCCCAGTGAAACTCATTCATGAAAATCAATCCAAACAAAGCAATCCATTCTGTTTCTCCAAAACCTAGCCTCCTTCGGGCCTCCATAAAGTGTAATTGCAAACATAAAACATTTCAATTATACTGCCATCAATGTGGCTTTGCATAAACTCAGTCTTTAACTGAAAGGGGCACTCTTAGCTCTGTATGTGTGCGTCTGTGTGTGTCTGTGTCTTATGTATGTGTGCAGGTGGGAGAGAAAGAGCGTGAGCATTTTTAGAAACTCAAAGTAATGACTCCACATATTGTAATAAATGCATAACTGCGCATAAGGTAATAAAACAACTAATAAAAACTGGTGTAGTTAAGTGTCTGTAATGTAATAAAATGCTGAATGCATATTGTAATAAAATTTATGAGCATAATAATAATAGAAAAGAATTTTGTATGTTGTTTATCTCCTTTTAGTGCAAGAAGCAAGATATGTGTCAACAATTTGATGATATAGTAGGTATTGTTTTAGGGTGGAAAAATTTGGAACTTGGTGGTACAAATGAGTGTCTCTTGGTCTTGAATTCATTAGAAGTCTTTGATTACCTCTATGAATGAATGGCTGATGATTCAGTGAAGTATCGTAGCTGGCCCCTCTCACCCTAGATATCACAAACAGTATAACAAATGCTTCTTTCAACAAGGAGATGCCTAACAAATAGAACAGAAACAACAAGAATTGTTTTTCCCCCTTTTTCTCCCCGATTGAATCCGGCCAATTGCCCCACTCTTCCGAGCCGTCCCGGTTGCTGCAGACTACTACATGCCTCCTCTGATACCTACACATTTTCACTCGAGTCGCCAGCCGCTTCTTTTCACCTGACAGTGAGGAGTTTCGCCAGGGGGACATAGCACGTGGGAGGATCACGCTATTCCCCCCAGTTCCGCCTCCCCTCCCCCGCCCCGAACAGGTGCCCCGACCGACCAGAGGAGGCGCTAGTGCAGCGACCAGGACATATACCTGCTTCCCACCTGCAGACATGGCCAATTGTGTCTGTAGGGATGCCCGACCAAGCCGGAGGTAACACGGGGATTCGAGCCGGCGATCCCCGTATTGGTAGGCAACGGAATAGATCGCTACGCTACCCAGACGCCCTAATAAAGAATAGCCCCCCCCCCCACTGTTGGTTCTGAGCACCTACCTCACTGGACAACGAACTACCAATAGTACATTTAAAGGCATTATAGTTATTATTTAGTAGTATTATACTGTATATGAGAAACAATTTATTTTAGTGTGTCTTTCAACATGTGAATATTGTGTGATTGGAATCCATTATCTGCAGATTTTCCAGTTAACAAAATATCTTTTGTGGTTTGCACTTTGTACACAAGGTACCATAGAGAGCATACTGACCAGCTGCATCTCAGTGTGGTACGGCAACTGCGCCTCAGTAGACCAGAAAGCTCTGCAGCGGGTCGGCAAGGCGGCCCAGCATATCACCGGTACCCAGCTCCCAGCCATTAAAGACATTTATCACAAACGCTGCCTTCGAAGGGGCCTCAGCATCAGCAGAGATCCCACCCACCCCAACCATGGACTGTTCTCCCGCCCTGGGCTCTGGGAGGCGCTACAGGAGCCTCAGAGCCCGCACTACCAGGCTCAAAAACAGCTTCTTTCCCCCAAGCTGTCGCCCACCTGAACCTGGCTACCCACTGAATGTCTGTGGATATTTTCAAATATTTTTGTACTCGTGCTCTTTTTTAACTTATTTTTAGCTTTTGGTCTTCATGTGTATATCTTATACTGTGTTTGCTGTGTTTGTGTGTATCTGTCTTGCACTGTTTGGCGAAGCTGTAGCCTTTATTTCATTTTTAACATGTGCTTGCACATTGTTTTTAATGACAATAAGTTGAATTGAATTGAACTGAATTGAATTGAATTACTCCCTAAATTATTTTACTTCCTCACCAAGTTAGAAATACTTGAGTACTATAGCTTCATTTGTAGATGCCGTTTCCTAGGGATTCTTATATACACTTAAAATTCCATGTTATGTGCAAATTTTCATGGTTAGTAAAACGTTTCTGAGTTAGCTGTGTCCCAAGAATATTTAAATAGATAACAGAGAATTGAACGTACTGCATCAAAGTTGCCATGATTATAACAAAGGCACTATATTCAACTGCCATGAATATGTGAAGACAATTATTTGCACATTCATATTCATTATCTGGAGTGTTATCAGTTACAATTCTGTACTTCATGAACTCTTAATTACTTCTTTTGCAAACTCACTTATAATACTGACATATAACTGTATTCCATGTCTATATATTATAGGAAGTTGTCATTTCTTTAGTTATTTTCCTAATGTGCTCGGAGGATCTGTGCCCTCCAGTATCCCATCCAAACCTCATTCTAAGTGATTGTCATACAGTTGGCTATGACATTCTATTGGTAATTCAAAATTTTCCATGAAACTTCTCTCAGTGGATTGTAAAATAAATGTGAAAAACCATACAAACAACTTGATTCAACTCCTTTGGATAACCATGACCTGGATGAATGAGAACATTCACAGACATACAAACAACAGCTATAGCAAAGATGTGCTGCTGATTCCAACATACTGTAACGTGCATGGATAACTAGACACGTTGGTCTTCGACTAACTAGTAGGACCCTTTAGTCGACTGGTTAACGTTGTCGCTTGCGGATCGGGAGATACGGGTTCGCGCCCCGGCTGTGGCGACGGTTCTCGGACTGCCCCCTGAATTCGCTACAATACTATGTGGATTGTGCTGACTCAACAAATTTCAGGTTCATTCAATCCACAGTGAAATCCTTGAAAATGCTACGATTTGAAATGAAAATGAGTTGTAAATCAAATCCAAGTTTAAATACAGGTTTACAAAAATAAGATTTTAGATCCGTCTTTGACAGATAACACTTTGAATGTAAAGAAGGCTGTGCTTCTCTAGCGAATGGTAAAAAGCTTCATAATGCAACAGGCCAATCTATTTATTGCTTTAAACGTTTCCAAATTCTTATAATCAATTCTAGAGTCAGTAAGGTAATTTAAAAACGATCTGACTGACTTCTCATTCTAGTCCTATCTAAATGTGTCACTGTAGTATTCAGTGTTAGTATGACTCGTGTGGTTACAGCAAGAACGACGATTTCCAACAGCTGAGTCAAGAAGAAATAAAGACATTATTAATATTATGCACAGTTCCCTAATTGTTAATTGGCACAATGCATGGCTGCGTGTTGCTCTTCACTTTCGTCTCAATCCTTCTTAAATAAATTTTTAAAAAACTGAATTGATATTTTCACTTTTGAGTGCCACTTTTTCCCCATTTTTAAACTATTTCAACAGTTATTTTCTCAAGTTAGGAGAATTAAGCCCATACACCTTACATCAGTGATCTTCTTTTACCCAGAAAAATCACACCCTTTCTGCAAGCTGTTAAAAGAGTGTGGGGATCTTTGAAGTATAAAAAGCCAACGTTCATTCAAAATTCATGTGCATTCATATTCAATGATGAATAAAACTCCATTGTACAAAAGGTACAGGAAGCAAGGGATGAAGTTAACAGATAGTTATGTCTGCTTGTCAGAGAGAGGGACTGTTTGATCTACAACTGATGGCGCTGATGTGTGTGTAGGTTGTGGGGGTACAAGTTAGAGAACAGCTGGGAATTCAACTTGTGGAAAAGCTGGGAATTTGTGATAAGAAGGCAGCGAGGAGAGCAACAAGAACAGGAGGGAGATTCCTTCAAATCTCGGGCACAAATCAAAGAAGGACATGCCAATCAGAGTGACAGATGAACAGTGCTCCAATTTTACCACCCCCCTATGCACTTCCCAGCCGTCACAAGGGGATATATTAATTCAGCTCATCAGCTTTTCATTTCCTTGAGCCTCCTAATCCCACCTTATATTGCTCAAGGGAAACTTATAAATGGTTACGGTTTTCATCTGGCTCCAATCATCTTCACATTGAATTAAAGCGTCAGCAAATATTTACACTTGTTGTTGTACTACCAGATGGCCTGCCCATTATTGCATTTCTCTGGGCATGATTTATTCTTACAAAGTGTAAACTGCTTGCCGTTGACAATAAGTAAGATTGCATTTATGGATAAAGTGGTGTTGATGGTTGGAAAACACAGGTCCTGAGGACTTCATATTCCGTTGTCTACCAACACAGGGATCGCCGGTTCGAATCCCCGTGTTACCTTCGGCTTGGTCGGGCGTCCCTACAGACATAATTGGCCATGTCTGTGAGTGGGAAACAGGATGTGGGTATGTGTCCCGGTCGCTGCACTAGCGCCTCCTCTGGTCGGTCGGGGCACCTGTTCGGTGGGGAAGGGGGACTGGGGGGGAATAGCGTGATCCTCCCACGCGCTACATCCCCCTGGCGAAAATCCTCGCTGTCAGGTGAAAAGAAGCGGCTGGCAACTCCGAATGTATCGGAGGAGGCATGTGGTAGTCTGCAGCCCTCCCTCGATCGACAGAGGGGGTGGAGCAGCGACCGGGACGGCTCAGAAGACCGAGGTAGTACAGTTGGGGGGAAAATGGGGGGGGGGATCAAACAAAAGAAAAAAATCTGAGCTGGAACTGTTGGGATTCTGCTCTTCATGAAATAATCACCAGACACAAAAAAGACATAATCTTACCAATATGAATGATTTGATAAAGGAAGCACAAAATGTGGGACCGTACCAGGATTTTGGCAGTTTATGCAGCAATACAGTTTCCGCAAAATTAAAAGATCATTTGCGATGAAGAAACTATAAATTTGCCCAGTAAATTGCCAATTAAATCAACTAATTTGTCTCTGCATCTGTTCTATTCCAGCAATATGAAAGCTCTCCAAAATTTGCCTCGTTAAGTGTCTTCTCTAAGGTTGTCGTTTAAAGAAAAAACAATGTAACGGCAGTCCCAGCCAAATGCAAGAAACGGTCCCTATGGGCAAAAAAAAGTATCTAAACAGTTGCATAATCTGAGCCTTACAGCGTTAAATTCAGAAGTATTTCTATTTACATATTTACTAAGACAAAAACAATAGAAATATATTACTTCAGAGTTGGCAGAACTCGTGTCACTGTACCATATGCAACTATAAGCCACTGGACCAGTTCTAGGTTCGAAGGAGTGGTTGAGCTAATCAAAATAGTAGGCCAGAAACTGAAGCCTTTGAATAAACAAACCATCAGTTCACTAACAACAAAACAGACACTCACATTACACAGACAAAATATTCACAGTAGGTGGAAGGCACGTTTGTCACAACTAAACCCTCTTTGTTTATACCTTCTCTTATTCAGAATAGTTTGTTTTAGGTTGACCCCAAGTATTTGAACTGATCTACCTTCGCCACATCTGCTCCTTGCATCCTCACCATTCTGCTGTCCTCCCTCTCGTTCACACATATGTATTCCGTCTTGCTCCTACCGACTTCCTTTCCTCTTCTCTCACTACAGATCACAATGTCATCCGCAAACATCATAGTCCACAGAGACCCCTGCCTGATCTCGTCCGTCAACCTGTCCATCACCATTGCAATCAAGAAAGGGCTCAGAGCTGATCCTTTATGTAATCTCACCTCCACCTTGAACCCATCCATCACTCCTACCGCACACCTCACCACTTTCACACTGCCCTCATACATATCCTCTACCACTCTTACATACTCTTCTGCCGCTCCCGACTTCCTCATAAAATAGCACACCTCCTCTCTCAGCACCCTGTCATACGCTTTCTCTAAATACACAATGACACAATGTAACTCCTTCTTGACCTTCTTCTCCATCAACACTCTCAAACCAAACATCACATCAAGATGATAGATAGATAGATAGATAGATAGATAGATAGATAGATAGATAGATAGATAGATAGATAGATAGATAGATAGATAGATAGATAGATAGATAGATAGATAGATAGATAGATAGATAGATAGATAGATAGATAGATAGATAGATAGATAGATAGATAGATAGATAGATAGATAGATAGATAGATAGATAGATAGATAGATAGATCGATCGATAGAGACCAGCGCCCACCCACTGATCACATACAGCAGGGAAAAACTTTTAAGCCTCCAACTGTCCACTGGACAAACTGAACAGATTTTTTTTCACCGACTTTAACTGCATATTTTAATGAAAGTCTCGCCGAGGTCTTGATCTGTACGGCAGTGTGCAGACTGCGGACTACGACGAAGATGCCGAAGAGGTAAGTGGGCCGGAGCGCTCGTTAAATTTAGGAGGATTTAGAACCGCGTTCCCGTCAATCCACCTGGTGACTATCCGCTCTCTGGCCAACAAGATGGACAGACTGCTACTCTTAAACGGAAAAAAAACTCGAACTTTTCCAGATCTGCCACCGTGTGTCTCACTGAAACCTGGCTTAGTGATCATATCACGGACAGTACACTTCATCTGCCGCATTTCCAACTCCTCCGGGCGGACCGCGAAACGAAGCCATGGGGGGGGGGCAGGGTGGCGCCATATGATTCTACATAAACGAAAGTTGGTGTACGGATGTCACGGCGTTGAAGAAATCATGCAACCTCACCTAGAGACCTTTTTCACTGACTGTAATCAATTCAATTCACCGCGGGAATTTTCATCATTGATTCTGGTCGGTGTCTATATCCCACCCCAGGCCTGTGTTAAAGAGGCATTAAAACACCTGGCTGATCAAATTACAAACATGGAGCGCAAATATATAGACTCCCTACTCATTGTCCTTGAGGATTTTAACAGAGCAAAGCTCAGCCACAAACTGACAAAATACAGACAGCATGTTAAATGTCCCACCAGAGACAAAAACACTGGATCATTGCTACACAATATTAAATGACGCCTAGCGCTCTGTCCCCTGTGCACCCTGGGCCTCTCTGATCACTGTCAGATTCTTAACCCAACCTACAGGAAGAAACTAAAATCTGCAAAGTCTGTGGTTAAAACTGTGAGGAAATGGACCAATGAGTAAAAGCTGGAGCTCCAGGTCTGCCCCAACTGCACTGACTGCAGTGTATTTGAGGCTGCATCTTCAGACCTGGACGAACTTACTGACACTGGGACATCTTACATCAGCTTTTGTGAGGACGTGTGTGCCCACCAAAACTTTCTGTACCTACAACAGCAATAAGCCCTGGTTCACGGCAAAGCTCAGGCAGCTTTGTCAGGCCAAAGAGGAACCCTACAGGTGTGGAAATTGGATCCAGTTAAAAAAAAGTCAGAAATACAATCCACAAAGGAGATCAGAGTGGCACAAAAGTGTTACTCTGGAAAGTTGAAAAACAAGTTTTCTGCCAACAACCCATCATCAGTCTTGAGTGGTTTGAAAGACATTACAGGAAACCATCCCCCCACACTCCAGGGAACCAGCAACTGGCTGACGATCTAAATGGGTTTGACTGCAGGTTTGAAAAGGAAACTTTCATATCCCTCACCATCTCTTGCGACAAAACACAACCAACTGCCAGCCGCTTACCCCTCCCCACCGAACCCCCACCCGTACTCAGGATCTGTGATGAGGATGTGCGCCAGCTCTTCCAGAGAAAGAAGACCAGGAAGGCACCGGGCCTGGATGGCCTGTCACCCTCCTGTCTTAAAGACTGTGTTGACCAGCTGGCCCCCACTTTCACATTGATCTTCAGCAGATTACTGGAGTTGTGTGAAGTCCCCTTCTGCTTCAAGAGCTCCACTATCATCCCAGTCCCCAAGAAAATCCGTATCATAGGATTAAATGACTACAGGACCATTGCCCTAACATCTGTGGTCATGAAACTACTCGTCCCCCTGCAGTTTGCATACCAAGCAAACAAGACAGTGGAGGATGCAATCAACATGGGATTGAACTACATCTTCCAACACCTTGACTCCCCAGGGACATAGACAAAGGTCCTGTTTGTGGACTTCAGCTTAGCATTCAACACCAGCATCCCACATATCATCCACTCCAAACTCACCCAACTCACTGTACCAGCTCTCATCTGCCAGCGGATTAAAAACTTCCTGACAAACAGGAGTCAGCTGGTGAGGCGGAAGAAATTCACATCCAGCACCCAGACAATCAGCACTGGCATGCCCCAGGGATCTATGCTCTCCCCTCTACTCTTCTACCTCTACATAAATGATTGCATCTCAGGTGACACGTCTGTTAAACTCCTGAAGTTTGCGGATGACACAACCATCACTGGTCTTATCAGGGATGGTGATGAGTCTGCATATAGACGGGAGGTTGATCAGCTAGCCCACTGGTGCAGCCATAACAACCTGGAGCTGGACAAGTTCAAAACAGTGAAGATGACAGTGGACTTCAGGAGGAGTCCGCCAACACTGCCCCCCCCCCCGCGCCATACCCAACAGCACGGTGTCTACAGTGAAAACCTATGGACTTCTGGGTTCTACAATCTCCAAGGACCTAAGGTGGGCATCCAACATAGACACAATCATCAAAAAGGCCCAGCAGAGGATGCACTTTCTCTGGCAGCTCAAGAAGTTCAACCTGCCTCAGGAACTACTGATTCAGTTCTGCACTGCAATAATCCAGTCTGCCCTCTGCACATCAATCACTATCTGGTTTGGATCGACCAATAAATAGGACAGGGACAGACTACAACAGACATTGTAGTCTGCCTACATTGCTTAGACAGGCGGGAACTTTCGTCCACAGTTGCTCTGCTTCCAGGTCTGCAATGTTGATTTTATGGATCGCTGATTCCGTGGCTGTGATCAGTTCCACTATCGGGATTTGCCTCAGCGTGACAGCAAAATTCAGCCCCTTAGCAAGGATGTCTTTCTCCACTCGGGTGAGTTGTCTGTTGGGCAGATTCTTCACCCACTTGCCCACATCGCTGGCGTGTGTCTGGCGTCCGGCTTTCTGTCTGCCATTTAGGGCACCGTCCATTGTCTGCCGATGTTTCTGGCATGCAGTAAGTAAGTCAAACTTCCTTTGCTGCCTGATTTTCGACTTTTCATGTTGTGCTAGACGAGCTTTCTCTGTGAACTCAATCACACGTTGGAAAGTGGTCTCACCTAGATGCGACATGAGTCTCTGTTGGATCTGCTTCTTTTTGGCTTTCAAAGCATCGATGGTAAAATTAGTTTGTCTCACCCATTCGGTAGCTCTGTACCTTCTGGAGGATCTTGATAGCCCGGTGGCCTTTGGCCAAAGATTTCATTTGCAGGCTCTTAGGTGTAATAGCGCTCTGTCTGCATCTAAGGCTGAATCTCTGGTGGTTCCTGTAGTCTGTCATCTTACAGTCTGTCATCTTCGCTCGTACTCAAGTACATGTTTAAGGCAATCCTCACCAAAATAAGTCAAAATGTCTTTATGCATGCTCAATAATCCAGGTAAGAAAGTCAAAGAAAGTTGAATCAGTTCATCTGGATACAACGTTTATCGAGAGAGAAACGTTTCATCACTAATCTAAACTCACAGCAATGTGCATATGAAACTGATTGTTTTTTGTTTTTATGCCACTGTATTCTTTATAAGGGTGGGGATACCTGCAGTCAGTTGAGACTGAAGAGGTCATTTAGATGAGTGATGAAATGTTTCTCTCTCAATAAAACTTGTGTCCGGATGAACTGATTCAACTTTCTTTGAGTTTCACAACAGTTTAAACACCTAATTCCCACCTGTCTGCCAACATATTGTAGTGTCAACCGCTACGATATCTTTGCCTCTAAGGTGGACATTTCTAACCAAGACTGTCGCTTTCCTTCAAGGAAGAATCAACAACATGTTTCTCAAACCTTGCTTTGTTGTGATCTGCTGTTTTCTTTGCATTTTCCATTGCCACTCTGTAGCTTGCTTCGAGTTGGGATTTCAGGTTACAAACATATTGTGAGTGTGAGCCTGGCTGGTAAGCCAAATGCTAAGTCCACTGGCAACCTCAGTTATTGCCCGAACATCCTGGAATTTTTCAGTCATCCCCCATTTAAGGTCAAGGAACTATAATTTGTGGGCAGGATACCTGGTTTCACATTTCAACAGACCACAGCTTGCATAAGTGATGACTCGCGTCTGTCCTTGTTGCTCCTGGTAGAGTGCAGCACTGAGACCTGAGGTTCTCGCATCTGTATGTAAGATGTAGGGCAGCTTGGGATCTGTAAACCCAAGGATAGGAGCAGCTGCCAGCTTTTCACTTATGGTGTCAAACGCTGTCTGGCAAGCAGGGGTCCATCTTTCATCAAAGAGGTCTTTTGGGTTTTGGTATTTCCCAATGTTCACCGTGGTGTTAGTGCATTTTCTCAGTGGTGGATATCCAGCAGCAGCCCAGTATTATGCCAAAGCGTACAATACATCCGCCAGTCCAACGTGTCAGTGTCACGGTTTGCCTCACTCAGGCGTGAAAAGTACATGTGTGTATGAAGGTGCAGTGCGCGATGATTAACTCAATGCCAGCAATTCCCCACAGAGGAAAAGAAGCATCAGCGTTTTCAAAAATCTCTCCCCAGCCGGTAAGATGAAGATACACGGCTGCTATTTTTTTAATTCTAAATGTTTTATGTTGCCTATGAGTGTTTTCATGTTAATTACATTTCATTTGGCGGTAGAGAGTCGAACCCTAACTCTAATCCTAACCCTGAGCCTAACCCTAATCATCGCCCCCTGCTGGCACTGCACGTTCATACACACGTGTACTTTTCACGCCTGAGCGAGGCAAACCGTGACACTGATACGGTGGACCGGTGGGTGTATTACAAGCTTTGGCGTGATAGCCAGCAGTACGCTCCTTGAGTGGCTCCACAATCTTTGAATAATATTTTGTCCAATCTACAGTAATAGCCGCATGCTTATGGCATGAAACAGGCTTGTACTGTCTCATAAAGAATTTACTTGACTCACTGTAACAAAGTTATATATATATATATATATATATATATATATATATATATATATATAAACTTCATTAAATGAAACCCTCAGTGGTAGGGAAAGTGCTCAAGAAACGGTACGTGTGTGTGTGTGTGTGTGTGTGTGTGTGTGTGTGTATATATATATATATATATATATATATATATATATATATGCTTACAGTTTTAAATTCATAAAAATCAGCATTGTGTGTAGTCAACAAAGTTTCAGTTAGCCCTATTACATTAAAAGAGAAGTCGAGGTTGGCCAAACAGAAGCATAAAGTATCATAGTTTTTTGGCAGGCTGCGAATATTGATATGAAGTAGGGAAAAGTCACTCTTCATTTTTTTGGAGGTCAACCGAGGATTTAAATTCGTACTCACGGACACGGTAGTAATCAGATATTCCAATTCTGTTCTTGTTCCAGTTGAGCAAAACAGTTTGTGTCAGGGCCATTATTATATAAAATGGCATTATTATATAAAATATTTCATGTTGAGGAGTACCGAAATTCACTATCTGATTGTTGGAAGGTATTGGGAAAGTGGTCTATTAAAGGTCCATTTGCTTGATCATATAGGTCAGCATTGGCGTGTAGTAAACAAGAGACTGATTTAGGAACATTTTGGTAAAAGGTATCGGATTGCTTGGGTGGAAATGATGTCATGGTATTTTGGTAGGGAGAGAAAAACATATTAAAAAGTAGTCACCATATTCATTGGGGTCCTGCTGGCACAGATTCACTCATGCTGTGTGGTTGCTGTCGTCTGCTGAAGCTGTCGTGGTTTAACTACCTAGTTAATGATGACATAATTTCCTCGTTCCCTGGCTTGTTTCGTTGCTGGAATGAGGTCTGCTCTCTTCTTCCTTAGATATTCAGAGAAGTCCTCATTTACATAAATTGTAGTGTTCTTGAGGTGAACTCTCGCCTTGGCAAGAATCAGTTCTTTGTCTTTGTGCCGCAGGAATTTAACTACAATTGGTCTTGCTTTTCCAGAGTTCTGTTTCACATTTCCATTGCGGTGGGCTCTTTCGATTTCAATAGACTTTGGATCAATTTTCCGTTTGCTGTTCAAAAACCCTTTGACCTTCTCGTCAGTATCTGATCAAGACTCATAGACAGTGTCCCGTATCAGACTGTCAGTAATTACATTGTTTCGTTGACTCTGATATTCTAAATAATACATTTGGGATATGATGTCTTTGCTTTCAGAGGGCATACACTGAGAGGACGGAGACTGCAGTTGTGATTCAAACGAACAAACGTTCTTCTCCGTCTCTCTCAAGTCATCAATTTGGGCTTGAGAGAATTGAAGGCTGGATTTGACCTCCTGAACCGCTTTCATGATGATTCAATCAATTCTGGTAGCTGCAGATTCCGGGATCATTTTGGTGAAGACTATGAAGTTCTTCTCTTGTCTGTTAAGCATTTTCACATAGAATAACATCTGCTGCTCCATCATATCCCTCATGGTTTCCATAGAGACATAGTCCTCATCATTAGTGATGTTTTTTATTATTATTATTATTATTATCAATATTATTATTATTATTATTATTATTATTATTATTATTATTATTATTACTGCTACGGGACATGTTTACCTGCTGTTGAAGTTGCGAGGGATGGATTTTCAACACTGACAACATCCGCTGGGGCCTTGTCGGCTACCCGTCGGCTACCGTCACGGGTACTGTCCGGGCTTGTAGCAATGTTAGCACGCTCATGTTAGCATGCAGTTAAATTGACTGGCCTCACCATGTTGACTTCTGTTGCGCTTTGTTTGCTGGTTGGCCGACGAGGAAAGTTTTTAATCATTTGGATGCTGTTAAGTATTGGCAGGATAGCCTTAATGTTGCATCAAATGCGATGTTAATTTGTTAATTTGTAGCAGAGCAGTGTCACCTACATCCGACAGACAACCAAACAGGAAGCGGAAATGCGGAAGGATGGTGAAAGATGCGAGAACTTGCTACTTTTCTGAACTTATTCTGCCCATCAGCACAACCCCAAATTTATATTTAAGACTGTCGGTCAGTTAGTAAACCCAGCCTCTCCTTGTGCCTCTGCTGATTGTGATGCTGATTGTGAAAAGTTTTTTTTTATCATACTTTGCTAGAAATGTAGAGTCAGTAAGGCTTAGTGTTACCCCCAGTCCTACCTTTATAGATGTTGACCACCCATACCGGGATACTTTGGATACTTTGAGCTATTTTCCCCTTTTACTCTGCCTGAACGTCTAGAAATCATGTGTCATATGAGAACATCCTCCAGCCCTCTTGACATAATTCCAACTAAGCTTTTATTTGAAGTAATGGAATATATTGGGCCCATTTGCTTTCTATTTTGAACAGCTCACTGTCTTCTGGTTGTGTCCCAGATTACTTTAAAACTGCTTGTGTCTAACCAGTCCTAAAGAAACCTGGGCTTGATCCTACCCTCCTAGATAATTATCGTCTGATTTCTAAACTGCCTTTTATTTCTAGTTTCTTGCTTGCTGTGGAAAACAATAGTATCTTTGAAAAGTTTCAAACAGGTTTCCATCATTATCACAGCTCTGAGACAGCCCTTCTCAAAGTCACTAACGACCTTTTAATGAATGCTAACAGAGGTATGTGCGCCATTCTTGAGTTTTGAGTTTTCTTGAGAATTGATTGTGGCAGTCTATTAGATAGACGGAGGCACTGATTGGGCATATTTGGTACTGCATTAGGTTGGTTCTCATCATAGTTGTCAAATTGGAAGTTCTGTGTCTCTGTTAACATTTTCTCTATTGACATTTTCTCACATCATGTATGGTGTGCCTCAAGGGTCAATTCCAAGACCAATTTTGTTCTCTCACTATATATTGTAACGTACACGAATAAGTAGATACGTTAACCCTTAGCTAACGGGTCGGACCCTTGCGTCGACTGGCTAACATTGTCGCCTGCGGTGCGGGAGACACGGGTTCGCGTCCTGGCTGTGGCGAGGGTTCCCAGGCTGGCCCCCCAAATTTGCTGCAATATGTATTAAATATATACGGCATTTCGTTTCATTTCATGTATGCAAGTGCATGAAGTGAAATGACAAATGAAGTGTTCCTGCTTCCTGATATATATATATATATATATATATATATATATATATATATATATATATATATATATATATATATATACTAAAAGAACCCCGCTACAATGTAGCGGTTTGGTTATCCACCCGTCTAAATCTCCCTCCTCTTCATCCTGCCAGCTAACCGCCTTCCCCCTGCCCCTAAACCCCCCCACTCCAACTCCCTCCCCCCAAATGCTCAGAATCATCTGAAATGCCGAGAAAAGTGTTTTTTAGCCATTTTTAGAAAATGCATATTTTGCATAATTATTATAATTTTATTTTAATTTTATGCTATTTTTCTGGTCCTCTCTGGAACAATACCTACCACCTCCCAAAAAATTTAGGATCATAAGTGCATTTTTGCAAATAATGCATATATTTTGCATAATGCCAAAACATTTTTAAGTCCCAGAAATGTTTTTTTATATAGGTGAAAAAAAATCAAAGATGCTCAGGATCATCTGAAATGCCGAGAAAAGTGGCTTTTAGCCATTTTTAGAAAAATGCATATTTTGCATATTTATGCATAATTATGCATAATTTTTAATTTTCTTGGATTTTTCCCTTACTCTCTGAGACAATACCTACCACCTCCAAAAAGAATTAGGATCATAAATACTTTAGTTTTCGGTCCCGCTATCTACGCTAACACACACACACACACTAACACCACACACACACACACACATTCCGAAAAAAAAAAAAATATATATATATATATGGTCTCTGCAATATATATATATATATATGGTGTGTGGTCTGTGTAGGTAGGAGGAGGAGGAGGGCACCATAATTCATTTTATTCTTTCGAGGAAATATGTATGTCTTTGTATTACCTATAATGGTTTTATGATACCAATTATAGTTGTGCTTCATCTTAAATTTGAATAATTAATCATTGTGAAAATTATAAATAAATAACTAATGCTGGTGCCCCCTCCGGCAGTTGGTGCTCTACGCTACGCTACGCACAGCGCGTGATGCGCGTTATGGGTGCGGCGGCCCTGCCTACAGGTGTACGGTTACATGGTGTGTGTGTGGGGGGGGGGTGTTTCTATATTTCTAGCACCGCCATTGTTGAATATGCATGTTCAAGAGCAGTCCAGCGATCACAATATTTGTCTATTCTCCGGTAAATAATTGATATCACATGCACTGCTTATATCTTACGAGTTTATCTTGCCCATCCAAGCGTGCCGCCATTGTCGAATGTGCACGTTCAAGAGCAGCCCAGTGATCACAATATGTCTCTGGTTAGATTATATTCCTTCAACTGAGAATCCTGGTCTATGGTGCTTTAAATGACACAACGTAAGACCATGCCTGTTACACTGGTGCCGTAACGGTCTTCTTGGTCATGCTTGACGTTGATGAAGAGGACTACTGACGCCGCACAAGCAGACAACCACGTGTACAGGTACCACGTGGTACCAGTAGCCTAGCATACTGTGCAATACGGAGTCCATGTGAAACTCTACATCTTCAAGGCCAGCTGCAAATGTGTGTCTATGTCTTAAGTAGCGGTGACTGCAGCACTGAATACAAATAAATAACTGTGTACACCGGGGGTCAAACGATAATGTAACGTTCCCTCACAGGAAGCATATAGACTAAATTATATAAAACAGAGAAGAAACTCAAACTTGATAGTCGACGACGTGCTGCCATTATTCCTTAATTTATTTTAATATAGACTTACAGTATTTTTTTACAGTATTTCAGGAGTTGTGGTAGAATAGGATGGTATTTGAATAAAACCAGTCCATAATAACTGGGCTTTATCCTCTTTCAACTGTTTATCAGTTTCACATTTGGAAAAGAAACAAACAAAAAAAAAACACAACATTCCATTCAGGGAACAAAACAATACAAAAATTTGTATATTTTGAAAATATTTTTGTCTCTAATACCATAATACACTTTTCAGACAGCTTCAAAAAACCCACAACGTGTAAAACAACAGCCCTTTCATGCCACGCAACAATGAAATAATTCTTTAACCTGAAATGTTACGATCATATGAAAAGGTGGGTTTGCAGTTTTTATTTTGGTATTTCTCCCTTCATGAACAACATAAACATCCTAAAGTAATGAAAATAACCGTGAAAAATTACCTCAAACTGACACCTTGTACAAAATGTATTGCTATACCAATATACAGGCATACACAACACCAGTATTAGCAATGTCAGCAGTTCCCATTTCAACATGTTCTACTTGTATCACAGACGATATCTACACCCAAGTTTCAGAGCATTGTAGATTTCCCTTCTCCTTTAGGCTACTTTTGAGGTTGTTTGCTTACAAATGTCCATTTAAAGTGAAAGAACAAGCCCTAAAAGTCCTATAGAGGTACCAGATGCCTTGTCTTGCATAGTTCAGTAAAGTGTACAGAATTTTCTTAAGGTTCTCTTTCAGACTAGCTATATTAATAATGTGTAATGCACATCCATTTAAACGTTTTCTGCAGTACATTTAATATACAATGACCTCCACCAGCATTTGGACAGTGAAACACCAATGTTTTAGTGTAGAACCTTTCATTTTAACAGGAAAGTAACAATAACCGGCATTTTATCCTCTCTATCAATTTCCCTACTGAAGATCAAGGTGTAAGGTCTTCTTCTATGGCGGATGACAGACGTGTATTATGGAAAAATAGTTCAAAACTATAATCCAACTTCTAGGATTTCCCATGTACTTGTGAAAATATTAAAAAAAAATTGTTAATGCTCGGCTAATGAGGAAAGAGCATCAACAATCAACTTTACTTGTACGTAAGGAATTCAGTATTTTATTCTAAATTACAGTAGACCCTCTATGTTTAAGAGTCACTGTCCAAATACTTAGTTTACTCTATGCTATAGTTGAATATTTTACAGCAGAATAATCCTTGATTTATTTAAATGTTTACTTTCACATATGATACTGTTGACCTTAGCTTTGAGTCATATAGCACACATAAATAACATGTGACTGCCATGGTGTAAATAGTCTTTCTTAGTGTAAAACTCAATGGCAAAGGTAGAATCAAACAGTGGTAAAAGGTCCATGAGAAGACTGTCCTAAATTATCCCTTCAAAATAACAGACATTCTTTTTGAGGAACAAAAAAATAGTGAACGATAGTTGACGGTTGAAGCTGGTACTACGAAGAGTAACATCATGGAAAAAAGACCACACGTGACCTGTCATGTCAGCATTTTCCAATACACGGTTACTGGGCGGAGTGTGTGTGCTTTACAGTTTATCTAACAGGTGGAAATGAGGTGAGGCAGGCCAGAAAACTGCCAAGATCAACTACAGCCAATCAGCGCAACAATGGGGGCAACCTCCCTTCTGGCTGTAACAAAAATATACAGCATATGTACAACATAGACAATCTGATAATACTCCCACCACCAACATCAACAGTATGTCTACATTTTAAAGACTTATATTACTCTTCAGATATTATGGCATTTTAAAGCTACCCCAAATTGCCCTGAGACACCGAGGTTGAGTATTCTGAAGGCATATTTCAGGAAGCAAGATTCATGACATTATTATTTAGTAAATGAGACGACAATATAGAAATTTAAATGTATTTTTCTAAGTCGACTAGCTGTGCAGTCTGGCTTCCTGAACTATGGCTTTATGGTTTTATGGTTCACAGTGGTGTTAATCAGGACATCTCTAGGGAGACATGAATGAGGGTCCTAGCTGGCAAAGGCTTAACATCTCTGCCTGGTCTTCCTCCTTATTTGTGCTTCTCTCCCCCATTATAGACCTTCCGTAGGCTCGAGTCCAGCAAGAAATCCACTGACCTATACAGGAAAGAGGGAAAATGCCCAAAGAGCGGACACTTGATAAAGGATGTCATCAACTATGAATAATATTACTATGCACTACTAGTGCTCATTCATCTCAGTTGCATGAGCACTTGAAGCATCAATCTTACCATCCCTGCTAGTGCTTCAGACATAGAAGAGGTATAAGATTTCAAATATAAATAGCTGAATTTACACAAGATTAGCAGTTGACTTATCACTAGGGCTGTAGTCCATCCATCCATTATCCAAGCCGCTTATCCCAACTGGGGTCGCGGGATGCTGGAGCCTATCCCAGCAGTCATTGGGCGGCAGGCGGGGAGACACCCTGTACAGGCCACCAGGCCATCACAGGGGCAACACACACACACACACAGACACACACATTGACACTGGGGACAATTTAGTATGGCCGATTCACCTGACCTACATGTCTTTGGACTGTGAGAAGAAACCGGAGCACCCGGAGGAAACACACACAGACACAGGGAGAACATGCAAACTCCACACAGAGAACGACCCCGGACGACCCCCAAGGTTGGACTACCCCAGGGCTCGAACCCAGGACCTTCTTGCTGTGAGGCGACTGCATTAACCACTGCACCACTGTGCCACCAGGGCTGACGTCAACCAAAGAAAATCTTGGTTGACTGAAATCGTACCTACTCTTCAACCAATCAATTGGTCGCACGTTATTATTGTCCACAGTGCACTGAGTGCATTCTACCTGGTAGCCTCATTAGCCTAAATTATTTATAAATCAACATAAAAAGCTAGTATCTGTAGAATATTAAATCATCTTTGAACTAATTCTTTTACAGTGAAATGACAAGAGCAGACTCAGAGCTGCCCAGCTTGGCATGCACCTGCCCATATTCATACGATTTCCAAAAATAACTATATCAACATCTTGTATCTAGTTCTTGTGCTGGTGATCCCAGCAAAATAATAATTGAGGGATGTATCAAATTTAGTACAGCCAATTCACCTGACCTACATGTCTTTGGACTGTGGGAGGAAACCGGAGCACCCGGAGGAAATCCACATAGACACGCGGAGAACATGCAAACTCCATACAGAGGACGACCCGGGACGACCCCCAAGGTTGGACTACCCCGGGGCTCGAACCCAGAACCTTCTTGCTGTGAGGCGACTGCTAACCACTGTGCCACCATGCCGCCCTACCCTTCCATCATACCACAGATCTAAAGCAATGTGAACAGTTTCAAGATAATATGAAAGTTTTTTTCGTTGCCTAACAACATTTCTTTTACTGGATAATGATAAGATAAATTTAGCTTCGGGGACAACTGGGAAAGAGCAAAGCTGTATTCCACAATCCATATTTCCTTCAATGAACTTGCTTAAACCTCTATTAAGCACATTCTGACTGGTAGATGTCCCAGTCAAGCTACAGCAATTCTAAAACAGGCCCACTCAGTTAAGTTACTTCCCATCACTCCCTTCCTGTCTCTATGGTGGCCAAAGTTTAACAAATAGAGGGCTCGATATCGATTTTTCCAGCTGGACATTGCTTGCAGATTACTCAAAAATACACACACACACATCAATAAACAAACACCAACACAATACTGACCTGTCTATAGGAGTGATGATGAAGGGAATGGTGGAGAGGCCTATTGCTGTGGTGGTCCATTTTCGAACAGGTAGGGGCCATTTAGTGGCTCTGCCCAATAGGAAGAGAGAGGCAGCGCACACACGATTGATGGTGAAGCCAGGAATCGCCACTGACGCCAAGGCCTGCCACACAAATGTATCCACTACTGCAATAGCTACCTCAGTTGTCTTCCCCGAGTTGTCTCCGTGGGCCTAGGGACAGAGATGTGAAGTCAAAACATGGCAATAACAATGACAGAGTTTCGATCTTCTGCTCAACACTGTGCAAACGACTAGTACTGATTTATAGGTCTTTCACACTTGGCGACTTTGTTCCAGATGGATTACCTCCACATAGATGTGGATCCATGCAAATCGTTCCTCTGAGCTTTCACAATATAAGCTGGTTGCTTGAATTTCAGAATTGTGGAGAGTGACTTGTTCCTTTGTAATCACTTGAACTGACACAATGTAGCAGAAATCGGAAAGAGCATCCAGACTTGTCAACAGCCATTTATTCGATCAATAATATCAACACGGAGGCATCACAGTACTGATCTCTGGCCCTTTTCCAAAAGGCGAGGTTGAGGAGGAGATTCTTTTTATTTCCATGGGTCTTTTGTGACCGTGCATTACTGTGGGTAAAGGAGTGATCCTTCATTTGGTGGGATCATATAGTGAAAAAAATCTTCAGGGAGGGAGACTGGCTGGAAAACTCAGGATACTTCAGATAACGTTTAAATGACTATGCAACACATTGGAACTGAAGATTGGAAGGACGGACATCAGATTTCACAGGTGAGAATGTTAAGTTCTATTCACGTAGTCACCAGTCTAGGGTGATATTATTAAAATTAAAACACTGACCATTAACTGGTTTGGTGGGTTTTTTTTGTGTGGATTTTTTACCCTTCTCTCCCCAGTTGTATCGGGCAAATTACCCCCACTGTTCAGAGCCACCTCGGTTGCTGCTTCACTCCTCTGCTGATCTGGGAGGGCTGCAGACTACCACGTGCCTCCTCTGATAGATGTGGAGTCACCAGCTGCTTCTTTTCACCTGACAGTGAGGAGTTTCGCCAGGGGGACGAAGCGCGTGGGAGGATCACGCTATTCCCCCAGTTCCCCTTCTCCCCCAAACAGGTGCCCTGACCGACCAGAGGAGGCGCTAGTACAGCGACCAGGACACATACCCACATCCGTCTTCCCACCCATAGGCTAATTGTATCCGTAGGGATGCCTGACCAAGCTGGAGGTAACACGGGGATTCGAACCGCCGATTTCAGTGTTGGTAGGAAACGGAATAGACGCCACGCCACCCAGACATCCTTTTGATGGGTTTTTGTTTTGCGGGGGGTGGGGGATTCTTCCCCCTTTTCTCCCCAATTGTACTTGGCTAATTACCCCACTCTTTCGAGCCATCCCAGTCGCTCAAAGATCTGGTTGCATTATTTTTTGGGATACAATTCCCAGGAGTAATTTCGAAACTGCTTACTAGTTTGTCCCCCACAGCACTGGTACACACAGTGTTGTTTCCACCTAGCCTCTCTGGTGGACCAACCACTGCTGGTTGATGTAAAACATGTAAAACCTTGCAACACTTGGGATTTTTGGCAGGAATGTCGCCACAGACACACGTTTGTATTTCTCCATATCACTGCAAATGCAAGGGCTTTGATCAGTGGCCAAACGGCTAAATGGTCATAGTGCCACCTCGTTCAGCAAAACATAATAACGTCATGAATATTTATTTAAGTGAGACTCTTTATGATTGTTACTTTAAAAATCCTTTGTATTTCTTTATTATTGCTAAGGAAACAAACATTATTGGGACTCATCCGGATACTGTGCCAATCTGGATCCGTTCACGAGCATTCACACTTAAAAACCTTACAGTATTGAACTGATGCAGACGCATTCCATAGTGTGAAAGCCCTCTATGGCTACAAGAGGAGTATTAATTTGATATTAATGATCCTATGATCCTAAGCAACTGAGAAGATTGATTTTACACCAGCGCTAAAGTCAAATTCGAATTTTTATAGACATGTTGTAAATTGAGGGCATAGTGCTGTAATATCTCCGAGGTTACATTATACTTTGGAGTGGATACAAAGATGATGGAGAACTTTAGGTCCTACTGTACAGTACAGTCCGTGAGCCAAGTTTATATCTAAAAGCATGGGGCGGCATGGCTAAGGAGGTAGAGCGGGCCGTCCAGTAATCGGAAGGTTCTTGGTTCGATCCCCGGCTCCCCCAGAGAGTGTGTAAAAGTGCCCTTGAGCAAGAAACTGAATCCATAACTGCTCCTAATGAGCAAGTTGGTGCCTTGCACGGCAGCCTCCACCATCAGTGTACGAATGTGCGTGTGAATGGGTGAATGTGAGGTATACACTGTTAAGTGTTTTGAATGGTCGGTAGACTAGAAAAGCGTTATATAAATGCAGTCCATTACCATTTGCCCCATCATATTTTCATATTCAGTAGCAGTTGGTCTACCTTAATCCTCAGAGAAGAAACCCCACCACATAAAAATATATGCATCTTAATAAGGACAGGTTCACTATGTTTAACCCCATACATCATTAAAATGATGTCAGGCATCAATTAGAATCGTACAGACAAAAATTTTACTGATAATTTCTGTATGGAAAGAAATTACCTGAATCTTCTCATTGGGCTTCAACACAGTCCAATGTAGCAATAGGTAGAGCCTTCAAAAATTGTGTATCTATCACCTTTTCAAAAAGCTCACAGTACAGAAACGTACTAATATCTTTGATGGAAAAAGCAGTCAGTGCCGGTACCGTCCTAATATGTTTCATGATAAAAGTAGTCACAAACTATGTCTTCTATAAAGTTACACTTCCGACCGACCTTAGTTGTACTTCCGCATAGGCTTGGGTGGTATCTGTTTCTTCATACCTTCATACATTCCTGACATTTCACCAGGATATACGGTATATGATGGTATTTGTGTAAAAAAAAAAAAAAATTTAAATCATAAAAGCTGAGCTGCTAGTGATAGAAGACATTGTGGCATGTACGATCCTGTGTGTCTAATATGCAATTAGCCTACATACACAAGTCTTGCTGGGTTTGAATACCTATGGCCCATAGAATAATGAATACATGGGAAATAAGCACCCTTCTTCCAGAGATTTAGCATACTTTGCTGGAGGACCTGATGACACTTGTTGCCATGGTGGATACTGACACATCAGTGGCCTGAACGGAGATGATGTGCAGGTGGTGGTGACAGACTAGCAGTTGAATAAAATCATGTGGCTAATAAACTGCTTTTTCTGTTGGAAGAGGTCTTCTCAAGATAAAGTTATATGTGGCAATATTTTCATGATTCCATATCTAGTCATTCAGGACACCTATAGAGCAGAAATGACCAGCCAACTGTTTCTTTTCTACCACCAAATAGTTCTGCTGGCTTTCGTCCGTGTTGGATGGCTCACCTTTATCATCGGGCCTTAACCCAAAATACTCCCAAACAGGGGCAATGGCATTTTTCTTTTTAGCTAGTCCTGTAACATTATCCCTACCGCTCACAGTTGCCGCCATCTTTTTCAGCTCAGCTGCCTGTTCCACGGGTAGAGACTGGCCTCTGGTGGTGTAAGCAGTGCACTACAATACGTCGCCTCTACAGCTCTATATCATTAATAGGAAGACGAGTGTCTGTATGTTGGACGGTATTGAAAATCATACCTTCAGGATTTCTAAATACCCTGGTACACCATAATACCTTGATACTGCCTAAGCCTACTTTGCAGAAATATTTATGCAGAAGTACAAAATAACCACACAAACAGCCACACCCTTACAGAGTAAACTGGTGCAGCTGCAACTAAGAGACTGTTGGGCTACAGGATGTCCTGCTCTCACACGTGCAAAAATTTACAGACAGTTTATATTTACTGTGTAAACCACAGAAAGTTGAGCTAAATCGAAACAAAGTTTTTCCCATTCAAAACTCAATCCGAATTTACACAAAAATAAAGATATGCATGACTGCATTCTGAGGTTGCCATTTACAAAAAGGAGATATAAGAGATATAATGGTTCTGAAGGCTTGGTAAAATGGTAAGATACTCAACACTGAAGCAATCAGTGAAGTTTTTCTGTTAGATTAAAAAACAATTCATGTTTTCTCATTTAGAGGACACTTTTATCCAAAGCAACTTAGAAGAGGATCACAATTATTAGATGGATTCAAGTCACCAACCGGCCTAAGGGAACATTAAATAGTACACATCATAGCCAAAAGTGCCCATCATGTTAACCGCATTTAGTGGAAGTGTGCCTTAGATCAAGAGGGGATGATAGAAGAATCAAGTTACAAAGTAGCTGCACAGTGAAACATCTCAGTATCACCAATATATCACATCATCTGAGTGCATGTCATGTCAGGTGCACCCTGTAAAAGGGCGCAATAGTGGACACTAGTAATACCAGTGTTTGACTAAGTAAGTGAACAATAGTCTAGCGAACACCAGTAATATTAGGAAGTAAATTATTCATATTAGCTGGAAAGTGGCACAACTGGGTTTAAGGGTCATTCTTTGAGACCACCTTAAGGATTAAGGTGGGTCTGGAAAGGGAAAGTCTGCTTTCCAATGTTTATTTATTTATAGATATTTATTAATGTTTATTTATTGAATGTCAGTGTGGAACAGTACAAATATAGAAATTGCACAAGTTACATTTTTTTTGTTAACCCAACCAAAGGCACCCCGCTGACGTCATCATCATCATCATCACCCACTGACATACGACAGACAGGCATACAACTAAAAATTATACAGACAGATGCATACTAACCCACAAATGACAATGAACAAAAAGGTTGTATATGGCAGTTACAAACAGAAATAAGTAATACATTAATAAACAAAAAATACTATACTAAAAGCAAAATAAAAACATAAAACACTAACAAAACAAAATGTTTAAAGGATAAGAAATGCAGTAAAATGGTAATCGTTATAAATAAATAAATAATAAAGCAGCAGTTACTCAGAGATGCCTGTCTCAGGTTTCTCAAAAAAAAGATAGAAAAGGGCCCCATACGCTATTGAACTTATTCACTGACTTGGGCGGAGTAGCCAATTTTTTCAAGTTTCCGACATAGCACAATATCCCTAATCCAGTGGGAGTGGGAGGGAAGGACAGTATCTCTCCATAGTATGGCGCATCGAGCCAGTAAGAAGGTGAAGGCCAGCACACCTTGTTTGGTTTTGGGCAACGTCTGTTCTAGTGGGGGAACACCAAAGACAGCTGTCAAAAAGCTAGGCTCAATGGGACATTGTAAAATTTCCGAGTTTGGAACACTAATTTCCAAAATTCAGCTAGGCCAGGGGATCACAAGAACATAATAAGAAGATTGGCAGAAGGACGTTTACATTTCTCACAAACAGGATCCACCTAAGGGTTAATTTTAGCAAGATTTGTTTTGGAAATATAAGTACAATGCACTACTATGAACTATATAACTGCATAGCGTGTGCATATTGAAGATGAGTGTATCTTGCTAAGGGCCAGATCCCAAACATCACCTGAAAGATTAAAATCCAGGTCCTGTTCCCATGCAGTTCTAATAGTCGACAAGGGGGAGCAGCTTAAGTTTGAAATGGAAGACTAGAGAGCTGACAGTGATCCTTTCAGGGTAGGGTTTAAAGACAGAATGGTGTCTATAGGGTTGTGAGGGGATTTTCCAGGAACTGGGGTTTAAGGCACTGCATGAAATGTTTGACTTGAAGGTATTTGAAAAATTGGATCCTGGGTATACCAAATTTATCTGTTAGTTGTGAGAAAGATGTGAAACTTTTTTTTTTTGTGGATTTTTTCCCCCTTTTCCTCCCCAATTGTATCCGCCCAATTACCCCACTCTACCGAGCCGTGCCGGTCATTGCTACACCCACTCTGCCGATCCAGGGAGGGCCGCAGACTACCACATACCCCCTCCGATACATGTGGAGTCACTAGCCGCTTCTTTTTAATTGAGAGTGAGGAGTTTCACCAGGGGGACATAAAGCGTGGGAGGATCATGATATTCCCCCCAGTTCCCCCTCCCTCCTGAACAGGTGCCCCAACCAACCAGAGGAGGCGCTAGTGCAGCGACCAGGACACATACCCACATCCAGCTTCCCACCCACAGACACGGCCAATCGTGTCTGTAGGAATGTCCAACCAAGCCAGAGGTAACACGGGGATTAGAACCGCTGATCCCCATGTTGGTAGGCAACGGAATAGACCGCCACACCACCCGGATGCCTGCGAAATAATTGTCAATGAAAAGGTTTTCAGAACATTTCAAGCCCTTATTATGCCAAGACTGGAATGAGCCTTCAAGAGTGAATGGAACAAAGAGATGGTTCGCCGCAATCAGACTATGAAGAGATGGAGCCTGAAAACCGAAGTTCTTCCGAAACTGGGTCCAAATTAGCAGGGAATGACTAATAACTGGGTGGCCTTTTGGTATGTCTGAGACAAAGCTAAGTGCTGCACTCAGAATGGCAGGCAGTAACACTGAACTGCATGCACTAGCCTCCATAGAGACCCAGGCTGGACATACAGGTTCCAGATGGAAATGAACTCAGTAGGACAAGCAATAGATGGTCGTATATTGAACTAAGACAAACCAAGTCTCCAGCTTCTTTTAAATCTCGTCTTAAAACTTTTCTTTTTGTGAAAGCTTTTACAAATGTTTGATATTTGTTTTTATTTATTCATACTGTTTTAAATTTACTTATTTGATCTTATTCTTATTTTTGCCTTGTCTGGTATTATTTCTTTGTAAAGCACTTTGTAACATTGTTCTAGAAAAGTGCATTATAAGTAAAAGTTATACACTTTCTCTAAATCCACAAAGACACAATGTAACTCCTTCTGGTCTTCTCTATACTTCTCCATCAACATTCTCAAAGCAAACATCACATCTGTACTGCTCTTTACTGGTATGAAACCATACTGCTTCTTGCTAATCATCACCTCTCCTTTTAACCTAGCTTCTATTACTCTTTCCCATGTCTTCATGGTGTGGCTGACCAACTTTATACCTCTGTAGTTACTACAGCTCTGCACATCACCCTTAATCTTGAAAATCAGTACCAGTATGCTTCTTCTCCACTCCTCAGACATCCTCTCACTTTCCAAGATTGTGTTAAACAATCTAGTTAAAAACTCTGCTGCCATCTCTCCTAAACACCTCCATGTCTCCACAGGTATGTCATCTGGACCAACCGCCTTTCCACTCTTCATCCTCTTCATAGCTGCTCTCACTTCCTCCTTGCTAATACACCGCACTTCCTGATTCACTATCCCCACATCATCCAACCTTCTCTCTCTCATTTTCTTCATTCATCAGCTCCTCAAAGTACTCCTTCCACCTTCTCAACACACTCTCCTCGCTTTTCAACACATTTCCATCTCTATCCTTCATAGCCCTAACCTGCTGCACTTCCTTCCCAGTTTGGTCCCTCTGTCTAGCCAATCGATAAGAGTCCTTTTCTCCTTCCTTAGTATCTAACCTCTCCTACATCTCACCACAGGGCCCAGGGACCACGGCCCTGCCCGGAGCTGAACCCATGGAGGTAACACCGAGGGCAGTCTGACAGGATGCAGAAGCGGGGCAGGCCAAGCTAACTGCTAGTCCATGCAGACCGGCAGTTCCGATAAAATCTCTATCCTTCATTGCCCTAACCTGCTGCACGTCCTTCCGAGCTTGGTCCCTCTGTCTAGCCAATCGGTACAAGTCCTTTTCTTCTTCTTTAGTGTCCAACCTCTCATACAGCTCACCATATGCCTTTTCCTTTGCCACCTCTCTCTTCGCTTTATGCAGCATCTCCTTTTACTCCTGTCTACTTTCTTTACACACCAAGTACCTTCCTGGCTGTCTCCCTCACTATTTCTGCAGTGGTCGCCCAGCCATCCGTCAACTCTTCACTACCACCCAGTGCCTGTCTTAACTCCACCCTGAATACCACATAACAGTCTTCCTTCTTCAACTTCCACCATTTGATCCTAGGTTCTGCCTTCACTCTCTCTTCCTCTCTTCGAAGACATACAAAATATGGCGCCAATTGGTTAGAAAAGAGGGATCTGTAAAAAAGTGAAAAGGCTACAAATCCTCACTATGCTACTAATGGGATGAAACTAGTTGCTTCAACATAAAAAGAAAAAGAAATCAAAATAAACAGACTACTACAGAGACGAAATATAAGGACAGAAAGGCAAAAAAAGTAACAGAAAGAAAATCTATAACAGAACCAAAGGTCAGGTTACCACTCCTCTTGCATCCCACCCCTCTATTCCCCACCATTCTATCCCTGCATCCAAACCAAAGTAATGATGAGAGAAACAGCGAACTTGAAATATTACCTAATATCGACGACATCATTTCAACCAATCCATTAACTTCCGATCTCCACTATATTCCCCTGAAAATTAAAGACCAAAATTAACCCTGTAATGAAGGATTTATCTACAGCATATCACTAAACAAAGAAATAAACAGTGAAAAACAGTCCAAAAAACAAAATCATTGTGCAATTGTTCCAAACAGTGTATTGTTAAATGCAAAATGAAAAAGGATCATGCCTTACATTCCAAGAACAGATTTGCAAAACAATATTAAGGCACAAAAGAATTGCTTCCAACCAGAGTCACCTGCAAAAGTCCTTATCACCTTAAGTTATACAGGAATCAATAATATTGTTTGGTGACCCTATAAAACAACAGTAAATCAGTCACATACACACCATCAGACAGTCTCAGTATCTTTTTTCAATGGAGTGAAAATTGTGTAAGTCTAAGTGTCACTGTTGCGAGTTTCACTCTTTCATGATGACCAGAAAATTGTTCCAGAGATGTACACAGCATCAAGTGGACTATCTATCCCACTGCAGCCAGACCATCTCTGACAGAGAGAAGTAACCAACAATCAGCCGATGCATTGAACTGACAGCGCTGAATCCTCCTGAAGGTCTGGATGAAGTAGGCAGTCTCTGCCACTGACAGCAGCCACTTCTTCTCTCCATTTGGAAGTTTGACCTGCAGTTTCACTGGGTAAAGAAGCGATGGACAGAATCTCATTTTGTAGAGTTCAGTCATACACTCTTTGTACTCGGTACATTGCTTCAGGACATCAGTGACGTAATCCTCACAAAATCGGATTTTGCGGCCATTGTACTCCAGATTACCATGTTTACGAGCCTCTAGCATAACCAGATCTTTTGTCTGGTAGCAGTGAAAGCTGATGATGACCAGGCATGGTTTGTCCCGAGGTCTGGGTTTAGTGCAAGGCTCGGGTGGTGCTGTCTCATTCAGGAGACCAAGGGAGTGTTTGTCTGCCTTCTATCAATTCAGGTAAGCCCATAATGTGGATAATTTGCCTCCTGGATCTTCCTTCCAGATCGTCAAGTTTGGATTTTAGCCGCTTGTCTTGAGCTAGCCTAGAGCAGGTAGCTTAGAGTTGGTCTAAGCGCTAGTTGGCATCCTTCCGTGTGAGTTTCCAATGCAGTGATATATTGTTCCTGGCCAGAAACTATAGTTTGAATCTTGGCAAATTTTGTCTTCAGAGTTTGGAAAGAGGACTTGAAGTCCACCGCAAGCGCCGACCTGTGTTCAGCTTGTAGTTTGGAGCTGTCTGCCATTGTTATGTTATCGTTAGAGGTGGTGGCTCCAGCTGCTTCATCTTTGAGTTTGACTTTCCCCACTTTAGGCATCTTTTGCAGTTTGTTAAGAGTTATCAAACAGTAACACACAAATTCTCTTTTTGCTGACAGAGGAATAGCTTGATATTTTAAAGTTCATAACTTGACAGTGGGAACTAGTGAAAAACGTGACTACAACATACTCTCCAAACTGGAAGTCCCCCGGAAAGGGAAAGTTTTCAGGCATTTCCTGAAGGAATAAGAGTCTGTAGCTTTGATAGAGGCCAGGAGTTTGTTCCATCATTTTTGGCCAGGTCAGAGAAAAGTCTGGACCTAGAGCTAGTTGCATTTGGAGTGGGCACAGATAGTAGTCTACCAGAAGCAAAATGAAAAGGATGAGCAGGAGTGTGCATGTTAAATAGATTTGCAGATAAGTCAGTGCAGTTCTTCAAACTGTCCAGAACACTAAAAGCAAGATTTTGAACTTTATGCAGGAAACAAGGGAGACGTGCACACTGAGGCAAGGTTGAAAGCCAAGTAAGCAACGTGATTCTGGAATCTTTGCAGCAGTTTGATTGCACAAGCAGACCAACAAGAAGTGCTCTGCCGTAGCCAAACTGAGAACTGAGTAGAGCTTTGACCGGGAGCTAGGTAGCATGTTCAAATGGTGCCCAGCAGCATTTTTTTGAGTTTCAAAAAAGGGTTAAAAAATGAACTTGTCCTTTAACTGACAAACGCAACAAAATATCTCTTTTTGCATCACTTACCACAGCTGCTTTCTTCCCTTTGTCCACAGCATCAGCAGTAACATAAGCAGTTGCCACAGCATAGCTAGCCCATACCATGCTCACTGGTACAAGGGCCCGGAAGGCCTCCCCAACCTCATTGGCGTAGCCTACAGGCAAAAACATACACACATCACGCACAAGTAATATATGGATTCAAATAAGACTTTCATCTACCTAATCCAAAAATGAAAGCATGACCCCAGCTCATGGCTCGGCTCTGCAAGCATTTTACTCGCAGTTGCGCCAAGAAATATATGTACGACTGGAAAAAAATCAAACATGACAGTAGAAATTATATACAATGATGATTTTTTTTCATAGCAACATAAAATTATGATTCTGAAGTTTGTCTTAATTAGCAACAGTAACTAAGGAGTATACTGGTCAGTCTTTAAAGCAGAAGAGCTGCAGGTAGCAAAATTTAAAACACGAGAGGAGAGACAGTCGGACTGTGAAAAAACAATGAAGTAAAATAATGTTACATGAAAAGACAAAAGTTTATTTTCACATGAGGAAATAGGGGTAAAAAAAAAAAGAACGGGTGTAACAACAAAGGAAGGAAGTAATAATCAATGTAACAGTGAGGACATTCAAGCTCCTGTTTGGGTGATCAGATGCAGCCTGTCCAAAAGCAGGATAACTAAGGCTTTGCAGGAACAATGAAGAATAGCTTTATAGTACCCACTCTTCACTATGTAAAAAGTTCAAGAACTTTGATAGAATGTGTATGTGCTTAATTTGACATTTTTATCCTGCCTAGAGTTAGCGTACACTTTTTCCCACAATCACGTACAGCAATATATACCTACGCTTGAATAACATATTAGAAAATAGATTGCTATAGGCATGACCAACAGTAAATAATGAGTACTCTTCAACTACATGCTTTGTGTTCTTTGATTTTAAGAGTAGCCAAACTAAGCTATATGCGAGAGTAGAAATGTCTGAGCAGAGATTATCATAGGATAAAAATCAAGTTTGCTTGTTCAAATGGAGAAACATGCAAGCTACTTTTTGTTATTACAGGGTGTAAGACAAATAGCTGTAATGCACCACTGCTGCTTCCACAGCCCAAGCTGTCCCAGATGGGAGTGGTAAAATGCAAGCTACACGTTACCTCCCTGATCATCTTACATTAGTGTCTGACATTCTTGTGTAAGAAATCGGGTTGTTGTAAAGCATCTAGTGTGTTGGTGTAGTGTTGTGTGCCTGTCACGTCTCACTCTCAACCTTCACCACTGGCTAGCAGAAATGCGAACAGGAGAGCCGAGCACATAAGTCTCTCCCTGCCAGTACATAGCCTCTCCAACAGCAAGCCCTATGTAGTGCCCCCTCGTGGCGACACACGCTAACTGGGTACACCTTGGACCCTGGCTGAACTACAAGGGACTTGGAGGAGGTCTGGACCCTAGACTTGCGGTATGCAGGCCCACTGGTGTGTGGATATTCCCTGACGCCCATGAACCAGCCCCCAGCTATGGGTTAAATAGTGCCACTGCCTAGTGGTTACCTTGGGAGAGGAATAGGCTACGGGAGTAAACCCCTACAGAAAATCAACGTCTACAGTGCTGCTGTTTTTTGTTTTTCTTGCCCTTTTGTATCTGTTTAAGTTGGAGAGTACTGCTGGTGTCGTGTGTGGCTGCCGCTTCTCCCTCTCATAGCGCCCCCTTCCCATCCACCCCTGTATGTTTGTGTTATGTTTATCCGTTGTCTTGTTTCACCCCATTTATTGTAAAGCGACTTTGAGTGTTATAAAAGATTGATTTATTATTATCATTATTATAAGAAAAACAGAATTGATATTAACCCAACTCATGATGTTAGGGGATATGCAAAAATACTACTACTACTTTCGGCTACCCCTGTTAGGGGTCGCCACAGTGAATCATCCGTTTCCATCTCTTCCTGTCCTCTGCATCTTCCTCCGTCACACCAGCCACCTGCATGTCCTCTCTCACCACATCCACAAACCTCCTCTTTGGTGTTCCTGTTTTCCTCTTCCCTGGCAGCTCCATATTCAGTATCCTTCTCCCAATATACCCAGCATCTCTCCTCCACACATGTCCAAACCATCTCAATCTTGCCTCTCTTGCTTTGTCTCCAAACCGTCCAAACTGAGCTGTCCCTCTAATATACTCATTTCTAATCCTGTCCTTCTTCGTCACTCCCAATGAAAATCTTAGCATCTTCAACTCTGCCACCTCCAGCTCTTCCTCCTGTCTTCGTCAGTGCCACTGTCTCCAAACCATATAACATAGCTGGTCTCATAACCATCTTGTAAACCTTCCCTTTAACTCTTGCTGGTACCCTTCTGTCACAAATAACTCCTGACACTCTTCTCCACCCACTCCACCCTGCCTGCACTCTCTTCTTCACCTCTCTTCTGCACTCCCCATTACTTTGGACAGTTGACCCCAGGTATTTAAACTCAAACACCTTTGTCACCGTTACTCCTTGCATCCTCACCATTCTACTGTCCTCCCTCTAATTCACGCATAGGTATTCCATCTTGATATGGGGATATGGAGAAATAACTGATAAAACAGCACAATTAAAGAATTCAAATTCACATTCAAATGGCTTTATTGGCGTGACATAACACTGTACATATTGCCACATTCCCTGAATAGATAGTAGCAAATTTGATTAACTAAAAGCTAAGTCTGTTATACTGAAATTGTAAATGTACACCTACATTTATTTATGTGCTCCAAGATTTTTGAAAATAGTGGCAGATTTGTTCCTATTAACAGATGTTACTCTCAAGTTATAATTAGCATCCTAGCATAGCAGATCAATCCTTAAGCACTAAATAAAATGTAACTTGATTGATTGATTGATAATTCTATTATCAAAACAATGTCATCATTGTGCCCCAACTGGCATGCCCTCTCTGTTTTTTCCTTTGTTTTTTATTGTTTAAAATTCCTGTGTCTTTTGACTACTGGGTATAATACCTTTGTTTTTTTTTTCTATTTGCACACGAAAGAATCAAATGTACATACAAATACAAAGTTTATTTTTCTCTTGTTTTTAGTGATTCAAGGGTTAACTCCATTTTAGCTCAATATATGATTGTCTCTTGTCGTGGCAATTATTTAATTCCACGCTGACAGAAATGAGGAACAAGACAAAAATCTCTTACAGTATTGTCACGCAATTTTAATATATGTTCATGAACAGACGCATCCAAGCCCATGTGCTTGAATGGGCCTCGATCAATACAGTACAGCCTCTTTTATAGGGCAGTTGTCTGTTCTTCCCCTCCTTATCTCATATCTTCCAGCTCTCATCCACCAAGGCCATTTCTCCAGTTACTGTGTACACACTTGCTACACTCAGTGAGTCTCCCATACAGCCAACAATTAACAATAGGCCCTTATTTGTGCACCTGGAGAAGACACTTTATAAGACTACCTTTGTTCTATTACACATGGACTTTAAGCATCCATCTAAGCAATGTAGGGTCATGGTGAAAGATTAAAAGTAAGCAAAGATCAAATATGAACTGCCCTCACATCTTTTTTTAAGTTCCCAAATATTCTAATATTCATCCTAATAGGTGCAAGTAACTTGTTTGCTAACAGGTTCCAACCTTCATCCTAATACATACAAGACAACTAGCATATTCCATCAGTGAAAATGTCTAATCATGTTTTTTGAAATATGCACTGCCTATTACAAAAGGGTATAATGACTAATGTGCCATTGCTCTTTCATCATACCATTTCCCCTGCCACTGGTGCCATCTGCTGTCATACACTGCAGTGTATGTAAATAGCAAAAACTGTGGGTAAAATTAACTCCAGTCACATGACAGACTTTGGTTCAATGGAAACTGGACTGTCACAGATGTCTGCCGTACAGCCTGAACATTTACCAATGAGACTAGCCCTAATACACAAATCACTGTTGTTTATTTACCCAATTCAGCATGCGTCCTGGCAATTAGTTTGGAGAAACCTGTATTATTCACACCTCAGAGATTCATATTCTTATCACATCTACTCGAGAGTTGAAATGTGACACAAGTGGGACGGACACAAGTGAGCCCAGTTTACAGTAGTAAAATGAAATTAATATATAGCCAGTTTAGAAAAAGGCTTCAGAACATGGTGCAGCGCATTTTATTGTAAAAGCTTGTGACAGCACCTAATTAATTACGGAGACCAGCTTTGTGCTTTAGGCTGCTGAGATAAAGTGACTGTTGAAAATAAAATAACTGCCTACTAGGCCTGAATCTGGATTCCCAGAAGCTAGGGTGATACCCAAGAAAAGGTGGTCTAGATGTGATTATCTTCACGTGAGGAAAGGAATTAATGTGACCCAAAATGACATGGTAGAACAGAACAGACTACAGCAAACACTGATCATTGACACATCAGATTTCCTCCTATGCTGTACTTGCCATCATTTGAAGGTGTGTATGTGGAAGTGGATGTTGTGTGAAAAGTTTGAAGGGACGCAAGAGTCAGTGCATCGTAGGAGATAATACAGGCCAACATGAGCGGAGAAACATAATAACAGATGAAAGGCTCAAAGGATGTTTGTTATGAAAGGTGGAAGGATTTGCTGTAACAGTTCTGTCAGACTGTTACAGCAGACTGTTGACTTGACAGCGCCGTTGCTCATCCTTAGTCATAGAGGATGAGCAACAGTGCTGTCAAGTCCGGTCAATTTTACTTGTATAGCCCAATATCACAAATTACAAATTTGCCTCAGTGGGCTTAACAGCAACACAACATCGTGTGCTATGCTGTTTTATATCTTGAAAGTGACCCTAGGTCAAATATCCTTGCATGCTAAAACACTCCCACATTAAAACTTAGATTGCACTCTGCGTTTTTGATAAGGGCAAGGACAACACACCCAGGCAAGTCCATACTCTCTAGTAGTTGGCAAATTGCCATTCGCTGTTACCATAAACCTGATATATACTCCCAAGGTCATTTAGCTGGTTTCAGGTTTACAGCTGGATAAATGTTCAGGATGAATCCAACCACAGTAACCTGCACAGCCTCAAGATGTCACTGCCAATCATTATTATGGACAACTTAGGCATTCTTTATCTAAACTTAAAAACCTTTTGAGATATTCACATGGTGCCACGCAGTAAAAGGCAGCTGATGAAAATTAAGTGAAAAAATGACTGCTCCCTTCTTGGGTACATATAAAACAAGGGATTTCGTTAGGACAACCGGACGGCCGGGGACTCCTGCGACCAACGCCTCATCTCGTGGTTAGGTCATTTACGTTAAAAGCATCCCACGCCAAGCAAACGCACACAAAAATCATCAGCTGGCGTTACATTATAAAAACCACTGCTCGGTCCACTTGACAAACAGAGTCTGACAAAACCAAGTCGCGTCACTACCGTGTTACTGGGATGTGTTTATGTCTGGTGAGTTAGTTACCGACAAACCTGAGTGAATCGCCTCATGAGGAAGCACGCAATATTACGCGACGGGCGTTTCTTTGTGGTCCAGTGAGTCAACGCTGTTTAAACTTGGAAACTGAATTCTCGGGGCTAGCTCAAATGCAACTTTGTAAAGTTAACTGCATCAGCGAGACGAGGTAAAACGACGGTGACAGTGATTCGAATCCAATACGTTTCTAAAACTAGACTCTCCGACAGCAAAATGCCTTTAAAAATTTAAGCTATTTATGGGTGTTAAAACTAGCAAGACGAACTGGTTAGCCAGCTATGCTATACAGTTAGCTTCACCCAATGTCACCATCAGGGTGCCTCCAGAGACTTTACCGGGGTTATTGCAACGTTAAGAATAAAAAAAATGATAGTGATATAAAAAAAGGTTGATACATACCCAAGAAGCGGACCCATGTGTCACGATAAATGTCGACAGTTTTATTTACTTGATCCTCGTTTCGCTCCATGATCTCTCCCGTCCTTGCATCACCTGTGTGTAAAGCGACTGAGAAGGGGGCGGAGTCCTCTGAACGAAGGAAGCAACTGCAGTCATGAAGCACTACCCCCCCCCCCCATGCGAAATTTAAAGGTGCAATGTGTAAAGTTTTGGGTTGTCTCAAAGCATTTAACCAGTAAATATATGCAGAGACTGCTAAATTGTAGTTTGAAACAAAGTGACTGAATAATAATAAATACTGTAGCGAATTCGGGGGACAACGCTAGCACAGGAACTGCCGCGGCCGGGAAGCGAAACTGTATCGCCCGCACCGCAGGAGGCATCGCTAACCGCTCGACTAAAGGGTCAGACCCTCTAACCAGCGGCCAGCGTGTCTACTTATCCATGCACGTTACAATACTAAAGGACCAGTTTACACCTACTACTACTACTACTACTACTACTACTACTACTACTACTATTACTACTACTACTACTACTACTTTCGGCTGCTCCAATTAGGGGTCGCCACAGCGGATCATCCTTTTCCAACTCTTGCTGTCCTCTGCAACTTCTTCTGTCACGCAAGCCACATGCCCCCCCCCTCACCACATCCATAAAAGTCCTCTCTGCACTCCCTCTTTTACTCTTGCTTGACAGCGCCATCTTCTGCATCCTTCTCCCAATATACCCAAAAATCTCCCGTCCGCACATGTCCAATCGCTCTCAATCTCGCCTCTCTTGCTTAGTCGCAAAATCGTCCAACCTGAGCTGTCCCTCTAATATACTCGTTCCTAATCCTGTCCTTCTTCAGCATTCCCAACAAAAATCTTAGCATCTTCAACTCTGCCACCTCCAGCTCTGCCTCCTGTCTTTTCGTCAGTGACGCCGCCTCCAAACCATATAACATAGCTGGTCTCACTGCCATATTGTAAACCTTCTCTTTAACTCTTGCTGGTACCCTTCTGTCGCAAATCATTCCTAACACTCTTCTCCACCCACTCCACCCTGCCTGCATTCTCTTCTTCACCTCTCTTCCGCAATCCCCGTTACTTTGTACAGTTGACCCCTAGTATTTAAACTCATCCACCTTCGTCACATCTACTCCTTGCATCCTCACCTTTTCGCTGTCCTCTCTCTCATTCATGCATATGTATTCCGTCTTGCTCGTACTGACATTCATTCCTCTTCTCTCCAGTGCATACAACCGCCTCTCCAGGCCCTCCTCAAACTGCTCCCTACTCTCACTAGAGAGCACAAGGTCATCCGCGAATATTATAGTGTCACCTGCCTGATCTCATACGTCAACCTGTCTATCACCATTGCAAACAAGAAAGGGCTAAGAGCCGATGCTTGATGTAATCCCACCTCCACCTTGAACCCATCCGCCCTACCGCACACCTCAACACTGTCACAATGCCCTCATACATATCCTGCACCAGTCTTACATACCGCTACGTCCGACCTCCTCATAAAATACCACACCTCCTCTCTCGGCACCCTTTCATATGCTTTCTCTAAATCCACAAATACACAATGTAACTCTTTCTGACCTTCTCTACTTCTCCATCAACGCTCTCAAAGTAAACATCGCATTTGCCGTTTCATGGCATGAAACCATACTGCTGCTCGCTAGTACTCATCACCTCTACTCTTAACCTAGCTTCCTCTACTCTTTCCCATACCTTCATACTGTGAATGATCAACTCTAGAACTCTGTAGTTACTACAGATCTACACATCACCCTTATTCTTGAAAATCGCAAACAGTATGTTTCTTCTCCACTCCTAAGGCATCCTCTCACTTTCCAAGATTGTGTTAAATTACTACTATTACTGCTTCAGCTGCCGCCGTTAGGGGTCGCCACAGTGGATCATCTGCTTTCATCTCTCCCTGTCCTCCGCATCTTCCTCTGTCACGCCAACCACCTGCATGTCCTCCCTCACCACACCCTAAGCCTCCTCTCTGGCCTTCCTCCTTTCCTCTTCCCTGGCAGCTTCCTATTCATCATCCTTCTCCCAATACTCAACAACTCTCCTCCGCACATGCCCAAACAATCTCAATCTTGCCTCTCTTGCTCTGTCTCCAAACCGCCCAACCTGGGCTGTGCCTCTAATATACTCGTTCCTAACCCTGTCCTTCTACATCACTCCTAATGAAAATCTTAACATCTTCAACTCTGCCACCTCCAGCTCCGCCTCCTGTCTTTTTGTCATTGCCACTGTCTCTAAACCATATAACAAAGCTGATCTTACTATCATCTTGTAAACCTTCCCTTTAACTCTTGCTGGTACCCTTCTGTCGCAAATCACTTCTGACGCTCTTCTCCACCCACTCCACCCTGCCTGCACTCTCTTCTTCATCTCTCTTCCGCACACCACTTACTTTGAACAGTTGACCCCAAGTATTTGAACTCAAACAGCCCTACTCCTTGCATCCTCACCATTCCGCTGTCATCCCTCTCGTTCATGCATATGTATTCCGTCTTGCTCCAGCTGACTTTTATTCCTCTTCTCTCCAGTGCATACCTCCACTTCTTCAGGCTCTCCTCAACCTCCAGTCTAACTACTAACACCAATCTAACACAATCTAACACCAATCTAACACCAATCTACTGTGTGATGCTAATTTTAAATATGTTTTTCGTTTTTTTCTGGAGGGTCCATAGGTCTGAAAAGAACAGTTTTGCATCTTTGAAACCGTGGTGGGACTTTGGGAGGGTTAAAATCAAGCAGCTCTGTCAGCAATACAGTATGACTGTCATATGAAACATTACTAGGTCATTGAGCGCTCTAGATGTTGAGATAGTGGAACTCCCAAGATTTTATTGAGTCCACAGGAAATCGAGGGCATATTGAAGCTCTCAAATAAATAAAGAAAAAAGCTTTGTTAGTTGACCTACTAGGCATTAAAGCTCAGGGAGCACTGGTTCGCCCACGTTTCCAGAGCATCAACCAGATGAACGCTCCATCCAAGTTTTTCTTTGGATTGGAGAAAAAGAATGGGCAGAGCAGGTACATCGATACCTTAAGGTCAGCTGATGAAGAAGAACTCACAGAACCCCAAGAAATCCGAAAACGGGCAGTGCAGTTCTGCTCTGAGCTGTACAAATCAGAGTACGTAGAGAGTGAACAGCTGTTTGAGCGTTTCTCTGCCCACAGTCTCCAGAGATTACCATCCCCAGCTGGAGGAGCCACTGGTTAGGGGAGCTGCATGCAGCAGGGGGTGGACGGAGGAAAAGCCCCGGGCACTGAAGGTCTTCCTATGGAGTTTTATAATAGTGTAACGTGCATGGATAAGTAGACACGTTGGTCCTTGACTAAAGGGTCGGACCCTTTAGTCGACTGGTTAACGTTGTCGCTTGTGGAGTGGGAGACACGGTTTCGCGTTCCGGCTGTGGCGACGGTCTCCCAGACTGCCCCCCGAATTCGCTACAATACCTTCTGGGATGAACTTGATCGAGACCTTATGGAGGTTTTCAATGAATGTTTTGAACATCTAACTCTGCCTCTGAGCTACAGAGCAGTCATTACACAGTTGCTGAAGAAAGGAGACCTTCGGGACATTAAAAACTGGCGGCCAGTGTCCCTCGTCTGCTCAGATTATAAAATCTTGTCCAAGGCTCTGGCTAACTGGTTGAAAGACATGATGGATGAAATAATTCACCCATGTGCCTGGTAGGTCCATCATAGACAATGTGTCTTTAATCAGGGATGTTTAGGATGTCTCTAGTTCTTTGGGCACAGACTTTGGTCTCATCTCATTAGACCAAGAAAAAGCATTTGACGGGGTTGAACACCTTTATCTCTGGAAGGTTTTGGAGCGGTTTGGTCTCAGCCCCGTCTCATTGTTTTGTACCAAGACATTCAGAGTGTATTGAAGATAAATGGGGGGCTGAGTGTTCTCTTCATAGTACACAGAAGTGTAAGGTAGGGCTGCTGTCTATCTGGAATAGTCTATGCATTATCTATTGAACCCTTGTTATAGAAAATAAGGTCCTGCATTGATGGTTTTGTTTTACCAGATTTTAATAAGACTCGTGTTTTATCTGCTTATGCTGATGATGTCATGGTGCCGATTAGAAACTAATCTGAAATTAATATTATTGACAAAACCGTGTTTGCTCTGGTCTTATTTCTGCTACAAAGGTAAACTTTTCATTTCCAATTTGCAAAGAAATGTTTGACTGGGTTTAAATACCCAATGTGGAAGGCGTTTGCAAGTAGCATTTTTAGAAGAACAAGTAAGTTAGGACTGGATTCCATGTTTTTAAATTTGTCCTCTTTGCCTAATTTTTATAAATGAGTTTTTAAGGCGTGGCACCTTTTAAAAAGAGAAATTTGGAGCTATCAGTTTCCTTGTACTTGTTACTGGAGGAACCTCTTATTGGTGGATCAAGAATGGACATACGGGACAGTGGAACACCAGGCCTCCATCACACACTCTGCTCTGCTGATGCTGCAACTCTCAGACAGATAGTAGATGTAGCTGGACCTGTATATAGTTCTCCATCTATATGTGCCCACCTCACTCCATGGCACCCTGCTGGAATACTTTCATGACCACCCTATGGCAGGTCATCTTGGGATCGCAAAGACCCAGGGCTGCCTCCAAAAACGGGTGTACTTGCCTGGCATGAGAGGTGATGTTAAGAGATACATGTTGACGTGTGCAACCAGTGGTGACTTCTTTCCCTTGGGAGCTCGTGGAAGTCGACTTTGTGGGGCCCCTGCCAAGGTCTTCACGGGGCAACAAATACATTCTAGTCTTCATAGACTATTTCACAAAGTGGGTTGAGATCTTTCCAGTGCAGGAAGCGTCTGCTCATGTGGCTGCTGATAAGTTCCTTTCTGAAGTCTCCACCAGACATGGCGCACCAAAACACCTGGTGTCGGATAGGGGTGTCCACTTCATCAGCGACATATTCGAGTCAGTCGTGGCGGCACTGGGGACTGCCCACAGGCTGACTACATCCTACCACCCACAATCCAGCCAAACCAAGAGAGTGAATCGGACGATAAACACCGCAATCAGAGCTTATGTTGGGTCTAAACACAGGGAGTGGGACTGTCACCTTTCACTTATCTCCTTTGCACGGAGAACGGCTCCTCGTCAGAGCACGGGTGATTTACCTGCCTTCCTCCCGTACGGCAGGGATATCAACATGCCACTGGACCTGTGCATGCAACCTGAGCTGGAACCTGGCGCACATATGATCATGTGCGCCAGTCTTTGACAGCCAGTCATGAAACATAGAAATGTCACTATGATAAGGAAATGAGACAGGTGACATTTGAGATTGGAGACTTGGTTCAGCTGAGAAATCATCCACGGTCTGACACATCTGCTGGTTTTACTGCCAAATTGGCCCCCTTGTACGAGGATCCCTACAGGGTTGATCAAGTGATGTCGGACTTGAATTACAAGTTATCTAGGGTCTCAGACAATTCCAGCGCTGGAGGTCATCATGTGTCCAACCTCCTACCCTTCTTCACTTGGGGTGGTGATACACAATCTCCACAAGATCCTTCTCTGACAGCAGCAGAGACTGACTGCTGTGAGTTGGACGGCTGGAGAAATTATGAGGAGGTGAAATACATGTTTGACTTCCTCTTTGGCAATGGGGAAGACATTGGCCCTCCGGTTGGGGAAAGTGAGGAGCCCCCGGTCAATGCCGGAACAGTCGGCTAGCCTTGATGTCGGATCTGGAGGCTGTTGACCTCACTGACTCATGCTCACTCCTCCTAATACTCATTTAGGCCAAGACACACACCTAGAGTGACCTCTAACTGAGCCTCTAATCACTGGTCTCACTCTCATTTGGCTCAGAAATTTTATTTGTGAGTTAAGGGCCTTTTTTCTGTTTTTACTGGGGTTCACTGTTTTTTTGTTTCGTTCTAATTAAGGATCTGTTTTCACACAAGAGATTTCATCTAACCACGAGTGGTTTGTTTTTGTTTTTTGTTTTTTTTAGTTTGGGGCTTAGTCGACTAAGTAGTTCAAATTGTGAGCAATTTCAGCATTTTCACTCTGCTGTTTTCTTTGAAGATTTTGTTATAAACCTTTAAAGAGGAAAAAGCTTCAGCTGTATGTATACCTGCAAAGTGTTGGATATGGGGATACTGGTTTTGAGCTTTGTGCTGTGGAAGTATTTTATTTTCATCCAAATTTAGTCTAGGCATTTGAGCCCATCTCCTGTCTACTGAGGCCCTTGTTTTTGGTTGGTGCTAGAATGCATCGTCCGGAGGGACGTGGGAGGGAACTCCGCTGCACGTCATCAAATGCTCCTCGGATTATGTTTATAGTTATTTAGCTGTGTGTTTTTTACAATCCACGTTGACATAGAGTTGGTTAGTAAAGGTGCGAGGGCTGAAGTCCCGAGCTGCGTCTAAGGGGCCGCAGGCTCAGGACCTGGACGATTCCACTGTGAGCATTTGATGACGTGCAGCGGAGTTCCTTCCCATCTCCCTCCGGACGATGCATTGTAGCACCAACCCTTGTTTTTTTGGGGGGCGGGTATGTAATGATCGCTGCCTAGGCGTCCATTTTGTGATGTATTACTTTCGTTGAGGGGCAAGTTCTGGTTTTATTGTGGTATTGGGTAGACGCTCGTGTGAACCGTCGTCACCAATTTTTGTGATAATCTGCTTTTCGGTGCTGGAACCACGAACTGTATCACAACAATCACAACAATCACAACAATGTCTGTCCTCAATAAAACTACAGCTGAGGTATGACGATTTTTGTCTGGTGTTCTTCCATTCCACTCCGCGGAGATCACCCCGATCTCTACAAGACACTTGAATAATATGAGACGACTTATTGAACCATTGGTCTCCATTTATTGTGCAACTCCCAAAACACGTGCGACTGCTTCCGTAGCCGCTTTTACCACGTACGTAACGTGATACGCAGATCACGTCATGACGTATGACAGCCTTCTTTCTTAAATCTACGACTCTATCTTTCCATCAGTGATAGTCCAACAAAGGCTCCTTATGTTCATGTGCTATTTAGCATTGACCATTTGTGGGACAACGCATGAGAGGAGTACACGCGCGTACAATTCAACACATCTTGGCATTTATAATGAAAAGACTAAAACTGTACACCGCAAGGTTTTATAGATTATTTTTGTGTGTACGTAGATTCTGAGGTTTGTGCGTACGCGGTGTATTAGGACGGACTCTACGCCGAATTTTATAAACGATGCCCCTAGTCGCCAAAATTTTATAGGGTCCCCGCTGCCCAAAGGTTAGCGCCCAGAAACGTCCCGTACACAGCAAAAAAAAAAAATCAAAATCAAAATCAAAATACAGGCAGAGAACAGGGTCTGTGCAGATACAGACCGCCACAGGCGTCTAGTGGATCATACGTGATGATTGAGAGGGAATATTTTGTATTTTGTTGATTTTTAAGAAAATCCTACTTGTTCTACCTTTAATATCTGAGGTCCGTTAAATAAGAGTTATTTTATCCAGCAAATAACAGCGGAGTCTGCATGTAAGTTGAAAAAGACGTGATAGCAGGATATGTTTTAATAGTATTGTAGCAAGTTCGGGGGGCAGTCCGAGATACCGTCGCCACAGCCGGGACGCGAACCCGTATCTCCTGCACGTTAAGCGACAACGTTAACCAGTCGATTAGAGGGTCCAACCCGTAAGTAAAGGACCAACGTGTCTACTTATCGATGCACGTTACAGTATTGTAGCGACAAACACATTTGCGATCACGAAGGAAACTCAAATGCCACTGGTATATGACTATGTTTAATTGTTTTTATTGTGTGGGGATTTTTTTCATCAAACTGTTGTATTTTACATGTTTTATGATAGGCGGGTTAGAAAACCCCACCTAGGGACGAGTATTGTAAATTAGAACAAGCTATAAATATTGTAATGCAACGCACATTTGCATAATAATTGTTCAAATATGTCAGTATGTTTGTATTTGTGCCTGCTCAAATATATCGTAACTAAGTAACTGGCAAGACTTGCTGCAAAAACTATCCCTCGACGGGAAATGTGGAGGGGGAAAGTGATAAGGAGACAGGTAGGGAGTCGGTTTGATGGGTTTCTTTCAACCTCATACAGGCTCATTTTTAATAGGGCGTCTTCATCAGATAGAAACAGCAAAACGCATACAATAGGGAGACTGGTTGACAGGTATCTTGATTGACAGAGGATTTAACAAATGACGAAGAGCCATGCAACATTTCAAACCAATGGGAGGGTCATGGGCGGATTTGTAGGAGGAGTTTCACTGAAGGATGGCCGCCGCCATAACCAAAAATTGTGAAGACCGCAAACCACTATTTTGCTGTCGGTCCTATCGTCTGACAATGATTTTTAAATCGTGCTTCACATTAGCAATACTTGTTACTGTCGGCCAGTGTTTTTCCGAGGATGACCATCATGAAATGGAAGAGTTCCTGAAGCGGGAGTTCTCACTAACCAAGCCCTATCAAGGTATCTTATTCGTTTACGTTATATCGCAACACTTGCGCTGTGAAGATGGGAGACATGATTTGGGAAAGCTGCTATTAAGTGATTCATAACTGCAACTATTACAGCCCTTCTCAGTGCTTTAGCTTATGCTCTGTCTTTCAAGATTTGGTCTTTTGCTCTACAAATTACCTCTTGTTATGTAATTGAAGCAAACCGACGCACAGTTTATTACAGCCCGCACACTACCATAGCTATTTTTGAGCTTCACACGATACATACGTTTATATCTTGCATTGATTCCTCATTTAACGGATACTTAGGTCAAAGGCAAAAAGGGAGTCTGCAACTGGCAGATATACAAGTGTGCCAGCCTACAGTAATTTTGGAGCATTTGATAGTGACTGTGGAAATCTATTTCGAGTTTATTTGCATCGCCCAAAATCAGTTATAGTCGGGGGGCTTTACACCCAGCGAAAAATAGGTAGATGGAGCAAACAGTGATGGGCAACATCGTCTAATCACAGACACTGGATTCATGTTCACTCTGAATATCTCTCCCTTCCCTCAAGTGTCTGACAGTCAGTTGACTGCCAAAAATACTCCTGTTAGTCCATCATCATTACTCCTGCTATGATGAACTGTGTCAGCTCTTCGAAATGATGTTGCTGCTTATGTACTCAGGTGTGGGCTCATCGGGCTCCTCTCATTGGGAATTGATGGGGGATGCCATGGTTACCACAGAACATGTGCGCCTTACACCAGACATGCAAAGCAGGCAGGGGGCAGTATGGAGCCGCATTGTGAGTATAACGCTGTTGCTCTCTCTATCCCTTATGAGCACACTTTTGATTAGTCGTCTTTCGTATCATGGCTTTATATAAAATACCTTCATGAAATATATTGTTCTGTGCTCGATGCCCAGGTTTGAATCTGTCCATTTCTGTGCTGCGACTGAATGGCCTTGTGCATAATAGTTAACCCCCACATGCTCCAGGGATGCTGCACCAGCTGTACCTGCACTAGCTGACCCTGCACTCTTACCAGAAGAAATAATTCCCTCCTTTATGGATTAATATCACAGATCAAAATTAAGTACAGGAACTGCTTCAAAGGGCATTCACAGGGAGAGAAAGGGTAACTGAGTAGCTAACGTGGAAGTGGTAGGGATTTAGGTGCCTTACAGTAGGACATTTTGATCGTTTTTATTTTGATGGTAGTTGGTAAGGGACAGGGGATTTTTTTCACTTTTCCTTCCTCAAGTGTAAAAACCTTGTTTCCCTTACCATTTGGTCAATGTTGTCACTAGGCTGCAGGGGTAGTCTGAAGTACAGTTTTCAGCAATTACCTTTTATAATTCTCTGCTGTTTTATACATTAATTAAGATATTTTTACTTGATCTATCACAATGGCTCGTTTCACCAATTGTTTTTATGTCCAGCCTTGCCAACTTAAGGACTGGGAAATGCAAGTGCACTTTAAGATTAATGGCCAAGGCAAGAAAAACCTGAATGGAGATGGGCTGGCCATTTGGTACACTAAGGAACGCACGCAGAAAGGTAAAGATGATGGGACATGACATATTATGCAATTTAACCTTGAAAATGTTTGACTATATAATGTGTATTTACAGGTCCTGTATTTGGAAATATGGACAACTTTACTGGACTGGGTGTGTTTGTGGACACATATCCCAATGAGGAGAAGCAGTTAGAGGTATGCAGCAAAAAGGCTTCTCAGATTTATTTATTTATTTATTTATTTTTATTGTGCAAGTAATATAGACCCATGATACAACCTTTCTTATTTTCAAGCAGCTATATTAACTAATAATTCAGAATTCCCCAAACTTACAAAATGGACAAAAACAAAATCTTTTAGAAAAATTTGAAAATAAAGGGATTGTTTTCTCCTGGCCTCGCTATCATTTCTGTGTTCTCTTGCAATAATACTGAGAGCAAGGCTCTTGCTCCATGGAATCAATACCTTAGGCTTACCAATGAAAAGCATATCTTGTTTAGTACAGTGTCATTTGGGACACATAGAATGTAAATGTAGAATAAATAATCAAATTTAACTTGGGTTTTCTTGATGGGACCAAAATGTAAAGACACTAGGTGCGTGACTTTATCTGCAACGTTGTAGGGATTTTTGCTAGAACGGTTCGAATATAACTTGATAAATCAAATCAAATCAAATCATTTTTATTTGTATAGCCCAATATCACAAATTACAAATTTGCCTCAGTGGGCTTAACAGCAACACAACATCCTGTCCTTCGACCCTCTCATCGGATAAGGAACAACTCCCTAAAAAAAAACCTTTAACAGGGAGAAAAAATAGGAAGATTATGCCATGTCCTTAACCTTTTTATGAGTAGGATTTCTATGTAACAGTTTCTGCTAATGGGAAATGCAGTTGACAAGATCAAGCGTGTTGGAATGCATGCTTGATTGTTTTCCAACAAATGTGCAGCGTTATGATGCCACAAGTAAAAGCAAAAGGCAGACATGAATGTTTTACTTAGAAGTTTCACACTCACCGAAACGCAAATGTGGGAATATTGCTTCCCTAAATGACATATTGTTTTCTTGTCACTTTGAAATCCACTCCACACCTTGGAATGAAATAACATCTAACTCTTGCATTTTACTCCCTTTGCACTATAAAGAACACTTTGAATGCAAAGCACATCGATGTATTGTTTACTCCCTTCCACTCTTTGACTGTGATTGGACAGTTTATTACATTGAGGTTGGTCATGGCTACTCCACAGTCTTGAGGAATGCAATAAATGCAGTAAGAAAATACACTGATGAGCTTGGCATTCAAACTTTTGTGTTAACTTTATAGCACCAGCAAAGCAAAATGCAGTAACTATAGAGATGTCATTCACGTGTTTTTCTTGGAATTAAAAATGACACAAAGACGAGGAAAAGCAATGTTGCCATGTTTGTATTTCAGTGAGTGTAAAAATCCAAAATAAAACAATCATGTCTATCTTTTGCCTCTACTTATGGCATTATAACTGCATGCATACATTGGAAAAAGATTGTGTTGCATTTCAACATGATTAAATGTGACAATAGCATTTGCTTTAGGCACAAATTTTGATTCATGGCCTTAACTGTGAATCTAATGCACAACACCTAGTGAAGCACTGCTGCTTACACCTCAAACCAAGATCTCTGATATAATTAGATTAACTTCAAAGAAAATAATTTGGACAACATGAATTTAAAAAAGTCCATCCGACATCATTATTGTGGATTTTCTGCATGAATGCAAACAATTCAAATCACTAAATTATCAACGTTAGAGGTCAACCTTTGGCATTACCTAGCCAAAGTACTTGCAACTGCTCACAGTTTACTGCCAGGCCACTAAAAACTATTCTGAGGAAAACATGGACTTTTACTGTGTTTACCTGGTTTCACTACACCCTGCATCTGTACTATGACGACTACTACTACTACTACTTCCGGCTGCTCCCGTTAGGGGTCACCACAGCAAATCATCCGTTTCCATCTCTTCCTGTCCTCTGCATCTTCCTCTGTCACTCCAACCACCTGCATGTCTTCCCTTACCACATCAATAAACCCCCTCTTTGGTGTTCCTGTTTTCCTCTTCCCTGACAGCTCCATATTCAGCATCCTTCTCCCAATATACCCAGCATGGCTCCTCCTCACATCTCCATGCCATCTCAATCTTGCCTCTCTTGCTTTGTCTCCAAACAGTCCAACCTGAGCTGTCCCTCTAATATACTCATTCCTAGTCCTGTCCTTCATCACTTCCAATGAAAATCTCATCATCTTCATCTCTGCCACCTCCAACTCCTCCTCCTTTCTTTTTGTCAGTGCCACCATCTCCAAACCATACACCTTGCATCTATATTGTATTTAATTGGAAAGGCTTCATATTTGTAATTTACAGAAAGCTTATTTTCTTGTGACCAACTTTGTTGGAGCAGCAACAGAGCAACACTTCTGTGCCGTGTCCATGTGCTACAACAGCAGCTGCTAATGCTCATTGTGTCTCAGTACATTAGACTAGAAAATATATGTTTGATATCTTTTGGGAACCCAAAGCAAAGATTTTCATCTTTTGTGTTTAAAGGTTAAGGTGATCATATCCTATCCAACCAAGGTCATTATTTACTTGAACATATCTGGTCAGTTTTCAGTGACATGACGAGTTTAATATGGTAATCACATAAACCTGAATTTCACTGTTCAAGAAATTTTACCATACAGCAGGAAAACTTTTATGAAGGGTCTGTCTGTTTTTTTTTTTGTTTTTTGTTTTGCAATCCTATGGAGACAGGCACAGAAGAAGAGATACACTCCTCGCACACAGGTAATTATACATCAGTCCTAAAGCATGCCTCCCAGACCCCCACAACACCCCTAACCCCAACCCACACTTCACCTTTAGTTTTGCCACTTGAAATGTACTAAGGCTCAAAGCATGAGTACACTTACAGCATATATACAATTATTTTTATAAGCAGACACATTTAAAAGGTAAAGGAAGCAACATTGGCTAACCCAAACCCTTCACTGTGTGTACAGCATTGCTTGCAGAGCTAACTTAATTTGCACACCAGCTTCCAGTGCAAAATTGTAAGCATTTGATCTGCCATGTCACATGATTGGTTTACTGGCCTTGTAGAAAGAATGTTTTATGCCATTTAAAGTATGTTTAAAGACATAAAAAAACTGGTCGGTTATTTTTGAGTTTGCTACCATCCATCCATTATCCAAGCCGCTTATTCGAATTTAGGTCACAGGATGCTTGAGCCTATCCCAGCAGTCATTGGGTGGTAGGCGGGGAGACACCCTGGACAGGCTGCCAGTCCATCACAGGGCCGATACATTCACACCTAGGGACAATTTAGTATGGCCAATTCACCTGACCTACATGTCTTTGGACATGAGTTTGGTACTAGTGATTAAAAATGCATTGTGTAATTTCTACCTGAATGCTGCCCTCTGTTGTTTAGTGATTTGAATAACAACAGCAGATTTGTAGACAAGAGAAACCTGTTTAGTGCATTTGCTGCATATGCCTCATATTTGGGGGACAATGAAAATACTCGTGGCAACCCCAGCTGCTGTGTTTTTGTTTGTTTTTTTAATGCAGAAATTTTAGAATTTGGGGGTCCAATCATTGCTTACTTGGTTTGAATCACTACTATTTTGCAACCCCTGCAGATATTTCGTACATATATCATGCCTCAGGAAAGCAGAAACATTGCACATTGCACTTTTTGATTAGTCCAAGAAGATGACAACAAAACAAAAAAAACTTAAGTAAGCATTTGATAGGAAATTTGTTTGAATTTAATTTAACTGTTTGAATGTGTGGTAAAGGTAAGCAACCTCCACCCAACGTTACAGTCGTGTCATTAGGGGGAGAAAAAAGAGCCAAATGGGTTACATTTTTTATATTTTATTTTATTTTCCCCTCCTCAGACACTATTTAATAACTTGCTATCAAGTATTTGACTGATATTATAACTAGTGGAATGCACAGTCCCACCATTCAGCTCCTTCAGCAACAACTGAAAAATGCTGTGGAAAAGCAGAGAACCAGTCCACGTGAAAACTTTGGATTTGTTCAGCTTTAAGGTTTCCTCCAGCACAGTAACGTGCAGTGAGGTCAATGGCTGGGTAGGCAATGAACTATATTTACTTGTGTCAGAGAGAGGCACAAGCAGACTCTGCCTCAGCAGCCTGCATTCACCAATGCTAGCTTTGGGAGCAAGCCATCCTGAATAGGTCATGCCTTTTATTGATAAAACAACAAGTTTTACATGATTTGTTTTATTATTGTTTTACAGCAGTCTTAACAAATAAAAGTTAAAAAATAAATAAATTTACTATCATGATATTTCATTTTTTTTCTTATTAGCCTGGATGGGGCACTGCCCACCCTGCCTCCCCTGACTGCACATCACTGCTCCAGCATAAAAGACAAGTCTTACGTGTGTCCGGTTAGCGTAGCGGTCTAGTCCGTTGCCTACCAATGTGGGGGTCGCCGGTTTGAATCCCTGTGTTACCTCCGACTTGGTCGGGCGTCCCTACAGACACAATTGGCCGTGTCTGCCGTTGGGAAGCTGGGTGTGGGTATGTGTGCTGGTCGCTGCACTTGCGCCTCCTCTGGTCAGTCGAGGCATCTGTTCAAGGCGGGGGCTGGGGGGAATAGTGTGATCCTCCCACGCGCTACATCCCCCAGGTGAAACTCCTCACTGTCAGGTGAAAAGAAGCGGCTGGCGACTCCACATGTATCGGAGGAGGCATGTGGTAGTCTGCAGCCCTCCCCGAATTGGCAGAGGGGGTGGAGCAGCGACCAGGGGGGCTCGGAAGAGAGGGGTAATTGGCTGGATACAATTGGGGAGAAAATCCACAAAAAAGAAAAATGTAACCTTGTAAATTGAGTTAAATATTCCAAAGAATGAACAACAGAATATAGTGATTTCATTCAGTTTATTCCCCAGCTTAATGGAAAAGCAGGCTTGTGCTTCACTTGAAGGCTTTGCTATGGCCTTCATGGTAATATTACTGACAAAAGCCTTATAACATTTTTAGTGGAGATATTTGTGTTGACAGTACACTGTAATTATGAAAATATTCAAAACTTATCTCCGAAATAGTTTTCCTAGTCTTGGTGAGTTGAATGCGATGGTTTTGAGGCAGAGCAGTGAAAACATTTGCCTGATGAAAACCAGACAAATTCTCCATAAGTCTCTTCCACTTCTGACCACCAGAGAATCTTCCCATTTGTATTAGCCATGGTGGGTAATGGCAGTATCAGCTACGACCATGACCGGGATGGCCGGCCCACTGAGCTGGGTGGCTGCAATGCCATGGTACGCAACCTGAAGCACGATACCTTCCTCTTCATCCGATATGTTCGTCGCAGGCTCACGGTAGGACATACACTTGTATTTTCAAAGGACTAACAGAACTGGAAGCTAATAATGTAGTTACTCTTGTTTTGGCATAAAACCTGTTATGAATACAGCCAGGCTTATGTTATATGGTCAGAAATTAACTGGCCAAACATTTATCCAACTGATAAGTCATTACATCTCCGGCAGCCATACCAACATGTACCCTGGCTCTGCCAAATGACAGAAGCTAAGTAGGTATGGGCTTGGCTAGTACTTGGATGGGAGATCTCCCAGAAATAATGAGTTGCTGCCAGAAGTGGTGTTGGTGGACCAGTAGGGGGCAGTCTTCCCTCTGGTCCTAATAAAAACAAATATCAAATCCCAATGCCCCAGTGCAGTGACGGGAACACTGTGCTATAGGAGACTGTCCTTCGGATGAGACGTTAAACCAAAGTCCTGATACACTGTGGTCATTAAAGATCCCGTGGCACTTACTGCAAAGAGTAGGGGGGTTCCCCGGTGCCCTGGTAAAATTCCCAACCTGTCACTCTCCATCTGGCCACCTAATCATCCCCTCATGTAATTGGCTCAGTGATTCCTCCCTCTCCACCTCAAGCTGATGTGTGGTGAGCATTCTGGCTCAAAATGGCTGCCGTGCATCACCCAGGTGAGTGCTACACACTGGTGGTGGTTGAAGTGAGTTACCCCCTTCAATGTGAAGCACTTTTGGTGTCTAGAAAAGCACTATATAAGTGTAATTATTATTATTATTCTCTCCCTAATCTCCTCTACACACCAGGTAATGATAGATATTGAGGGACAGCATGAGTGGCGAGACTGTCTGGACATCCCTGGGGTAAAGCTGCCTCAAGGCTACTATTTTGGGGCCTCCGCCATCACTGGAGACCTCTCAGGTAAAGGCATTCCACTGTCCCAACACATGCAAGTAAGCTGAAGATGATTATCAGAATCAGAATACTTTATTCGTCCCTGAAGAAAATAGAATGCATCTTGTATTGACCTGAATATGTGAGACTGTAGCAATGTGTGCTTACATGTACTACAAATGTCAAACGAACTTGATCTTTTACTCGTTTTCCAACTGTTTACTTTCAGACAATCATGATGTAATTTCCCTGAAACTTTATCAACTGACTGTGTTGAGGAGTAAAAAAGAAGAGGAGGAGGAGGAAGAGGAAATCACTATACCGAGTGTAGATAACATAGAACTATTAAGATGTAAGACACATACACACACACACACACACACACTCACACACACATCAATTCCATCTTCTTTCCATCTGTGCTGATGTCACTTTGTACTCTTTTTTTTCCTCTGCCATTTTCTCCTCTTTTATTACTATCATATCTTTCCATCCTCTGTATCTGTTATTCATATCAATTTAGCACATTTTTCTCTCTTCTTTTCCTGCTTCCTTTCTTCCACTCTGTCAAACCCTCTCCCCCAGTGGACCAGGCAGATGAAGGGATGAGTGGTATAGCGATCTTCTTCACCGTGCTCTTCTCCATGCTGGGCTGTTTTCTCCTCGTTGTTGTGGGTCTGGTGGTCTACAGTCACTGGAGTGAGAACAGACGCAAGCGATTCTACTGAGGAAGAAGATGATTAAAAAAAAGGAGGGCCCTCTCTCCAGCCATACCACTATTGCTGGATGCTGCCGATGTAAGCGCACTGAGACAAGACGGAGGTTAAAACTGAGACACTGGCATCAGACGATGTAATCCAATGCATTGTCTTCCCAAGGATAACAGCCCTATGACAGAGGAGGAAAAAGTAAATGGGTCATTAAGATAAAAAGGGACACACTTGAACTTTGCCATTGGTTGTCACAAGGAAATAAGAGGATCTTATGTCAGAATTAGTTTTTGGCCCCTACCTGCAATGCCCACCAGCTAGGCCTTACAATAGATGTACAGTATGGGTTGAGACTTTAAAAAAAATACACGAGTAGCCCAATTTTTATGCATTTGTTTTTGAAAAATTACTACCAGACACATTTTTTAATTAGTATTTTTCCACCGATGTTTGATTTCGCTGATGTTGGTTCATGTCTTGCAAGAAATTGTGTATATTATCTTTTTCTAAAATGTAGGCCTAAACTTTAAAATTACAGTTGTGCATCAGGTGCATTCTTAATCCTGTATTTCACTAACTATAGGTTGAATGCCTTGAAGCATAGTCTGTGTGCTACCAAAACCAATTGTCACAATTAAACTAATTATCAGCAGATTGATGCATCTGCTCTCTGCATTAGGGAAAAAAATCAGAATGGGGTACCTAATCTTCGACTGGGGGGGTTTGCAGGTGTGAGTTTAAACTGATTCAAACTTTTTCCAACTTTCGAGCTTTTCATTAGTTCTAAAAGGTCATGCATTATTCTACTGAGTGTCAGAATGAAGGTACAGTAGCTGCTGTAGTATGCATGAAGTCCCTAGAAATCAGTTTTATTAAGCAAATAGCCTGCAATTGCTCTGTATGTAAAATACTATTTTCAGGTAAATATGTTTGTGTGGAAGGTAAGAGAAAACTAACCTCAATCCCAATGGTGCATGAGCTGGGGGAAAACATTCATTTTCGATATGTTGCCTGTTATATTTTTGACACAATTATTGCAACAAATCCTTTATTGACAATTTTTTTTGCAATTCAAACTGCTTTATGTACGATTTGAAAATGGATATAACTTATGGTACAGATTAGAACTAGATAAATTTTTTTGTTGTTACTTTGTGTCAAAAGTTAGAATTTATGGGGCGTTCGGGTAGCGTAGCAGTCTATTCCATTGCCTACCAACAAAGGGATCGCCGGTTCGAATCCCCGTGTTACCTCCGGCTTGGTCGGGTGTCCCTACAGACACAATTGGCCGTGTCTGCGGGTGGGAAATCGGATGTGGGTATGTGTCCTGGTCGCTGCACTAGTGCCTCCTCTGGTCGGTCGGGGCACCTGTTCCGGAAGAAGGGGGATCTGGGGGAATAGCGTGATCCTCCCATGTGATACGTCCCCCTGGCAAATCTTTTTACTGTCAGGTGAAAAGAAGCATTCCACATGTACCAGAGGAAGCATGTGATAGTCTGCAGCTCTCCCCGGATCAGCAGAGGGGCTGGAGCAGCGACCGGGATGGCTCAGAAAATAGGGTAATTGGCCAAGTAAAATTGGGGAGAAAAGGGGGGGGAATCCCCCCCCCCAAAAAAAATACTACTACTTTCGGCTGCTCCTGTTAGGGGTCGCCACAGCAGATCATCCATTTCCATCTCTTCTTGTCCTCTGCATCTTCCTCCGTCACACCAGCCACCTACATGTCCTCTCTCACCACATCCATAAACCTCCTCTTTGGCCTTCCTCTTTTCCTCTTCCCTGGCAGCTCCATATTCAGCATCCTTCTCCCAATATACCCACATCTCTCCTCCACACATGTCCAAGCCATCTCAATCCTGCCTCTCTTGCTTTGTCTCCAAACGGTCAAACCTGAGCTGTCCCTCTAATTGTTCCTAATCCTGTCCTTCTTCGTTACTCCCAGTGAAAATCGTAGCATCTTCAACTCTGCCACCTCCAGCTCTTCTTCCTGTCTTTTCGTCAATGCCAGTGTCTCCAAACCATATAACATAGCTGGTCTCACAACCATCTTGTAAACCTTCCCTTTAACTCTTTCTGGTACCCTTCTGTCGCAAATCACTCTTGACACTCTTCTCCACCCACTCCACCCTGCCTGCACTCTCTTCTTCACCTCTCTTCTGCACTCCCCGTTACTTTGTACAGTTGACCCCAAGTATTTAAACTCATATGCCTTCATCACCGCTACTCCTTGCACCCTCGGCATTCCACTGTCCTCACTCTCATTCACACATATGTATTCCATCTTGCTCCTATTGACTTTCATTCCTCTTCTCTCCAGTGCATACCTCCACCTCTCCAGGCTCTCCTCAGCCTGCACCCTACACTCGCTACAGATCACAATTTCATCCACAAACATCATAGTCCACGGAAACTCCTGCCTGATCTCATCCGTCAACCTGTCCATCACCATTGCAAACAAGGAAAGGCTCAGAGCCAATCCTTGATGTAATTCCCCCTCCACCTTGAACCCATCTGTCATTCCAACCGCACACCTCACCATTGTCACACTTCCCTCATACATATCCTGCACCACTCCTACATACTTCTCTGCAACTCCCAACTTCCTCATACAATACCACACCTCTTGGCACCCTGTCATGTTTTCTCTAAATCCACAAAGACACAATGTAACTCCTTCTGGCCTTCTCTATACTTCTCCATCAACATTCTCAAAGCAAACATTGCATCTGTGGTGCTTTTTCGTGGCATGAAACCATACTGCTGCTCACTAATCCGCACCGCTCCTCTTAACCTAGCTTCTCTTCCCATGTCCTGATGACACACCAAGTACCTTCCTAGCTGTCTCCCTCACTATTTCTGCAATGGTTGCCCAGCCATCTGGCAACTCTTCACTACCACCCAGTACCTGTCTTAACTCCTCCCTGAACTCGAAACAACAGTCATCCCTCTTCAAATTCCAACATTTGATCCTTGGCTCTGCCTTTACTCACTTTCTCTTCTTGGTCTCCAACGTTATCCTACAGACCACCATCCATTGCTGCCTAGCTACGCCCCCCCCATCACCACCTTGCAGTCTCCAATCACTTTCAGATCGTGCCTTCTACATAAGATATAGTCCACCTGTGTGCACTTTCCTCCACTCTTGTACGTCACCCTGTGTTCCTCGCTCTTCTTGAAATATGTATTCACCACAGCCATTTCCATCTTTCTCGCAAAATCCACCACCATCTGTCCTTCCACATTTCTCTTTTTAACACCATACCTGCCCATCACCTCCTCATCACCTCTGTTCCCTTCACCAACATCCCCACTGAAGTCCGCTCCAATCACCACTCCCTCCTCCTTGGGTACCCTCTCCACCACTTCATCCAACTCACTCCAGAGTTCTTCTTTCTCTTTCATCTCTGATCTGTTAACATTCAGCAATACACCTTCGATTTCCAGCTTCATACTCATCACTCTGTCTGACACTCTCTTCACCTCCAGCACACCCTTGACATACCCTTCCTTCAGAATTACCCCTACCCAATTTCTCATCCCATTTGCACCATGGCAGAAGAGGTTAAACCCACCTCGGATGTTCCTGGCCTTACTCCCCATCCACCTGGTCCCTTGCACACACAGTATACTTACCTTTCGTCTTTCCATCATATCAGCCAGCTCTCTCCCTTTATCAGTCATAGTGCCAACATTCAAAGTTTCGATTCTCACCCCCACACTCCTACCCTTCCACCTCTCTCGCTGCCTCTGGACATGCCTTCCCCCTCTCCTTCTCCATCCACAAAAATCCACAAAAAAAAACAAAAAAAAGTTAGAATTTAGCAGTGGATTGGTCAATTTTCCTGAAGGACAGAAGTGAAGTTAATAATGGCTTGTTGAAATCCATCCAATCTACCCTGCCCTTATTTTTCCTGCCAGTTTATGTTCTTTCACTGTAGTTTCTCTAAAAACGAATGAAGCCTCTGGGTTCAGCATCTTTCACGTCACAGCTAAAAACATCTTTTTTTGCTTTGTCATTTCAAGACAAACTACTTCAGAGACCTGAATCCTTTGGCATTTCCAACATTCTTGCTTGGCTTCAAGCTGGCTCCTGGAGTCTTTGCTTGTGAGAAGGACACAGTTGGCAGAGCATAGTCTTGTTGTTGATGACACAATCCAGTTTGACACTACTTGTTCTGGGAATGGTTCCGTCCCAATGTCAAAGCATTGTTTGGTTATATGAGAATGTTTTCTACAAAGCACAAAATGTGCCATTTGCTGCCTTTGCTGTGGCCACATTGATATCTCCCCAGGTTTTATCGTATTTATTCTAATTAATTTATTTATTGATATATCTCATTGTATTGTTTGGTATGAAATATATATGCTTCTTGTAGTCATTCAGTGACCTACATATGATGTCCAATTGTTTACCACATTCGTTTTCTATTTGTGCACCCTGTACAATTTACATCGAGTAAAGACCATAAACTCTACACAAACATTGTTTCCTTTGACCTAGTTCCTTTATTACATTCTTAGCAAAGGCCCAATCATATTAGCTCCATAAACGTATGACAGTAAAAGGTTTCCTGGCAAAATTCCCAACATGGCTCTCTCCATCTGGCCACCTAATCATCCCCCAATGTATTTGGCTCAATGATTCCTCCCCCTCTACCTCAAGCTGATGTGTGGTGAGCATTCTGGTGCAAAACGACTGCTGTACATCCCCCAGGTGGTTGCTTCACAGTGGTGAGTGTTTTTTTTTTTTGTTTTTTTAATTTGAGATACTTTATTGATCCCTGTGGGGAAATTCCTCTCTGCATTTAACCCATCCTAGCTGTGTAGCTAGGAGCACTGGGCAACCGCCATGCAGCACCCAGGGACCAACTCCAGTTCGTCTTGCCATGCCTCGGTCAGGGGCACAGACAGGAGCGTTAACCCTAACATGTATGTCTTTTTTTTATGGTGGGGGAAACCGGAGCACCCAGAGAAAACCCACTGCAGACACAGAGAGCACATGCAAGCTACACACAAAGGACGACCTGGGATGACCCCCAAGGTTAGACCACCCAAGGGTTCGATTCCAGGACCTTCTTGCTGTGAGGCGACAGCGCTGACTACTGGGGCACTGTGCCGCCCAAAGGTTGAGGTGAGTTACCCCTATTCACTGTGAAGTGCTTTAGGTATCTACATAAAATTCTATATAAATGTAATCCATTATTATCAATAAGATAATAAATTCTGGCTGGTGGTGCACAATTTTCAACTCAAATAGGCAAAAGGCTTAATATTTTACAACTTGCAATGTGCAGGTGACAAAAGTCTGTTTGAGCTCATTTTCACATGCTTGCTACATATACACACACACACACACACACACACACACACACACACACACACATATATATATACACTCACTGGCCACTTTATTAGGTACACCTTGCTAGTACCGGGTTGGACCCCCTTTTGCCTTCAGAACTGCCTTAATCCTTCGTGGCATAGATTCAACAAGGTACTGGAAACATTCCTCAGAGAGTTTAGTCCATATTGACATGATAGCATCACGCAGTTGCTGCAGATTTGTCGGCTGCACATCCATGATGCGAATCTCCCGCTCCACCACATCCCAAAGGTGCTCTATTGGATTGAGATCTGGTGACTGTGGAGGCCATTTGAGTACAGTGAACTCATTGTCATGTTCAAGAAACCAGTCTGAGATGATTCGAGCTTTATGACATGGCACGTTATCCTGCTGGAAGTAGCCATCAGAAGATGGGAACACTGTGGTCATAAAGGGATGGACATGGTCAGCAACAATACTCAGGTAGGCGCTGGCGTTGACACGATGCTCAATTGGTACTAAGGGGCCCAAAGTGTGCCAAGAAAATATCCCCCACACCATTACACCACCACCACCAGCCTGAACCGTTGATACAAGGCAGGATGGATCCATGCTTTCATGTTGTTGACGCCAAATTCTGACCCTACCATCCAAATGTCGCAGCAGAAATCGAGACTCATCAGACCAGGCAACGTTTTTCCAATCTTCTATTGTCCAATTTTGGTGACCCTGTGCGAATTGTAGCCTCAGTTTCCTGTTCTTAGCTGACAGGAGTGGCACCCGGTGTGGTCTTCTGCTGCTGTAGCCCATCTGCCTCAAGGTTTGACGTGTTGTGCGTTCAGAGATGCTCTTCTGCATACCTCGGTTGTAATGAGTGGTTATTTGAGTTACTGTTGCCTTTCTGTCAGCTCGAACCAGTCTGGCCATTCTCCTCTGACCTCTGGCATCAACAAGGCATTTTCGCCCACAGAACTGCCGCTCGCTGGATATTTTCTCTTTTTCGGACCATTCTCTGTAAACCCTAGAGATGGTTGTGCGCTAAAATCCCAGTAGATCAGCAGTTTCTGAAATACTCAGACCAGCCCGTCTGGCACCAACAACCATGCCACGTTCAAAGTCACTTAAATCACCTTTCTTCCCCATTCTGATGCTCGGTTTGAACTGCAGCAGAGCGTCTTGACCATGTCTACATGCCTAAATGCATTGAGTTGCTGTCATGTGATTGGCTGATTAGAAATTTGCGTTAACGAGCAGTTGGACAGGTGTGCCTAATAAAGTGGCTGGTGAGTGTATATATATATATATAAAAACATTTTTTTGTGAATTTGGACGGCAGTGGCCCAGTGGTTAGCACTGTTACCCCACAACAAGAAGGTCCTGGGTTCAAACCCCGGGGTTGTTCAGCCATGGGGGTCATCCCAGATCATCCTCTGTGTGGAGTCTGCATGTTCTCCTCATGTCTGCGGTGGGTTTTCTCCGGCTTTTCCGGTTTCCCCCACCATCAAAAAAGACATGCATGTTAGGGTTTATACTCCTGTCTGTGCCCCTGACCAAGGCAATAGGAAAAGAACTGGAGTTGGTCCCCGGGTGCTGCTAGGCGGCTGCCCACTGCCCCTAGCTACACAGCTAGGTTGGGTTAAATGCAGAGAGGAATTTCCCCACGAGGATTAATAACGTATATCAAAATAAATAATAATTTTTAAAAAATCCATCATGCGCACTCATAAGGAACATCTCAGGGGTGTGTGAAAACCAAAGAAAAGCCACAGGGGCTCCCAATTTCATCAATCATTTGAGCCCGGTGCTGAGGCTCATTTCACACTGCCTTGTGACACTCCACTAGATCAATATGTCAGCTTCTTCACATACCAGGACTGGGCAGGCCCGGTGGGGTGGGGGTCCATTTGTCCTTGAACACCAAAGAAGCCAACCTAAAGGTTTGATTAAAATGATGAACAGACTCGCGGTCACTGTAAAGTCAGCAGCTGGTTATGTAGATAAAGATTTTCCCTCTCAGGAATGAAGGAAAGCAAGATGTCAAGAGTGCCAATGTTTGTTTTATTAAAAAAATAAAATACAAATGATGACCCAAGAATACATGGCAGACTCATTTTACCAAACCAAAGCATTTTATCTACAACACAACTCAGTGCTTGTATAGTTTTTCTTAATCTCTCTTACTTTTTTTTTTTTTTGGCTTGATCTAGGTGTTAAGAAAACAATAGGAAAAGAGTCTGCATTTGTGGACATCAGTTTCTTTAGAAGTTGGGCCCCTTTTTTCATTTTGGCAAAAAAAAAAAAAACCTAATAAAAAAAACAACCTTTGCACACAAAAATCAACCATGGCACCAACATCTGCTTGATATCATCAATGGTTGAAAAGGGGAAATGCAAGGAAATCATCATGTACAGGTTGATTGACAGAAAAACTCATTCTCAGTCTTTTCTTTAAAAAGGTTCAGAGTGCAACACATCTTCCAACATCTGGGCTATCAAAGGAGGAATCAAAACAATCAATAACCGAATGATTAAGATTCTTGATCAAATATAGGCTGGTTATGTACGATGTGCATGATATCAGTTTGGAAATTCATGGTATTGAGGATAATTGAGCAAGGCAGTAACTGAATAGTCAGATAGTTTCTCAACATGGAAAAAAAAAACTAAGGTTGTTAACGCAGACATCCAATATACCAAATTAGTGCAACAAACAAGGATGGGATGAAACAACAGTATATATCTCTACAGGAAAAAAATATCTAAGATTAAATAGCAATTAATTCAACAAAAGCAATATATTCATCTTTCATCTTATACATCTATCAATAAGAAGAATTCACTCTGAGCAGATGAGGATGACAGCAAAATTACATCCACCTGAAATGTCACTTGGAGGATCTAATGATTAAAATAAAATTGAACTTTTCGATTTAAGCATTTATACGGACTCATCCCATCCATCAGGAAGTAAAAATTTACTTCTGAAGCATACATAAACATCTCACTAGAAGCAATAAACTTTTTTTTAATTATTTTTGAAGTTTTCTTAAACAAATACATATACACAGACCAACCAAGGTACAGTACAGTACAGTGCAGTGCGACAGGTACTGAGAGTAATATTGCTTGTACTGGCGACATCACATGACATGAGAGTGAGAAAGAGGTCACAGCATTCAACAGTGGGTTTATGATTTTTGCATAGCCTATTTGAGTACAGTACATTACAGAGGTGCGTGATGCAGAAAGAAAAGGACAGCGAGATGGTAGCCTTAAAAAAATGCTTTGGTTTAATGAGTGATCAAAATCTAGCAGTTTTTTGTTTTTTTTAAGATAACCCTGAGACAGGAATAAAACTGACCGGCAACATGAAACTCGCGCTGTAATGAAAGCATTGATGATCGGTGCAGTGTGAGAACGACGGTAAAATCGTGTCCGCATTTTTTTTTTTTTTTTTTTGGAATTTCCCCCCAATTACCCCACACTCTTCCGAGCCGTCGCTGCTCCACCCCCTCTGCTGATCCGGGGAGGGCTGCAGACTACCACATGCCTCCTCCGATACATGTGGAGTCGCCAGCCGCTTCTTTTCACCTGACAGTGAGGAGTATCGCCAGGGGGACATAGCGAGTGGGAGGATCACGCTATTCCTCCCCCCGAACAGGCGCCCCAACCGACCACAGGAGGCGCTAATGCAGCAACCAGGACATATACCCACATCCGGCTTCCCACCCGCAGACAAGGCCAACTGTGTCTGTAGGGACCCGTGTTGGTAGGCGCAACGGAACAGACCACTATATGCTACCTGGACGCCCATGTCCGCGTTTTCGCATAGGCGGGTGCAGTCTGTGCCCTGTTTCAGCAAAAACCAAATGTGAAGCAGTGCACATATCCCCACGACTGAGGGGTGGGGAAAGAATTAAACAAAGGCATTTTTGCATTAGCAGTCTGCGGACTGCTATAGTTTCAGCAACTAAGCTCAGGTTTCATTACCAGGGGACAGGTGATGCCATGGCCCACGGAGAGTCAGTGGAGCAGGGCTACATCTACCACCAGCAAGAAAGCTGCAGCTTGTTCCTTCGTTAGGCATAACTTTGCCCTGTTGTGTTGTGCAGGTGTGCGTCACAGGGATAAGGGCCTGTGTGTCAGTGTGTTAGCTGGTGCTGTTGTAAGTGGGTAGGAGAGGGGACATCACGCACCTCTGTTAACGCTGAACAAACAAACAAAACAAAAAAAAAATCCAAAAAAAAGTTAAAGTATGAAAGGCAAAGATAAAGCCTGTAAAATGAAAACATTAAATGGTATACAATCAGCTATTGTTAAATATTAATACGATGACATTAAATGATGACTGTTCAGAAAGCAGATCTCTGTAAAATGTGGTTCAACAAAAATAGGAGAGCCGATGAATCATTCAATGGCTGGATGTTTGTCCATAACTGATGATTGCTATAGCCCTTAGTCTAGGTAAACATGTGAAAGTAAGGGAGGCATAGTATTTGTTTGGCAATGTGAAAGCTGTGGGCCCCCCATTCACTCTGTCAGAAAAGAAATCCCCCCTTCATCATCTTCATTAGCCTACACATGCATACAAATCTTTCTAAATACACTTTAGCTATAAGGTCACAAAATATTGTCTTTATCAAGTTTTTTTTTCTCCCACTACAAATAGCACAACTACTGAGGCTGACAGCAAAGCCATACAAAAACTAAAGACGATTATAATCTTTCTTGACTCATGCCTTTTGGGTCCATTTCTATCACATTTGAAACCATAAAACAAAAACATAATAAAGATCAAAACGAGAATGTCCGGACAAATCCTTGAAATACCGTCACAATCGAGCAAACACACAGCATTTTGAATTTCATAACTAGTCCAAAACCTAGTACTTAGTCCAAAACCGAAGGCCGTAAGATTATAACACATAATCTCAAACTCCAGCGGTTTGGTATGTGGGTCTCTAATGAATCTAAATTACAATGTATTATTTTCCAACACAGTGAGCAGACTATCTTCAATCAAAATCAGGCATTTACACCCTAGTCTGCTTATTTTTTTAAAGACTGTTTTTTGCTCTAGCACAATCATGCTTGAAATGCCACACAAATGAGTTCTTCCAAAACAAAAATCCACACAATCACCTGTGAATCCCAAATAAATTAACCATCACCACATACTGTAATAAGGCATTTCAGGCCAGGCAACACAAGTAATTATTTCCATTCATTGAAACTGTTCATTGTGTACCTCCATGACAAAAAATAACTATTCTCTAGTGATCTAGAAAAGGCAGCTTGGGAAGTCTTCACTGAAAATGTCAATACAGACATAGCGACCTCTGGACTGTGCAGCACAACTAAGAATTTTAGGTACTGCCTCAAAAATGTCATACGATAATTCCATGAGATTCAATTTTACAAAAAGGCTCGATTATGGAACTCTGTTTTAGTCTTAAAACTTTAAATATATATTTTATAAGTAAAGTCCTGAACAAATAACAAACTCGATATAGTAAGGTTTGCTGACTACAACACAAATTCAACAACATTTTTATGGATCTAAGAACAAATGTGGAAAAAATAAGCTAGCTGTGTCTATTCATTGATGGGGGGGGGGGGACCATATTAAATCAAAGCTAAGTGCATAGCCCAGAGTCACATCTTACAAAGGGGCCCAGATGTTTGGGAGTGACTTTGACAGTAGTTGCTTAGTTCTTATAATGCAGCAGCATGAACAGCAATAAGAACTAATATTGCTAGCCATTAGCCATTAGCATTTAGCAGATACAAATGCTACCAAAACAGCACCAAGACCATCACCAATTATTTTCTACCAGTAATGCTAGCTTCCTTTTGCTGAGCCATTCAGAAAGAATACTAATGATAATGTCTGGCGAAGTATGCTAATTTGGCATTAAGACATTTTATCCCTGTCAGATTAGTTAAATCTAAATTACATCCATAACCAGAAAGACATGCTGGTGGAAAGAAAACCTCACTTACGACAGAACAACGCTGTCTCTTAGCAAAGTTTATGCTATAAAAACCAAACAAACAAAAAGGTATGACGTGTTAAGCCATCAAATGTCAAAGTTTAGAAACAGCAACAGGATATGTTTGGGGTGTAATTTGCCTGGCTCTAAAACATTAGGATGCCAGTAGTTCCAGGTCCTGCAGAATGATTTCATTAATGAGCAAACTAAAGCGGTATTTTCATTGTGTACTCTTGCACACTGACTTTTTGACCATATTTTCTTTTCTGATACATCAGAACATATTAAGGAGACAATCGTCATTGCCAAACATTGAATAGTGGATTCATCAGTCACTTAATGCTTGCCTGACCCAGTTCTTCAAACCAAAAAGCACACAAGAAGTACACAAAAACCTGTCGGGGCTTTGCTATGGTTTCCCTATCTGATTATACCCACTACTACCACAATGCTTCCAAACACATTCAGGACAACCAACACATCACAGAGGAGCATGCAGTAGTCACAACAAAATATGCAGCTGTGCTAACACTGACTGCACTGAGCAGCAGAGCCCTCACCCACTTCAATTCCCCTGTGCACCCTTCCTCCACTGCCAATGGAAAATACCACTGCAAATCTCTGGCATTGGTGAGTGCTACAGAGGCCACGGCAAGCAAAGACTGTACTAGCTAGCTAGCTTCCCAACAGTATAGCATGGCTTATATAGTCACAACAACATGATGAAACTAGACCAGGGCATCTATACTTAAACCCTGGTCAATTCTCCAGCCCTCACACCAGGGTACTGAGTCTAGTGGCCTTTGTAGATGGTGTCGTGTTAAGGAAACAGATGACAGATGGGGGGGGGGGGGCAGTACAATTTGCTGCAAGAGTTTGTCAAAATTCTAAGGTAATTTCAAATTATTTAACTATTTTGACCATGTAAATAAATGCTAATCTAAACACAAACACAAAAGTCCATGCCTCATGCAAATTACTAGTGCTCTTCCTTGTTAATCAAATGGTGTTAAGCCTGTTGGTTAGTGAATATATTCCACCAGGCACAAGGGCACTTTATAGATTATACATACTGTACAAGACGCCACCCTTCTATACTGCCATAAAACCTCTTTCACTCAATAGTACTCGTTCCATGGGCTCCTAGTCAACAGCTTTGTGACTCAAGTCATAGCTGTATTGACTTCATAGAAAATGTTTTGCAATAAAAAGAAAAAGCAAGGTCCTCCTTCATCTTGAATATGTCGACAACACACCTCTCTGTAGGATAAGGAGCAGTGTCCTCTGACCCCACCCATGCACTATTGCTAAAACATAGCTTCAAAGAAACTGATTTGTAGACAACTGGATAGAACAACCAAAATGGTTATTTTGTTCTTGGATGTAAGTGTGACATAGCAACATATCATATGAGTGGAGTCTACCACTTAATACCATGCAGTCAGGTAAGAGGGGGAAATTGGGAAGTGGGTGGGTTAATGCTACTGAGGCTAACTTCAAAGAGTTAGGAAGCGAACAAAGGCGACTATTCTTCCCCTGTCCACTTCCTGTTTTCTGGTCTTCCCAACGTTGCATTCAAAGACCCCAGTAACATCTGCTATTAAGATGCAATCTGTATCTGGATATATTATCTAGATAAAGAAAAAGTATATGTTAATGCAAGATGAAATGCCAACATGCTTTGCAACCAGATCTTCCAGACCTGTTTTCAAAGGTTGTGGATCTCGACCAACGACAGCAAATGAAATCCCTTCAGTATGAGGAAAAAGCACTGTCCAAAAGCTAGAAACTACAGACACCATCACCATTACCAAATGTTGTCAATGTTTTTCCTACTCATTCCAAAGTTTGTCACAGCCTCGACAGACAGACACCATTCTCCCCCAACAGTAAGCGTTCCTTTCCTCTAATCCACAATTCACATGCTGTAGTAGAGTTCAAGTAAAGCAGCACACACGCAATTATCTTTTTTGTTTTGTTTTCTAGAACTAGTCTTAAAACATGAACGCTTTCATTATGAAGTATAGTAACAAGTGCCATCTTTGAAATTAGATGACTACAGACCAACCTTCCGTCTCCCCAGTACTCATCTGCTTTGCATTGTGTGCTTTGAAAAAACAAAAACAAAAAAACACTACAGAATGCAGCAAACAGCAGTGCGTAAAAACGCAAAAAGGGGCGATTCGGTTCTTTAGAATCCATTTGGCACACCCAGATACAGACTACATATTAATAACAGGTATAGAGGATGTGTAAACAATACAAAAGTCTCAAGGACTGTAAAAACTCCTTAAGACTCCATAAAGGAAAACACTAAACTCTGACATCACCCTGCAGCTGTGCCCTAGATTACACACACGAATGCGCATGCGTATGGAAATGACACACACACAAAAGACAGAAAGCCCTAGGAAAATGAGAGATGATGTGATGTTGTTGTCCAGTTAGTCTTGGATCTAAGGGGGATGCATTTTTTTTGTGTTTTTGACCCCCGTTTGGTGGTAGTAGCAAGGGGAGGTGTGTGTTGTTGACCATAAAGGTATACTATTAGCTGGCCATTCAATCAAATGTAACATGTCAGATGAATGAATGGCCAAAAACTACCAGGGAAGAGCATGAGAGAGGGGAAACAGGGATGGCAGTGCCTTAGACAGGATGAGAAGAAGTTGGGGAAACAGTTCTGCTTTCAATCACAATCGTTTTATTGTCCCTCTCTCTACTGCCTGGGCAACCTAACTTGAGCCCATACACATTCTAAATGAGAACATCAACATATGTTTGCTTGTTGCTCCATGGGGGGAAAAAAACATTTAGGAACCATCCACAAACATTGAAGAACTAAACCACAAAGTTATCCACACAATGAGTTATTTGTATTTTCTAAGCAAACTGTTGAGTTTGTTATCATCCTCATCATCATTTCCATGTCAAAATGATAGCTGACACAACAAAACAACACAGTTGCAGTGATGATGATGATGATAACAACTCTCGTGTATGACTATCTAAAAACAAGCCCAGCAGCATCAACAGTAAGCCAGAATGGTTGGCTGGTTAGTTGGTTGGAAGGCTAGGCTAGAGATCAGACCATGTGGTCTCCAGTGCTAGTGCTGGGGGTCTGGGTTGGGGGCTCAGTGGTGCATTCTTTGTGTCTGAAGGTGTGTTGCTGACGTCCAGAGCAACAGTCTCCCCCACCAACCTGGCATACTCTTTGCTCCTCATCGCTCTCCTCCTCAAGCCCTGAGCTCTCATCTACATCCAGCTGGCACACGCACACCTCAATCCCTGAATCACCCGTCACATGCCGGCGCCGGGTAACAACCTCTTCCTCCTCTTCTGTTGCTACAAAGGAAGCGCCAAGTGTGTCGTCTCCTGACAGATGCTGCGTTTGGCTGGGTCTTGCCACCACTTCCTGATCTGTCGATGACCCTGAAGCATGAGGCCCATCCTCTGCTGGGGTTTCAAGCACCAAGGCAGCTTCTGACTGGCTGGCTGAGAGAAGGAGGGATGGAGTGGTCTCAGGAGGGATTTCAGAATATGGTGGAGGAGGTGTCGGGGGATGGCCCACTACCTCTTCATAGTCAGGAAGCTTGCAGTCATTCCAGAATCCTGAAAGTCAACAAATACACAAGCTTTAGCCCAAATAGCATGATCTCCATAAAAATATCTTAAGTCTGTTCATCAGGTAACACTCATCCTCATTACCAAGCGTGATATAGCTAGCACCAACGCAACAATCACCCCCCGTAAAACTATGAATGAATTTTATTGTTTTGAATCAACGTAGAATGTGTTATTTTCTTGGTTTGATGGTAGCAAAGATGCTAAAATTATGCCTTTTTATCTTGTCATACCAATATGCCATTAGCACAAAGTCTCTTTGATTAATCACTGTCCATAAGAAAATATACACCTTATATGTTAACACACACACACACACACACACACACACACACACACACACACACACACACACACACACACACACACACACACACACACACACACACAAAGACAGACATGCAAGGACACGGACTGAGAACATGGATTGACTGAGTGTTGCAACATCCACACTGACCAAGAAGCAAATTGTAGCTCAATACTCAAACATCAATAGAAGGGCGCTACTATGGCCTTGTTCAGACTGCCAGCCCAAATCCAATTTTTTTTGCGTATCCAGGTTGATTTTAGAAAGTCTGGACAAAAAACAAAAAAACATGAAATGTGATTTTTGCAAATAGGATCTAAACCACATTTGGAGGTGGTTTGAAATGTGTTTCCAATTGGATTTCTACAGATGCATCTCAGTCTGGATGCTGTGGCCACCCAAATCGGATTTCAAACTGTCTTTCTCGTCACTCGTCAAAACACAACGACGACGTCAAATCCAGAGTGCCCAACAGGACTGCAGCACGGAACATCTCAATGTATACCAGCCTCCTCCATTGATGAGTTTGTCTGGTGCGATGGAGGAGTTCTGCACCGTGACCTGACAGCGGGATTGTAAATGATGGGTCTCCACTTCTCATACTTCCACATTGATAAACCGAATCACTAGTGTACGTAATTACTCACGCCTATTTTGTTACCACAGCAACCCATGCAGACAGGTTGGTGATGTCTGGACACACATCTGAACACTTGCAAATAATAGTACGGACAGTCGGTCGATTTGCCTGCAGTCTGAACTAGGCCTATCACAGCTAGAGATTGAGAGGCTCCAACAGAATGGCCATCTGACTCAAAAGCATGGAGAGCAGCATGGAGACAAAGGGCTGCCCCTGAGGCAGGAGCACAGGGTTAAAGACCCAACTGACATAACCTTACCAACAACGGCAACTGAATCCACAGAGCTACAGATGAGAATCATGGCCAGACTAAACATAGTCGTCCTCGCCCGACTCCCACAGGTCACTGACAAAGTCCCATCAGAAGAGATGCGAGCAGATGTTAACACAGCTCTGCTCACTATCTCCACTACAAAAATCACCAAAAAAAACCAATGAGCTTGTATATGACAATGCAACAGTAATCCTGGAGATGCTTGGTACAAGATTAAGATTACAAGCCACAGAGAGTACCCTCCATAGAGGAGAAGGTTGGAGGCCATGATCAAGGCAGCTTGGAGAGATTTTAGCTAGCTAACAGGTGCAAGAGGAAGTAACGAAAGACATGTCCTGGCTGAAAAAGAGGTACAGCAAGTTGGCCATAAGTGAGGCCCTGTAGACTGCAAAACAAAGACTCATAACTCTGGCTACTACGCTAAAGAGATAAACCAGAGAAGCAGAGGTCAAGAGAATAAATGGCCTGTTCTCCAAAGAACTATCCAGAAAGTACTCTCAGCTGCAGGGGAACAATGGCACAAGAGCAGACCCACCCAGAGCTGAGACTGAGCAAGAAGGAGGCATCACACAACTCCAATGCCCAGTGGTTGGTGGGCCTAATTGCAGATCACAGCAACCTCCCAGAACAAGTCACAGTCATCGTCACAACAGCAGACATTGAACAGCGTTGCCTTTTGCCAACTGTCATTTACGGTCTCCGGGGGGGTCGAATACAGATTTTGTCGTCGATTACCATGGCAATGATTGAAGGCTTCGAAGCATTCAAGTCAGCCCTAGTTTCAACCATTGTAATATTGCCCACAACATTTCCTCACCCTAATCTATGGACGCCATGTAATACGACAAGATACAGCTGAAATACATTTACAATAACTCCTCCAATAACAAGTATTCTTGAAAACTCTGTTAACAAGTTAGCATTTATTAGCTGCTGTTGCAAAGAAACCATTATCAACATTCTTGATACATCATCTCATCATCATCTATCATCTCATGCATGCACAGAGGCATGACATGTTTTTTTCATACAACACTAACTGATGAAAACATGCCGATTTACGTTTGTTTGAACACTTCAAAAAATTGGCTTGAAATTTCTAACTGGACACTTTTATTCTAGAAAATGTCAAAAATATTTCTAAACTCACATACAGGTTGTGTCTATACTGTTACAGAAAACAGTTTGCAAAGAAATTAAATTGTTACAAAGCTGATGCGACTAATTTGAAATAATTTCTGTCTATACATATGACATGCCTATCAAGATTTACAAATGAATTTATTTTAGACAAGCGAGTCCTACAGTCTGGCTCTATATGATCTTAGCACTGCTTATGACGTCATTGATCACGTTGTTTACGGGTTTTTAGCGGCCAAATTATATAATTGTTCTCAATAAAACATGCCATTTTGCCACAATCAAATGTCCCCAATCACTAATTGCAATTTCACAGTCATTTTTCATATCTTCCCTGGTGAACTTGATGTGGTTGTCCACGGACCACACTAACTCTGTGGACAACCACATCAAGTTCACCAGGGAGGAAGTGAAAAATGACAGATTAGCCTTCTTAGACTGTGAAATTGCAATTTGTAATAGGGGACATTTGATTGTTGATGTTTACCGTAAACCAAGACATACTGATCAGTACTTAAGGTTTGACTCTCATCATCCACTGGAGCACAAATTAGGAGTCATCAGGACACTGTACCACTGAGCTGACAATGCCCCTACTGACACAGCAGCTGGGGAAGGGGAGAAATCCCACATTAACCAGGCCTTGGTTAAGTGTGGTTATCCTAACTGGCTGTTTGTCAAAGCCAGGAAGACCCCGAATTAGTGCACCAGCCGATCAAAGACAGGAGAAGGACAACAGCTGCCTAAGCGTAAAGCAGTGGTGATTCCGGATGTAGCGGGAGTGTCGGAACAGTTTATGCATATTTTCCAAACACTGCATCCCAGTAGCCTTCAAACCCCAAAACAAGCTGTGCCAGAAATTGGTCCACCCCAAGGATCAGGTCTCCTGGCGCAAATGGAGCAATATAGTGTACGCTGTTAAGTGCCGGGATGATTGCCATGAATTGTACATCGAGGAAACCAAACAGACGCTGGCCAAAAGGATGGCACAACACAGAAAAGCTAACGCATCAGGCCAGGACTCTGCAGTCTACACCCATCTACAGGCCAGTGGCTACTCTTTCAAGGATGAGGATGAGCACATCCTTGATAGGGAGGAATGCTGGTTTGAATGGGGAGTCAACAAGGCCATCAACGTTGAAGAGGGAACAACAATTCCTGAACCGAGGGGGGGACCTAAGAATACATCTGTCGCCACCTTACAATGCTGTGATTGCAACCATTCCCAAATCCTGTGTACACATTGCTCACACATTGAAACTCTTGTTAATGCTCTTGTCAACTTTACATATGAAACCGATCATTGTTTTTGGTCATTGTGCCACTGTATTGTACTATATAAGGGTGAGGATACCTGCAGTCACTTGAGACCGAAGAGGTCACTTAGATGAATGATGAAACATTTCTCTCTCAATAATGTTGTGTCCAGATAAACTCATTCAACTTTCTGTGATATATAATGTAACCATTTTCAAAGATAACTTTTAACCTCTTCACATTTGTGTCACACTACTCACTTAGGTTGAATGGTGGAGGGGAGATGAAGGAGCTGGAGGCTCCCTGATAAGCCATCAAGCTGATCTCACGTTGCCGCTGCTCCTGCTGCAGACGCATTTTAACCCTCCTGTGTCGGTAGGCACAGCAGCAGCTTAGCATGATAATCAGGGTCCAAACCAGCCAGAACCCTGTGAAAGGATAGGGGTTCAGTGTAGTGTTATCATCACTAGAGGTCAGCTGAATTCCCCCTTATGAACAACAGGTAACTGACAAATACTTGTGCCGGTAATACAACAATACTATTGAAAATAATGAATAGTGGCACCACAAAAGACTATCAATATCTATCAATATTCCATGGTTTCATTTTTGCTATATCAGCACCACATGCAAGTTATGATTTTATGTGTAAGTGTTAAATGTGATCAGCAAAATACATCGAATCACAAACTTAATTCTTCCTTCAGTATGTTCTAACTGTTTTGTGACATTACATTTCTTTCAGTTTTAATGATTTAATTAATATTTTAGGAAATCTATCAGAAATTAATTCAACTGTATTAGGCACTATTCTGGGACATATTTTAATTATCGATTAGTGTATCTATCCATTTCTCACTGTGTGAATGGAAAGTCCTCTGATACTGCAACTATGATTTAGGCCTTCACAAATAAACTTGACCAACTTTGGCCTTAGGTTAATGCACAGACTATATTAGTTATTCCCTTTGGTACTGTTCCCTTCAGAAAAGTAGTTTTACGATAAGGTAAGCATACTATCCAAAGACCTTCTATGCTGCCTTAATAGAAGACTGATCTGAGTTTACCCTTTGTGTATTTTCCTTGGGCATAACAACCCTTGGTAACTGTCATGACAGCCCAGGTGACTTAGACAAAAATTCAATGCTGAACTTGAATTTAAGGGTTGAAAGAATAATTTGTAAAAGAGAATTTGGGAAAACATCCATTCAAAACTGTTGATAACTCATTTTAATTACAAGAAATTATATCACTATTCACAAGTTCTGAGAATTCACATATCCTAATTATACAAAAAATGTAAGCTGACTTGTCTTACCACTATTACGCCACCATTTTAAATTATTATTTTCAAAAACGTTGGTTTTATGAATGAAAGTGGTCCATAGTGGAAGTAAATGGCAATGAAGCCCTAACTTATTAAATACTAAATCAGTATACCTTTATTCTAGTCGTGTAAGGATAATAACTGTACTAACAAAAATAAATGACCCGATCTTTGCCTTTTTCAGAAATTAATATTGGTTCACAGTTCCTAACCAACCAGCACATTATTCCAATCGCATTACTCTTTTTTTTTTATCAATATTTGGCCTAGTAGCTTCTTGCTCAAGATGATACTAATGTAATTTTACAGATTAGGCAATGCTAGTGACTGTCACAAGACACTGAAATATGCTGAAATAAATAGGATAGAAAATTAGAGAGATGGTGATTTTACCTCCGTAAAACAACTGCTGGAGGGTGTCAAAATACCCAGCTGGTCCGAGATATGAACAGAGATGAACATAATATGAACTAAGAATTTGAAAAGAATGAGAACTTACACCACAGCTCATAGTAGTAGGTGCAGCACTTTGTCTCCCCACAACAGTACCCCATTTCGCAGCGGTACTGGTCATTGTTTACCCCCAAACAGAACTCCTTTCCCTTGGACACACACACACACACACACACACACACACACACACACACACACACACACACACACACACACACACACACACACACACACACATTTGAATGTTAACACACATAAACAAGCAAAGTGAACTGACACAAAACAATGCAAGACTGTATGTATATATTCAAGCAAGAGTGACTTCATACAATCGTTTGATTTCCACCTGTGCTTTTTGTCGCTTGAGTGTTATGTATTCGTGTTTTCATGACCCACAACCGAGATAAAAGGAAAAATCCTGGTTAGCGTCGTGCTATCTTTCTAACGCCAATGTCAAGCCTTAACTCTTAAATAAGTCACCAGCTGCAGACACGTTAGGAGCTACCAGTTTGAAAGTCAACATTGCAAGTCACCGCTTAAAGTCAAGGTAATTTAATACAAACACAGCATATGGGATGTATCTAATGCCCTAGCATGACGTTATTTACCCGTGCAAGAATCGTATCATGAAATGCAAGCGGAGAAAAGATTCAAACAGGCTAACCTTAAACTATCTTTGTGCTGCCCTGCCTCACTAGCCACCAACTCAGCCTTATGATAAACACGACGCACGCCTGTGTAATACTTGCCAAATAGCTACTCTTTAAATCCTTAATCCAAAGCGAAAGTCTCAGTTCGAACAATAAACGTGGAAAACTTGAAAACTACCCAAATACCAACGATAGACTTATCGACAGACTGACGTCATGCGAAGTTTAGCTGGCGAACTGTGCCCAGTATCCTTTGTAGTGCGAACAAAAAAAAAACAAAAAAACACAATAGAAGGCCTGCTCCCCGGAACGATCCCCGGGCTCAACTGAAACAGACGGCCGAGCCACGGAGCGCTAGCTACGGCTTACCTGCACTAGACACGTCCCAGCACACAGCAGACCTACAATGGATCCCAGCGTTTTCTGTGGCATCTTTCTGGGTTGCTAGCCGTAAACACGACGGGAATCATATAGCAGTTGTTCGACAACTCAGGGAGGACTGGGTGATCCGATTGGCCTCCTCCTGTTGGGTGGCTGACATTTATACTGGCTCTTACCTGGAAGACACTGTTTAACCCAGCCCGCGGAGCGGAAATGGATGGCGGCGCACCAGTCACTGGAGGGCGATAGAGTGGCTCTTTTTTTTAATCTAGATCAGGGGTCTTCACTGTTTTTCAGGCCAAGGACCCCTTAGCTGAAAAAGAGACGGAGCAGGGAGCCCCTCATACATATATTGTATAAAATTGTGTTGCATATTAAACTGGGCCTACAATAACGTGCACAGTGGCCTATAGTGCCAAGTATAAACATACTGTGGCGAGCTGGCGTGGAAGGAGTCGAGAGGCAGAGATCTATGAATGGCAGCTCCCATGTCCCATACACAGCACGACCCCGCGAGTGCTCTTTTATTTACACACTAACCAAAACTACAACACAATGGCCTCCCCCCCTCCCTCCCCGAGGTCACAACTGGCGACGTCAGTCTAAGTCACGGTCCTACAGTCAGACAGTCAGTCAGTAAAATGTCGTCTACTTAGTCCCGGTCGAACCTCCAAACAAACAACACAACAATAACAAAAACATCCACACAACATCATTAAAACACAATTTTATCCTGAACGTTAACAGTCCCATCAGCCTTTGCGCTCCCCCAGCGCAGAACCGCCAACAGTCAGAGCGACCACATCCTCCGGTCACTACATAGCCCCCACCTGAGGGGTCAGTTGTCCTCAACGACCCCATTTTCCAATACATACTCCCTCAAATGTCCAGGGTGTTGTCACTGGCGAACAGGCCACCTGGGGCTCACAGGAAGCGCTACTGGTGGAGAGGCACGCCATGCCTCTCTGGGGGCGTGGAGGCATGGCGTGGCGTGCTACTGGGGGAGAGGCATGGTATGGCGTGCTACTGTCACCCCCAGCCCCAAAAACAGTCGGAGCAAGGGGGCGGTATGGGGAGAGTCTGTCCTGGTGCAGCACCTCCATGGGCCCCTGGCCGGGCATGCGCACCCAGTGCACCACCTGAGACAGCCAGCCCAGGACCTCTCCGGGCCCCTGCCAGTGACTGCGAACCTTGGGGGAAATTCCCTTCTTCGACCGGGCGCAACTGGCGACGTCGGTCTAAGTTACGGTCCTACAGTCAGCCAGTCAGTAAAATTGTCGTCTACTTAGTCTGAGTCGAACCCCCAAACAACACAACAATAATAAAATCATGAACACAACATCACCAAAACACAATTTACCACTGGGACTACTGGATTTCACCTTTCACGTCCGATCTAGTTATTCCTTCTGCCCTTGGTATTTCTCCAGCTTCTCATGATCTTTCTTCCTGGTGTTGCCGTCGCTCGGGATTGCTACATCGATCACTACTGCTGCCTTCTTTTCCTTGTCGACCACCACAATATCTGGTTGGTTAGCCAGCACGTGCTTGTCAGTCTGGAACTTTAAGTCCCACAGGATCTTAGCTCAGCCATTCTCAACCACCTTTGGCGGAGAGTTGAGCTGTCTCAAGGGTGTCTTTGCACGGCCTGCACCTTGGGTCTTGTATGGTCTAGTAGATCCTTGCCTCGACTGATCTGGTCCTGAGTGCCCGTTCTTGCGCCACTATGATCAGAGCCTCTGGGCTGTCCTTCAGTCCAACCTTTTCTAGCGACCGGTAGGATTTCTCGATATCAGCCAACTCTTATATCTGTCGATAGTACATCCAAGGGAGGGGCTTAGTCCTCCATGATACTTCGTATTCTTCCACCCCACTCTCTGTCTTCTGCTGCCTGAGGTACGCACTCAGCAGTTCATCCCGGGGGTCCTCTTTCTGATGTACTTTCGGATGTTCCTTGTTTCATCCTGGATGAAACCCTAACCCTCGGCCCCCATCTTTTCACTTATCATACAGTCTCAGGCTGCTGGACATCGGTTGGAGCCTTCCATGTCTTGTGAGGAGTTTCCGTGTCCGGATATCTGTGACTTTTACCTCCTCCTTTGGCCAGTTTATTATTCCAGCTGGGTATCTGATGATTGGTAGGGCATATGTGTTGATGGCTTGGATCTTATTTTTCCCATTCAGCTGGCTCCTCAGGACCTGCCTCACTCTCTGGAGGTATTTGTAGCGGGCCTCCTTTCTGCCTCCTCATGGTTTCCATTTGCCTGTGGAATTTTCATTTCATTATTATTTATTCCACTCATGGTAATGCACAGCTCCAGACAGAATACCCAGGTACTTGTAACTGTCCTGTATGTCTGTTATCCTGCCGTCTGGCAATTCAAACCCTTCAGTCATCACCGCCTTTCCTCTTTTTACCACCATTCAACCATACCTGTCCAGTCCAAATGACATCCCAATATTGTTGTTGTAGATCCTGGTTAGGTGGATCAGCAAGTCATTCCTGGCATACAGCTTGATGTCATCCATGTACAGGAGGTGGTTGATGGTAACTCCACTTCTGAAATCCAAAGGAGTTGAATCAAGTACAACTGGACTTGGTATATATCCGTGAAGACGTATACAGAAAAAGATATATAGATATATACCAAGTCCGGTTGCACTTGATTCAACTCCTTTGGATAACCATGACCTGGATGAATGAGAAAATTCACAGACATGTCCACTTCTGAAACTGTACCCATATCCACTCCTTGAGATGATCTGGCTGAGGGGGTTCTGGGCTATGCAGAAAAGCAGGGGGGATAGTGCATCACCTCGGTATATATAATATAATAACCTGCCTGCTGCCATCAGACAAGCAGAGTCTGTGGAGTCCTTTAAATCCAGACTTAAAACTCATCTTTTTTGCCTTAGCCTACAATTAGTTGCCTTTAAGTTGAATGCTTCACAACCTGTACTGCATGGTGGGTTGGTTTCTGTCTCAATGAATTTACCAACCACTGTTCTGCCGACGAGGTTATAATGTATTGACTATTGCAAGCTGTTCTCTTCTCTCACATGTCTTTTCTCTCTCTCTCTCTCTCTCTCTCTCTCTCTCTCTCTCTCTCTCTCTCTCTCTCTCTCTCTCCCTCTCCCTCTCTCTCTCTCAATGATGTCTTCTCCTTTTCTGTGATGTCTTCTCCTTTTCTGTGTGATGGCTTCTCCTTTTCTGTGATGTCTTCTCCTTTTCTGTGATGTCTTCTCCTTTCTCTTTCTCTTTAACGTATTGATTTGCAAACTGTTCTCTTCTCTCACATGTCTTTTCTCTCTCTCAATGTTGTCTTCTCCTTTCTCTTTTTCTGTGTGAATGGTGTGATGTGAGTCTCCCTTGTGTGCACGTGCAGTCTGTCCTCCTCCCAGGTCTCCAGGGTGATGGTGGTCGCCACCTGGACACTGCTTGGCATCCCCCTCATCACATTTTCTTTTTATGTATCTTATAAATCTATAATTTTGTTATCATGTTTCAATGTTTTATCCTTCTCTCACTAAGCTGTGTGACAATTTTTTTTTAACATGGTGGTGCTGGTAGCGTGGCTCGGGTCCTGGGCTGGTCCAGTGGCATCTGGACTCTGCTTGTTATCCTTCTCATCATATTCTTCATATATTTTATAATTCCATTACAATTCTGTTATCCTCTTCCAATGTTGTATTCTATAAATTATGTAAAGACAATATCCACAAAATCACAATAATGTGTCTGACATTCTTGTGTAAGAAGTGGGTTTGTTGTGACGCGTCTAGTGTGTTAGTGTAGTGTTGTGTGTCTGTCACGTCTCACTCTCAACCTTCACCACTGGCTTGCAGAAATGTGAACAGGAGAGCCGAACACCTACGTCTCTCTCCACCAGTGCATAGCCTCTCCAACAGCAAGTCCTATGTACTGCCTCCTCGTGGCGACACACGGTAACTGGGTACACCTTGGACCCAGGCTGAACTACAAGGGACTCGGAGAAGTTCTGGCCCCTAGATGTGCGGTACGCAGGCCCACTGGTGTGTGGATATTCCCTGATGCCCACGAACCAGCCCCCAGCTATGGTTAAATAGTGCCACCGCCTAGTGGATACCTCGGGAGAGGAATAGGCTACGGGAGTAAACCCCTACAGAAAATCAACGTCTACAGTGCTGCTGTTTTTTGTTTTTCTTGCCCTTTTGTATGTGTTTAAGTCTGAGAGTACTGCTGGCGTCGTGTGTGGCTGCCGCTTCTCCCTCTCATAGCGCCCCCTTCCCATACACCCCTATATGTTTGTGCTATGTTTATCTGTTGTCTTGTTTCACCGCCGTTTATTGTGAAGCGACCAAGTGTTAGAAAAGCGCTGTATAAGATTGATTTATTAACGTGCATGGAAGTAGACACGTTAGCCCTTGGATAACGGGCCGGACCCTTCAGCCGAGGGGTTGCCGAGATACGGGTTCGCGTCCCGGCTGCGACAGTTCCTGTGGTTACCCACCGAATTCGCTACATTATTATTATCCATTGCACGTTGTCGATCTTGGGAGAACCCTCCTCTGTTGCTCTCCCTGTGGTTTCTTCCTATTTTTTTCCCCCCTGTAGATCAGTGACTGTGTCATTGATGTTATCGAGGCTGCTCCAGCACAGCACTACCCAGACGACTGTGAATGTCAGGACAGTAAAAGGGTCACATAACACACTGGACACCGAACAGTCACATATGAAAACACCTACAGCTGTGCTACCTGCTAAGACAACTGGAAGTCTGTACACAACACGCTATGATCGTGTCAGAAAGCCAAATCCTAATGTAACCGGTTATTTTCTTGCCCGGTGCGGGATTCGATATGGGGTGTACTGCACCACAAGGCGACATCACTAACCGCTCGGCTAAAGGGTCAGACTCGTTAGCTAGGGACTAATGTGTCTTACTAGTAGTTTACACTAAGTATAAAGATTGAGTCAATTTGTCAGCTCAAAATTTGAAGGTCGTTTCAGGTATCTTCACATATAAAAGACCTAATTTTGTGTTAAAGTATAACTATATGCTTTGCTAAGACAACTATTTTCATATTATTCATTAAGGGCAAATTGTTTTCTTTGCATTTGATAATTCTCACTCAGTGATTATTGAACAGTTATTTAATGTATGTTATTCGAAGGTTTGTTCAATATATGTTATTCAGTAAGTATTGCGACTTGACAACATGGTTTTGTTATGGTATGAGCATGAGCTAAGAAAGGGGGATGTAGATCATTGATGATGTTATTGAGCCACTGCAGACACCGTACTGAGGAACACTCAGTTATACAGGTTACCGGGTGAGGGCCCGCGAAGCGATAGTGCTGGATGCCAGCTACACGTATGTCGTCTTATTGCATCCTCGTCGTGTTGGTTAATAAACCAGGTTATGAATACTAACCCTGCGTCATTCATGAGAACACGAAACACCCCCTGTTAAAGGTTTTTGGGGGGGTTTGTTGTTTTTTTTAGGGACTTGTTCCTTATCTGATGTGAGGCTCTAAGAACGGGATGTTGTGTTGTTGTAAAGCCCCTTGAGGCAAATTTGTAATTTGTGATATTGGGCTATACAAATAAAATTGACTTCACTTGACTTGCCTATATGCCACTTTTGATGGTTACCTGTGTGATTGTCTTTGAGTTGGCCTCTAGTGTTGCTTTCCATTGCCACATTGAGTTCTTGATGAAGGCCATTAGTGTCCTGCCGGCTTTGTATCGTGCCAATGTGACCGGTGTACTTTTTGATTGCGTTGTGTAGGAAAGACAGGACAACTTCTCTCATGCATGGGATCTGTATTCTGTCGCATATAAACAAAACAGGACAGGTTTCAGAAAACGTCACATCATCTCCTGCTGTAGCCTACGCAAGAATCAGGACCCACATTAGACATAAGACACATTAGGAATGGATAAAATACATTACAGGGGCAGACAAAATGAACACATACCTCCTTCTACATGTCCAAAGCGGGAAAGAGGCAGAAGTCAGGGGGGACATATGTTTTAGAGCAGCGGTCGGGAACCTATGGCTCGCGAGCCATATATGGCTCTTCCGGTGACGGCATATGGCTCCCAGACAATTTTGAGTTGAAAATTATTTTTTTTTCAAAAAAATCAGTTTGGAACTGATTTTAAAATACTTGTGATATTTCTTAATAATACTGTGTCATTTTAAAGTAAACAGAAATTAGTTTTGAAGATAAATTTCACGGGTCACGGGTCACCCGTGGGTCGGGTCGGGAACCAATGGCTCGCGAGCATGTCCGGGTCATTGTAAAGGTGAAGAAATCAATTTTATCAGATAGCCAACTCGTTTATCCGCTTCAACCCTTGTAACGGAAAAGATGGCGAAAAGAAAAAAAGACGATGATTACCGTGCATTCCAGGCTGCGTGGACAGAGGAATTTGCATTTGTGGAGAGAGCAGGATCTGCGGTATGTCTAATATGCAATGATAAAATTGCATCGATGAAACGGTCAAATATAAAGCGGCACTTCGATACGCACCATGCTTCATTTGCATCGAAATATCCAGCGGGGGAAAGCAGGAAAAGGGCATGCGAGGAGCTACAGCGGAGAGTGCAGACGAGTCAGCAGCAACTACGTGTGGACCAAGCAAGGTGACGGGAATTCCGCTAGCTTTGCGGGGGCTTTGGCAATAGTAAGGAATGGAAAGTCATTCACAGATGGCGAGTATGCCAAAACATTCATGCTTGATGTGGCCAATGAACTGTTTGATGACTTCCCAAATAAAGACAAGATAATCAAACGAATAAAAGACATGCCCCTGTCAGCAAGAACTGTGCACGATCGTAGCATCATGATGGCAAATCAAGTCGAGGAAACACAAATTAAGGACATAAACGCCGGGACATACTTTTCTCTCGCGTTAGATGAGTCAACAGACGTTAGCCATCTATCTCAGTGCAGTATCATTGCCAGGTATGCTGCAGGTGACACACTGCGTGAGGAAAGCTTGGCTGTTTTGCCAATGAAAGGGACAACAAGAGGAGAGGATTTATTCATGTCTTTCATGGAGTTTGCTAAAGAAAAAGAACTACCGATGGATAAACTTATTTCTGTCTGTACTGATGGTGCACCCTGTATGTTGGGGAAGAACAAAGGATTTTTAGCGCTTCTCCGTGAACATGAAAAGAGAGCCATCCTAAGTTTTCATTGCATCCTGCACCAGGAGGCGCTTTGCGCTCAGACGTGTGGCCAGGAGCTTGGTGAGGTGATGTCTCTGGTCATTCGAGTGGTCAACTTTATTGTTGCCCGAGCTTTAAATGATCGCCAGTTTAAAGCTCTGTTAGAAGAAGTTGGGAATCATTATCCCGGTCTGCTTTTACACAGCAACGTGCGTTGGTTGTCAAGGGGGAAGGTGCTCAGCCGTTTTGCAGCTTGCCTGAGTGAAATCCGGACTTTTCTTGAAATGAAAGGCGTCAAGCATCCTGAGCTAGACAACACTGACTGGCTCCTGCAGTTTCACTATCTCGTGGACATAACTGGCCATCTGAACCAGCTCAATGTGAAAATGCAAGGTATTGGAAATACAATCTCATCCCTTCAACAAGCAGTGTTTGCATTTGAAAGCAAGCCGGAAGTCTTTCTCAGGGACATTGAAACAGGTCGTCTTCTGCACTTTGAAAGACTGCAACAATTTAGAGATGCATGCTTAGCAAGTGACTCCACTCAACATCTGGATCTCCAGCAGCTAGCTGGCTTTACGTTCAATCTCCTGCAGTCATTCAAAGCACGTTTTGGAGAATTTCGTGCGCGCACTGGTCTTTTCAAGTTCATCACTCATCCACATGAGTGTGCAGTGGACAAAATCGACCTGACATGCATCCCCGGGGTCTCTATCGGAGACTTTGAGCTGGAAGTTGCTGACCTGAAGGCATCAGACATGTGGATGAGTAAGTTCAAGTCACTTAATGGAGAGTTGGAAAGTCTTGCGCGACAGCGAGCAGAGCTGGCGAGGGAACACAAGTGGACAGAAATGAAAAATCTTCAACCTGAAGACCAGCTGATTCTTAAAACTTGGAACGAGCTTCCTGTGACATACCACACAATGCAGCGTGTGAGTATTGCCGTATTGACCATGTTTGGCTCTACATATGCATGTGAACAGTCTTTCTCGCATATGAGGAACATTAAGACCAACCTACGCTCACGTTTAACTGATGGAAGCCTCAACGCCTGCATGAAGCTCAACCTCACCACGTATGAACCAGACTACAAGGCCATCAGCAAAACCATGCAGCACCAGAAGTCGCATTAAAAGTAAGACATATTTAATTTATTATACGTTAAAAATACTATATGGCTCTCAATGAAATATATTTAGAAATATTTGGCTTTTATGGCTCTCCCAGTCAAAAAGGTTCCCGACCCCTGTTTTAGAGCTACTAACAGGAAATGGCGTCACAACAGGGAGGGGCTACTAACAGGAAATTGCGTCACAACAAGGAGGGGCTACTATAAGCGTTTCCTGATGATATAATAACATAAAATAACAATGTTGGCAATGAAAATAATAATAATAATAATAATAATAATAATAATAATAATCATGTGGTGATACTTTGTGTAATTATATAACATTTTTTGGTTATGACGTTTTTAACCATGCTACACCAAGCTCTCCAGTAACTGTGTGGAGCATTGAATCATATGCTTTCTTGTAGTCAATCCAGGCTTTGCTTGGGTTTTTTTTTCTTTTATTCTTCTTTTTTTGGTGCGGTCTTAGAGTCTTGGGTGACTTCTCTATCAACAAATAGCTGATGCTTTGACCCTCTGGCGTTGTTCCCAATTATTTTCTGTTTCACTCATGTGACTTGTGTGTCCATTCAGCTTAGCTGCTATAATGCCTGACAAGAACTCCCATGTTGTGGAGAGGCAGGTTAGCAGCTGGTAGTTTGAAGGTGTTGCACCCTTATGGAGATCAGTATTGTTCTCCCTGTGTTAGCCAGTCAGGTTGAGACTGATATTATCAGCTGGCTCATCTGTGTACCCAGGCATTCATGGAGTGCCATTACTTTAGCCAGCAGGTGTGAATCATGTCAGGGCCCGGTTCAGCCAGCTCTTCATGTTTCAGACTCGTCACTGGATGTTGGCCACTGTAATTGGTTCTTGTTCTGGGATATTGCTGTGGTCTGCTCTTAGATCCACCAGAATTAGTGTTGTTGATGCTTCCTTTTCCTATATATCCTTGCAGTATCGTTTGGTCTCTGCTCTGGGTGGGTTTACCCTTGTGCCATTCTTACTCTGCAGCTGGGAGCACACTTTGGATGGTTCTTTGAGGAACAGGCCATTTACTCTTTTGGCTTTTACTTCTCTAGTGTAGCTCTACAGCCTGGTGGCCAGAGCTGTGAGCCTTAATTTGGCAGTTTCTAGGGCCTCACTTATGGACATGCTATACTTCTTCAACCAGGACCTGTCTTTCATTACACCTTTCTGCACCTCTGTTAACTGGCTAAAATCTCTCAGTGCTGCTTTGAGCTTAGCTTACAGCCTTCTCTTCCATGGAGGGTACTATTGGTGACCTGTGTTCTTAATCCTGTACCCAAGCAACTCCAGGATTATGCAGTGGCATACACAAGCTCATTGGTCACTGTTATGGTGGAGGTTGAGATGTTGCATAGGGCTGTGTTCACAACCGCAAGCAGGCTTTATGATGGTACGTTGTCACTGAGTCATGGAAGCCGAGCCAGAGGGTTGACAGTCTTTAGTCTGGCCATGATTCTCATTTGAACCTCAATAGCTTCAGCTGTCATGGCTGTTAGGATTGTTTCAGCTGGTTGGAGTCTGGCCTCAGGTATCTCCTGCCTACTGGGCAACCATCCAGGGTGCTGAACTATATAGTCAACCTCTTGGAGCCTCTCCATCTTAAGTTGTGACAGAAGCATCCTTCTATTGATGTTGGAGCATTGAGCCACTAGTTGCTTCTGAGTCAGTGTGGAAGTAGGTCTCCTACTGGTCCATAGTTTCCACATTCGCTTCATTATAGCCCCTTTCCTGGGGTCTGCTGTTATAATAGCATTCCATAAGTTCCAGGTTCTCAGCCCTTGTCCCTGAATGTCTTGTTCCAGTAGCCCATTTCTCATGAGGTTGTCCTGGTCCCCCCCAATACCTGAAGTGGACCTTGTTAACACAGGCAATATCCGAGCCGGTATGACTCCATTCATACTATTTTCTCTCATGTCTGAGGTGGTTGGCTTGTATAGCAGTAGGAGTCTAAGCCATGGGCTCTTACTGGAAACTCATCCCAACTGGGGTTTGAACCCCCGATCTCCAACGGAAAAGCTGGCATTCCTACCTACTGAGCGATCCAGCTTCTATATATATATTTAAAAATATATAAATATATATACACTACCGTTCAAAAGTTTGGGATCACCCAAACAATTTCGTGTTTTCCATGAAAAGTCACACTTATTCACCACCATATGTTGTGAAATGAATAGAAAATAGAGTCAAGACATTGACAAGGTTAGAAATAATGATTTTTATTTGAAATAAGATTTTTTTTACATCAAACTTTGCTTTCGTCAAAGAATCCTCCATTTGCAGCAATTACAGCATTGCAGACCTTTGGCATTCTAGCTGTTAATTTGTTGAGGTAATCTGGAGAAATTGCACCCCACGCTTCCAGAAGCAGCTCCCACAAGTTGGATTGGTTGGATGGGCACTTCTTTGAGCAGATTGAGTTTCTGGAGCATCACATTTGTGGGGTCAATTAAACGCTCAAAATGGCCAGAAAAAGAGAACTTTCATCTGAAACTCGACAGTCTATTCTTGTTCTTAGAAATGAAGGCTATTCCATGCGAGAAATTGCTAAGAAATTGAAGATTTCCTACACCGGTGTGTACTACTCCCTTCAGAGGACAGCACAAACAGGCTCTAACAGGTACTATTTAATGAAGATGCCAGTTGGGGACCTGTGAGGCGTCTGTTTCTCAAACTAGAGACTCTAATGTACTTATCTTCTTGCTCAGTTGTGCAACGCGGCCTCCCACTTCTTTTTCTACTCTGGTTAGAGCCTGTTTGTGCTGTCCTCTGAAGGGAGTAGTACACACCGGTGTAGGAAATCTTCAATTTCTTAGCAATTTCTCGCATGGAATAGCCTTCATTTCTAAGAACAAGAATAGACTGTCGAGTTTCAGATGAAAGTTCTCTTTTTCTGGCCATTTTGAGCGTTTAATTGACCCCACAAATGTGATGCTCCAGAAACTCAATCTGCTCAAAGAAGTGCCCATCCAACCAATCCAACTTGTGGGAGCTGCTTCTGGAAGCGTGGGGTGCAATTTCTCCAGATTACCTCAACAAATTAACAGCTAGAATGCCAAAGGTCTGCAATGCTGTAATTGCTGCAAATGGAGGATTCTTTGACGAAAGCAAAGTTTGATGAAAAAAAAATCTTATTTCAAATACAAATCATTATTTCTAACCTTGTCAATGTCTTGACTCTATTTTCTATTCATTTCACAACATATGGTGGTGAATAAGTGTGACTTTTCATGGAAAACACAAAATTGTTTGGGTGATCCCAAACTTTTGAACGGTAGTGTACGTATACACACACACACACACACACACACACACACACACATATATATATATATATATATATATATATATATATATATATAGGAGTGGAAGTGTGTCCATCTGATGAATGGGCGTGTGCCCCAGCTCCATTTTATACACTAATTTTATTCCCACCCATTCATTTCTAATGACCAGTCAGTTTTGACTGGGAACACCACAAGTGTACAAATGTTAAATAAAACATCCGAAATTTAATCAGAATTATCAAAATTTATTTTGTGTGTTCAGATGCCCCGTGTGGAAAAAGCCATGAAACCTTATGACAATCAGATTAAATGAACTACATTTTTCAGAGAGAAAGCTTTTTAACCGGTGCAATTCGACCAGAACACAACAGGAGAGTTAAATTTGTATACATCAATCCCAAGTGAGATATGTGGGACCCTTTAATAGAAGAAAGAAAGAAAGAAAGTCACTTTATTTTTACATTGTATTCTTACAATGAAATTTGTCTTCTTGCTGTGAGGAAACAATGCTAACCACTGGGCCACTGTGCTGCCATAGGCTCTAACATAGCTGCAATAGGCTCTGGTATCTCCTATCTGGCATTGCAGACAAAGTCTGAGTAAATCTAAACAATATGTTGAGTGTTTCGATAATTGTTCAGTCACAGTTAAGATAATATGTCACTACATGCTGTAATCTGCTAAACTATCTCGAGATATACAATATACAGTGAAAGAAGTAATCAAAGATTGAATACAACTAAAACACAGTTATCATGAAGACTGAGAAAATATGGCCCAGGGTGTAAAAAACTTAAACCTCAAATGATGAATACGTTATTGCCTAGATCATTTCCAGGGCTGCTCGGAAGGAGACAACCAGAACAACAGAAAAGGAAACTTTCTGCATCTGCAGGTGTTGTCAAAACTGCCAGCCTCCGTTTCTGTGCCCTCCCAAGACCCACCACAATAGTTGTTAAAGGTTAGCAGGAAACGTGTTGAATGCAAGCTGATCTTGGAAAGAAAGCAGTTTCTATTCTTTGAACAGCTCTTATTCTGAGGTGAAGTCCTTCAGAATTTTGAGACAATATTGTGTTGAATTTTGTCATTAATTTCTTTGTTAAAGGTTAAAACTTTATATATTTTAAACATGTGATCTGCTGTTAATGTGTCTGATGTGAAATAACTGTTTATATACGTATATATACATTAAAACTCCTGCACAATTGTCAAAGAACTGGCGAAAGTGTATCCCAAGCTTGGTGACCTCTATGGAGAACGGATGCTTTATAAAGCCACTGAAAATGAATTTATTGCCCGACAAGTTTTTTTTTTTTTACTTATTCTATGCTTACATTACTGTAATATTTCTAACAACAGCTCTACTGGCTCCTCGTCTTGTCTGGCATTAAAGGACTTGTTTTACTGAAACTCTGCCTTGAGTCTGCCTGTGTCGGCATATTGAGTTCAACCTTGCATTCAGATCTCAGACTCTCTCTCCTCATTAAGAAGGCACAACAGAGAGTACACTTTCTGAGATATCTTGAAAAATTCAGGATGTCCACCAAAACCCTGGTCAATTTCTATCAGACTACCATAGAGAACATCCTTACTGGAAGCATACTGGTGTGGTTTGGCAACCTGACTGAACAGGACCACAAACAACTGAGAAGGATAGTAAAAATGGCAGCAAAGATCATAGGAACAGCACTGCCACAGCTTCAGGACACTTACACAACCCACTGCAGAAGGAAGGCCCTAAGTATCATGGAGGACACCAGCCACCCTGCACATGGTCTGTTCTCTCTGCTTCCCTCAGGACAATGCGTACAGAGCATCAGAGCTCCAACCAGCTGCCTCAAAGACAGTTTTTACCCCCTAGACCAGCAGTGTCTAACCATGTGCAATGGAGAGCCATGTGTATGCTGGTTTTCATTCCAGCCCGACTCCACACCAGATGATTTCACTGATACGTTCTTCCTCTTTGGTTGAAGGGTTGCTAATCAGTGAAATCACCTGGCATGGAGCCCGGCTGGAATGAAAATCTGCATACACATGGCTCTCCATGGCACATGGTTAGCCACCCCTGCCCTAGACGGTCAGAATATTGAACAGTAGACATCTTACATAACTTTCATTGATTTATTATTTTTTGGGATTTTTGGTTTCTTATTAATTGTTTTTTATTATTATGTATTATTTCCTTATCTATAGTTTAAGGGCTGAAATTGCCAGGGCATATGCAGTTCATTGCATTTGAAGGTACATGGTACTTTTTATATGTGTATGACAATAAAATGAACTTGAACTTGAACTTGTTTATATATGGACCTTTGCAAGGCTGCAGAGGAGCAAGACAAAGGCCTTCTCTTATTTTATTGAAAAGTAAGCATAAATTGGTCATCTTCTTTTCGCTACTTATTTTCATTCTCTATTCATATTAATTATTTGAACATTTCACATGTTTGAAACTTATTTAAGTTAATAAAACATCTGGGACTTCACAGGAGATTCTGCCCTTGGCGAAGGTGTTACTTGATACATACTATATCCTCTCCGCCAGAGATGTGCAGTGATACTTCATTATCTAACATGTTACAAAATACTTATCCTGGACTGCCTTCTCTTTCCTCAAAAGTGCGGGGACGTTTCAAATCAGACATCCTTTCCCACTGACTTTAAAAGGTAACCAGTTGATTAGAAGTCATTGGTCAGACCTTTCTTCATGCAGAATTTAACATCTTACTAGTTCAGAAGAAAAACCATTATCATTTAAGAGGAAGTAAAAGTGTATCTTATTGAATGGCGTGAGACTAGAGGACCAGGAGACAGAATATTGCAAAATAATTATTATTGATGTCCACTAACCCAGCCACTGGGGATGCACAAGCCAGTGCATTCTTAGTGCCGGTCCCAAGCCCGGATAAATAGGGAGTGTTGCATCAGGAAGGGCATCCAGCGTAAATCCTTTGCCAAATCAAATATGCGGATCAAAAATCAAATTTCCATACCGGCTTGGTCGAGGCCCGCGTTACCGACGACTGCCACCGGTACTGTTGGCCAACAGGGTGCCGGTGGAAACTATGCTACTGTTGGGCAAAGGAGGATATACAGGTGGCTGGCATAACAGAGGAAGATGCAGAGGACAGGAAGTGATGGAAATGGATGATCCGCTGTGGTGACCCCCCCCCCCCCCAATGGGAGCCACAAATCAAACCACTGGAAAGCATTTCACTGAGCTACACTCATACCATTGGGTCTTTTTATTTTTCTATATTCCTGTTTAAGCTTATGTATTTTGTTCCTCCACTGTTTTACAGTTTTTACTCCCGTTGAAGCCCTTTTGTCGGATGGTTTGGTAAACTCTCATTTCAAATATTTGATCCCAATTGTTTTTGTATGACGAATGCGCCTCATCTGACCACGACTGTGCACATATTTTTGTTTTATTTTTTTTTAGTTTGGTCAGATTAAAGTTGAGCAAAAAACGAAAACAAAAGCTAGTTATATCATAGTCATATCAGCATTCCAACTGGGCTTTCCTGAGCTCCTCTTGGAACAGTCGATAATAGCCAGGTAATGGAAATGGGGAATACATGGTAGGAGGCCAAACAGTAAAGAAAGACCAGCAGAATTTATTCTTAATATTTGACCTATTGACCTTTTGGCTTTGTTTTTTGTTTTTGTTTTTGTGTGTGTGTGTGTGTGTGTGTGTGTGTGTGTGTGTGTGTGTGTGTGTGTGTGTGTGTTTTTAGCAGAACAAAATGCATAAAGACATTTGCTACTGAACAGTATTTGCATGTGAGTGTAAGTGTGCACGTGGTTTTGCTTCACTTATCAGTGCGTTCATTGATTAAATTAACTTTTTGAATAGTTTAACCTTTTACATGTCATATCTGTGTTTTTCACATAAAGATTAAGATTAAGATTATGATTAAAATGTACTTTATTAATCCCTGTGGGGAAATCCATCATCATTTTAACCCATATGGGTAGTGGACATGTCAAATGTTGAACTGCACAGCATTATGGGAGTGAACATATTTTTACAAATATGATTATGGTCCTTCTTATATCAATGCTATAAAATGTTTGTCTGTTTTTATTTATTTATTTATTTATTGTGGCAAAAAAAAAACCTCTCTAGCAACAGTGCAGCCAAGTAACAGCATAGCCCTGTAGCTTACCAGGCACATATTAAGTCTAGTCAATTTAAATATCAATAAACAACATTAGCCAAATGCGGTGATGCAATTAATGCACTTTATTAACAGTCAAGAGAAACATAGCTAGTATTTGACTGGTTAATTTTGCCGGTTGGCTGTTTGGTTAGAGATCTTATTTTTGCAAATGATCCCTTGCACATAAAGATTGGTTCTATTACGCGACACTGTCGCGCGTTTGTTTGTGTTCCTCGTCGTACCTTCGGTTTCAAGGTTTAATATAAATGCATGGCTTTCATTTGGTGCCACGACCGCCCCCTTGCCCACGTTGTTTACGTTGACGTCACGGTTACCGTGGAGACCGTTAGGCAGCTGTTGTCCAAAGTATTGGAGGGAATGGTGCTAATCCACACTGTTTGAGCAGGGACCTCAAGACTAACTAAAGACAGCATGGTGAGTAATCACGACGATATCTGCCTTGGAACCAAACAATTACCTTTTTTATTTTGATTACCGTGGATTTTGTATTAATTATGATCGTCGTGGCGTCCGTGTTTGTGTATGTATGTGTCGTTGTGCGTTATTGGAGCAGTTAACGCTAGCGTTAAACTTGTCAGCCAGCTACCTCATGTTAGTTAAGTGAGATGGCTAGAGGCGAGCTTGTAAGAGTACGGGAGGAGGGGGTTAGTAACATATTACGTTTATCACTGTCCAGATAAACATCAGCTTTACTGTGATAATGGTAAAGAAGTGTCCTGAATTTAGGATTGAATGGGTATTATGAATTGTCATCGAAAGCATTTCCTCCTGGAAGTTATCGTTTATTCCGTGTATTGTCTGGCTTCATCTTTCACAATGATGTCTTAACGATTCGTATGAAAACCATTCACAACCTGTACATTAGAAATCATGCCCCGGGTTAAACCTGTGAAACGATTCCCCTCGTTGATTTGGACGACCTTAGTTTATCCATTTGTCTTCTTACAGAATTTCAGATCTTCGAAAAAGTCAATAAATGCCTTATCGGAGAGGCAATTTTATAGATATGGGGGAGCTTGTTAATGGATATTGGCCAACGAAGTGCAGTGGCAATCTCATTTTAGCTGTCAGCTCTTCATGCTAAGTGGCTTGCACCAAAGCTCTCGTCGTGCCATTATGGCTATAAGGCACTCATTGTGCTTGTGCCTTAATTTGTCTGACTAATAATAACTGCTGTCCCTCTATGTAGGCCATGGCAAGAGACTAATAGCTAAATCTGTGCTCTGAGTGGCTCTTAATTCAGGGTTGGTGTTTAGCCTCTGACATGTGCTGCCTATGGTTGCGTCTAGTAGATCAACCTGCCAATCCGTTCAACACCTGGCTGGCCTCTCATGACTGACAGAGGCTGCTCCTGGGGTTGTTTTTTTTTTTTGTTGTCGTTGTTTTTTCCACTAGCTGGTTATTTAAGCCGTAAGTTGACTGATACAGTTCAGCTAGTTCGTTTACAATACTGATTACTTCCCTACAGGTTTTCTGATGTGAATAGCAGTCTAATACTGTAGAGCAACACTAGAGCAAGGTAAGGTTTAGGGAGGTTTAGGGCTAATTATGTGCATTAAAGGAATAACGTCCTTTGGTGAAATGGTGTCGCCAATTGCACGCAGACAATAGTCTTTTCAATGCCCTCATCACTTTGCTCCGTTGTCGTTTTACTTCTAAACTGTCTTATGTTTTTTTGTCTCCATATTTTGTGTGCTGATGTCCTTGTGGTTTTGTTGTCCTGACTGAGCACACCGTAACAAATATCTAACAACTATGATGGATGGCAATAAAATCTTGAATCTTGAATTACTGTTTAGGCCCTTTACCAAAATTCTAATCTTTGTGTGTGTGTGTGTGTGTGTGTGTGTGTCTGTGTGTGTGTGTGTGTGAGACTGTTTTTGTACCGACAGGGCTTGCTATCTATTTTACGCAGGCTGAAGCACTCTCCAGACCAGGAGGTGCAGTTACTGTTGCTTGGGCTGGACAATGCTGGCAAGACCACTCTACTGAAACAGCTGGCTGCTGAGGATGTCAGCCACATCACTCCCACACAAGTACACACATAAACAAATATGTACACACACTAGGTCTGTCATACATTCTGAACACCTAGTCTTAACAAATGGACAAATTGATCTATATGAGTGAAGCGTGATTTACATATAATTACTAGCTCCTACTAGATCCATGGGCGCCAAGGTCTGGCATAGAGTAACCCAACCATATCCCAGCCTAGGTATTAAATAACTAAGCATCCATGCCATTTCTCCACAGGGATTTAATATAAAGAGTGTTCAGTCTTCCGGCTTCAAATTAAATGTTTGGGACATTGGAGGGCAGCGCAAGATCCGCCCATACTGGAGGAATTATTTTGAAAGCACAGATGTGCTGGTAAGTTTGTCTTAGGAATACGTAGTGTCCATTATAATGTCACTAAATACATAAAACCAACATGAAATATAGCAGTTCCCATGTTATGATCTCTGTGGTAATATATATGACAGTATTTGTGGTAATATCTATGACAATATTTTTCACAGATCTATGTGATTGACAGCTCAGACAGGATAAGGATTGAAGAGACAAGTCAGGTAATTTATTTACATGGATAATCTTCAACTCTTTTATAAGATTTTTTTTTTTGCTGTTGTATTGTTACCCTTATTGGGTTAGTTTGTGAGCAATCTGCTTAAGATACTTGAAAGGGTAGTGACTGAATAACAATTTTTTTATTTATGCGGCACGGTGGCGCAGTGGTTAGCGCAGTCGCCTCACAGCAAGAAGGTCCTGGGTTCGAGCCCTGGGGTAGCCCAACCTTGGGGGTCGTCCCGGGTCGTCCTCTGTGTGGAGTTTGCATGTTCCCCCCGTGTCTGCGTGGGTTTCCTCCGGGTGCTCCGGTTTCCTCCCACAGTCCAAAGACATGTAGGTCAGGTGAATCAGCCATACTAAATTGTCCCAAGGTGTGTGTGTGTGTGTGTGTGTGTGTGTGTGTGTGTGTGTGTGTGTGTGTGTGTGTGTGTGTGTGTGTGTGTGTGTGTGTGGGCCTGGGCCCGGGCCCTGTGATGGCCTGGCGGCCTGTCCAGGGTGTCTCCCTGCCTGCCGCACAATGACTTCTGGGATAGACTCCAGCATCCCTGCGACCCTGAGAGCAGGATAAGCGGTTTGGACATTGGATGGATGGGTGGATTTTTTTATTTATATACATATTTATCTGACTTTATGCTATCAGGGAAGCTGTTTGAAAGTTAAGGCATTTCAATTTTGAGTTTAGAAATAGAAATGTTAAAAATGACTTGGAATAGCTTTATTAATTGAAATTATGTCAAAATTACAATCCATAAAATAGAACAAATTCTCCTTTCAATGCTACATATAGATTCTAGGGGCAATTATAGCCCAAATTAACTAAACTTAATAAGTTGGTGACAGTTTGACACTGATTGATTTTATCCTGTTTTTGGCTGAAATTACAACCCTTGTTTTCTTCCAGGAACTGGCCGAGTTACTGGAGGAGGAGAAACTGGCAGCTGTGCCACTGTTAATCTTTGCCAATAAGCAGGACCTGATGACAGCCATCCCAGCTGCCGAGCTTGCCGAGGCTCTCAATTTGTCTACTATCCGAGACCGTATGTGGCAGATCCAGCCCTGCTCAGCAGTCACAGCAGAGGGTGTGCAGGTAAATGTATATAGCCCTAAGCATGAAGGGATGGCTTCACCAGCTGCAGTTATTCTGCATTTTTCTGCTCTTGGCTTCTTAGCCCTGCCACATTGACAGTATGCAAATGGATGCATTTGGCTTTTCTTGACCAAGCAGACAGACATGCTCAACGTAAGATGACAACCAGACTTATTAATGGGAGTTGCTCATGTTCTGCATCCATACACACACACACACACTTGATAGCACTTACTTGTATGGACGAGTAACAGGACTTGCTCCTGTATTTACAACATTTAGGTCTGTAATAGGGAGATATTTACGAAATTCTTGCATTTCAAATATAGCATGAATATAGATGTGAATTCCAGTCTCAACAAATATGAAGGCAGCCCTTCAAGATTTGTTTATTTCTGCCAGAAAAAAACAAAACAAACAAAAGTGTGGTTTTACATCTTCTCCAGCATCCCAAAACTGCAGCAAGAAAGAATGCACCCATGAACTTGAAAATAATTTTATCTCGGGCGTCCGAGTAGCGTAGCAGTCTATTCCGTTGCCTTCCAACACGGGGATCCCGGTTCGAATCCCCGTGTTACCTCCGGCTTGGCCGGGCATCCCTATAGACACAATTGGCCGTGTCTGCGGGTGGGAAGCCAGATGTGGGTGTGTGTCGCGGTCGCTGCACTAGCGCCTCCTCTGGTCAGTCGGGGCACCTGTTCAGGGGAGGAGGGGGAACTGCGGGGAATAGCGTGATCCTCCCACGTCCTCCTGGTGAAACTCCTCACTGTCAGGTGAAAAGAAGCGGCTGGCGACTCCACATGTATCGGAGGAGGCATGTGGTAGTCTGCAGCCCTCCCTCCCCGGATCGGCAGAGGGGGCGGAGCAGCGACCGGGAAAGCTCGAAAGAGTGGGGTTATTGGTCAGATACAACTGGGAAGGAAAAAAAAGGAGGGGGGGGTCAAAAAAGAAAGAAAGAAAAGAAAAGTTGAACCACGATCTTCCGCCTCAACCATTGACTTGAAGGGGATTGAAACCTTCAGTGAGTGTTTTGCAGTTTATTATTGCACATCAACTGCCAGTTGTAACCCCCCGTTTCCATCCTTACAGACACAGCCAAGTGTCTTTGCACAGGGATTGGAGTCAGCTTCGGTTGTCACTATGTGTTTCGAACAGGACTTGTTATCAGTTGTTGCGCCCAGTAATAACCTGACTGGGCAAGAATTCGACCAGCTTAAGCAGTAAAATAAGGGCTGACAACCTTAGCTAGCTCCATTGTGAATAGGACATTGGGAATATCAGTCACTTCACGTAATACAGCAGCATGCGTTATGAAATATATGTATTCACTGTAGAATATACACCTTTCTCTGCAGCACATTGACCACACGAAAAACATGACTTTTTTTCTCTGCAGCTTTTCTTTATTAACCTTAGTTGTATCCATGTAATCTTAACTTTCTTGATATATGTTGACTAATACTTGCTGATATACATTAGTTAATTTTGCTCATGTTAACTATTGGTATAGCAGGTCTGATGATGTTGGTAACCACTCTAGTCCGTTTAGTCTGACTGGAAATTAAACTCTGGAATCAAGAGCCACGCAGAATAATGCTCTTCTGAGTCTCATAGTTTCAAGACACATTCAATATCAGCTCAAATCACTGAGTAACCAGGATGTGTCTTTAGATATTTTGCATAAGATCTATCTTCTAAAATGGAAAGGTTATCACTATCATAACAGGTCAGTTGTCACAGAGAGTTGAATCAGTTCATCTGCACACAACTTTTATTGTGAGAAACATTTCATCACTCGTCTCATTTCTCTCAATAAACGATGTGTCCAGATGAACTGATTCAACTTTCTGTGGTTTTCTTAACTGGGTTATCAAGCATGCATCAAGACATGTCGATAGTCACCTTGCAAAACAACTTAACCTACAACGACAAATACATGTAATATTATTTCTTGTTTCTGTATGGTCAGAATCTTTTGTGTAACTTTGTAGGATAGTAGATATTGGTATCTAAACATACCCACTGGTACTTTAAAGATTAAGTGAAGTTGCTCGATAATTCTAACCGTAACCCTAAAACCAAGTCCTAACCCTAAAACAGACCCTTTTCCTTGTGAGGACCTCTGAAATGTTCACACAAGGTAGGTGCTGTCAGGTTTTGCTATCCTTGTGTGGACCAAATGTCCACACAAGGATAGCTAAACATGCACACACACACAAACACCCACATTTTTTGTGCTCTCTTTTCCAGGATGGCATGACTTGGGTGTGCAGGAATATCACATTTCGGAAGAAATAACAGAGAACGTGCACTCGTGCCCAGTATGGATTCCAGATGTTGCACAACTTTGCATTCACCGTTTGTCGAAGACATGAAGATAATAAGACGTGACTTTCTAATAAAAATGTGACTCCATATTATTATCATTTTTATTATTTCCCCCTTTTTCTCCCCAATTGTACCCGTCCAATTACCCCACTCTTCCAAGCCGTCCCGGTCGCTGCTCCACCCACTCTGCCGATCCGGGGAGGCCTGCAGACTAATACACGTCTCCTCTAATACATGTGGAGTTGCCAGCCGCTTCGTTTCACCTGACAGTGAGGAGTTTCGCCAGGGGGACATAGCGCGTGGCAGGATCACGCTATCCCCCCCCCCCGTTCCCTCTCCCCCCGAACAGGCGCCCCGACCGACCAGAGGAGGCGCTAGTGCAGCGACCAGGATACATACCCACATTAGGCTTCCCACCCGCAGACACGGCCAACTGTGTTTGTAGGGATGCCCGACCAAGCCGGAGGTAACACGGGGACTCGAACGGGCGATCCCTGTGTTGGTAGGCAACGGAATAGACCGCCACACGGACGCCCCGTATTATTATTATTTTTTCATGAACTGGATGCAAAGGATCGGGATAACTTCATACATGATGGTTATTATGGCTGTTCACTTGTAAATACTGTATATGATAGATTGCGAGTTTGTTTTTGTTTTTTGCTGCTTCCACGCACATGTCTCCCCATAACGGTGTTCACAATGCTGGGAAGACACCGCCAATCAGATTGATTAAGTGAACAGATTCTTGATATTTTGTGGTTGTTCGTTGGAATTTGTTTGTGCTTTTTTGCTGGTGAACACTAGGGGGCAGCATTGTTTTACTATTTCCTCCCTTTACTGCAATAAGCTTGGTTCAGCCATGTTGTGTTCTCTGCTATGATAAACGTGTTAATTTCATAAGGAGTAACTTAACATGTACGCTGCAACGACTATTACTCGACTGCCAATCAGAGAACCATCCTCTTCTGTCTTAGCTGGGATCGGTGATACGTTCATTTAAGGCTTTGAACAAGGCAACACATTCATTTAGTAGCCATTTAACTATTATCCACGTTTTCCTTTGTGGCGGAGCTACGTCTAAAGGTCCAGTGGGTGGAGTTGGATCTTGGCCCAGGGGGTGGAGTCTGTTCCTGGTCCAAGGGGTGGAGTTGGATCTCCTCTATTTGCATTGCGATTGGTCGATAGGTTCCGGTAGCAGTTTTGCCACAAAACACATTGTATTTCCTTGTTTTGCTGCCCTACCGTTTCCTTTTGCGAGCAGTCATAATAGAATAAGCGAATCTTTTGTTGCAAAAACAAACTTTAAAATACAACACCGACAACAAACTTAGTAATGTTTTAAATAGTTAGCAGCAACGTCGTGTCCGTGTTTTGTTTCTTTCTAGTCCTCCTTACAGGGGCGTAACATGTATGCCCCTGTACACACACACACACACACACACACACACACATTTGACTAAAGTATAGCAGCACTGTCTGGTAGTCTTCTAATTTCAGACTTAAAAACTTCACATGGGCATCTGACTTGCATAACTTATAAACATAAGAAGGGCATCAAACTTACATGACTAACTCATTGTATGAGAAATGTAATCACAGTAAAATGAAATGGGGAAAAAAACCCTTTACATTTTAGTCTTACTTTTTTTTTCACATGCAAAAGAATTTCCACTGAGTCATATTGCATTTTTTGCTTCTCTGCTGTTCTATTAACAAAACATTGACTACAGTAGGGCCGATTCGGCAGGGTTCTCTTACACACACACACACACACACACACACACACACATACACACACACACACACACACACGACAGGATCAGGGTAGAAATACACACAAAACACAAGGAAAACAACACGGGAAGCATAATCATAAGCATGCGGAATCACAGAATAATAATACTGAATAACAACAGAATAATATGCTAACATTAACTTTAGGGGAAACCACAGGAAATCAGAAATCAGAATTTACACATATAATGCAACCATATACACTACCGTTCAAAAGTTTGGGATCACCCAAACAATTTTGTGTTTTCCATGAAAAGTCACACTTATTCACCACCATATGTTGTGAAATGAATAGAAAATAGAGTCAAGACATTGACAAGGTTAGAAATAATGATTTGTATTTGAAATAAGATTTTTTTTACATCAAACTTTGCTTTCGTCAAAGAATCCTCCATTTGCAGCAATTACAGCATTGCAGACCTTTGGCATTCTAGCTGTTAATTTGTTGAGGTAATGTGGAGAAATTGCACCCCACGCTTCCAGAAGCAGCTCCCACAAGTTGGATTGGTTGGATGGGCACTTCTTTGAGCAGATTGAGTTTCTGGAGCATCACATTTGTGGGGTCAATTAAACGCTCAAAATGGCCAGAAAAAGAGAACTTTCATCTGAAACTCGACAGTCTATTCTTGTTCTTAGAAATGAAGGCTATTCCATGCGAGAAATTGCTAAGAAATTGAAGATTTCCTACACCAGTGTGTACTACTCCCTTCAGAGGACAGCACAAACAGGCTCTAACCAGAGTAGAAAAAGAAGTGGGAGGCCGCGTTGCACAACTGAGCAAGAAGATAAGTACATTAGAGTCTCTAGTTTGAGAAACAGACGCCTCACAGGTCCCCAACTGGCATCTTCATTAAATAGTACCTGTTAGAGCCCGTTTGTGCTGTCCTCTGAAGGGAGTAGTACACACTGGTGTAGGAAATCTTCAATTTCTTAGCAATTTCTCGCATGGAATAGCCTTCATTTCTAAGAACAAGAATAGACTGTCGAGTTTCAGATGAAAGTTCTCTTTTTCTGGCCATTTTGAGCGTTTAATTGACCCCACAAATGTGATGCTCCAGAAACTCAATCTGCTCAAAGAAGTGCCCATCCAACCAATCCAACTTGTGGGAGCTGCTTCTGGAAGCGTGGGGTGCAATTTCTCCACATTACCTCAACAAATTAACAGCTAGAATGCCAAAGGTCTGCAATGCTGTAATTGCTGCAAATGGAGGATTCTTTGACGAAAGCAAAGTTTGATGTAAAAAAAATCTTATTTCAAATACAAATAATTATTTCTAACCTTGTCAATGTCTTGACTCTATTTTCTATTCATTTCACAACATATGGTGGTGAATAAGTGTGACTTTTCATGGAAAACACGCAATTGTTTGGGTGATCCCAAACTTTTGAACGGTAGTGTATATAATATATACAGTGGGTAAGCTGACACACTGGAAGGGTGCCAGTTAGTGTTCTGGCTTCAAGCCAGGAAGATGTTTTGATTCAGCACACAATTGACCTTTCGCAAAGTCCCGCCCCCCTTAGTTACTGTTGCTATGCCCATCAAGCATTTCAGAATTATCCAGGAAGTAGCCGGAAAACACCAAAACATGAAGGAAGAAATCAGCGCATTGTGTGGGTAGAAGTAACAGTAATAATACGTTAGCTGTATTAGCTATCAATAATAGCTAGCAGCAAGCTTAGCTTGGAGCAGACAGGTATTTTTGTTGATTTTGGATGGTTTAAGCTGGCCATGGGGTCTGCTATACTGCGAAATCTATTGCCGACATTGCGCTTCTTGCGTTCTGGGTTTTGGGAAGGGAAAGAAAATTACACCCCCTCCAAACTTTTCAGATATCTAGTATCCGATTTGCAGATCCCATAGGCACACCGTTTCAGCATTTTGTTGTGTTTGAAAGCTCGACGGACCGTTGCTAAGGTAGGATTGGACAAACACCGTTCTGGGACGGTACTTTGCGAAAGGTCAGTTGGCAGAACTGGTTGCAGAAGTCTGCGTGTGTGTCTTCACTTACTATGCTCATGAGTTCCCCTTTCTTTCCCCTACCTACATATCCTATCGCTTAGCAACAAAAAAGGAGATATTGTAATGTAAATTATTTTTGTACTTATTTGTGGTGTTTTGATTATTAAAAGCAAACACTTCATGGCAACAAGTGTTAATACACACCTGGGGAGCAGTTTTTGTACAGGTCTCCAAATTGCCTACAGGTCTCCAGTTTGTACATCTTGTAGTAAACTGCCTTACGGGACACTGAGAATGTTCTCCAATTTGTCACACCTGAATATCAAAAATTCAGACTTAGAATCTTATATGTAAAAACACACATTCAAACATATGCAAGGCTGGAATTCATCAACCAGCTGACCAGGCCAAAGATACAAATAAAAAAAATCTGAAGTTCAAGACATACATCCAAATATGTAACAAGGTACGCCAAAGCTACGAGGGAACAGTCGTCAAAAACACCGTGATGAATGGTCAACACAACTGACTGAATAAAGTTGTTGTAAGCTTAAGCGGGCGCTATTAGACTGTCTGTGATTTGCCATACAAGCAAATCAGACAGTGTGCATCAAGCATTGTAACCTTGCTGCCAACAGGAAAAATGGGTACACGACAAGAGGAGTAATTTCCAAGACGTTTGTTTACAAAAGTGGACTGGCCATCCGGAAAATAGTCAGCATTCAGTAGTATATGCATGCATGTTTTGCACAATGAAGAGCAAAGACGACTTGCTACTAAGCCAAAAAAATGGGCACGTCTCATTAAAGCTTCTCTTGTGACAATGTCTCGGAAGTGAGTGCACACCAGGGCCAGGCTAAGAATGGCACCGTCACCCTCATGGAGAACCACATCAATCAAAATGTCCTCTAGAACAGATGCTGGCAACTGTAAGCAAATAAAAAGGAAATTTAACAGGATGCTGTGAGGTACAATTTTCTACAATGTACAATTGCTATTGTAGCGCTATCTATCCCTTTTAACTGTCAAGGACAACGCTCCTGAGTTCTCTATACAACTCGGTATCCAATAAACTATTGAAGTATGCTAACGTCGCTTCTTATGTGTTTAAAGTATGTTCTAAAGGCTCTAAAGGTCTTACAGTGTCATCTGGTAACTCCAACTAAAAAGGGTGACTACCCCTTTAAGGCGCTTAAATATGGCGTATGACCCCTTTAAGGCAATCTAACATGGTCTAGACACCTCAATGTGTCACCGAGTAACTTATATTAAAACGGTGGACTAGCCCTTTAAGGTTCTAAAATATGGTGTATTAGCCCTTTAAGGTTATATACTATGGTCTACACATCTCTGGGTGTCACTAGGTTACTTTCAGTAAAAAGGTGGACTAGCCCTTTAAGGTTGTCTCAACATGTCACTTACCATAGCCTAGACACCACAGGAATAAACACACATGAATAATCCACACTCACACAGGTACATAGAATTATATATACAAATGTATTATGAGTAATAATTATTAGAATGAATGAAAGTAATAAGCCTCAATGGCTAACAAGCATCTGCATTCATATACACACAAATGAATCAGACCAACACATTAGCATACAGCTCAATAACCCTATAACTAAGCCGGCAATAAAAATAAAAGAAAGTCAACCCCCAGTTGCAGGCCTGTTTCTTTATCGGGTACGTTGGGGCCCTAAACAGCCCTCTTCGCTCCCCTTGGAAGCCCGCACATCCAGCTTGTACTCACAAAGAATGAATGCTCCTCTTCGTCTCGCGCTTCCCGCCGCAGTGCACGTCAGGCCGGCAGCCATCCTAGCTAACTGGCTAGTTAGCCGTTAGCACCATCTCACGGTCGAACCGTGTGCTCGCCTCGGCAGCACAACACGGCAACAGACGACTCCTTCTGCGTTCCTCGATGGTCGCATGAACACACCACTACACTGTAACTGATAACGTTACTTCGCTAAACTAGAAGACGGCCCGACTCACTGTGGGGCAAGCCCTTACCGCATCCAGTCCATTCGCCCGTCTTGCTGTGCTAGCAACGAACACCGACTGGCTAGCTCGCTCCGTAACGTCGCTGGGTCCACATATGGGACTGACGAGTAGTCAGTTTGTCTCCCCAGTCCACACAAACAGTTCCCGGGATGGGTCTCGGTCAGACACCCGTACACATAACTGTTCACTAAACTTCAATTACATTTCTCTCACCGCAAAATAGCATATAACAACTCGACATCAAACTGCTCCGTTTGGCTCACACAAGGGACGAGTGACCTCCTCTCTCTCACTGTTCAGTCTGCTTGCGCTGACGTTCCCCGCTGCCCTCTCAACCAATCACATTCAAGGTAAGTTATTCTCTCCACAGCCAACCAATCACAACAATGGTAAGTTTTCAACAATAAAAGTAAATGCATTTCACATTGGTAAACAACTGTTTTGCAGAACAATATCAACAATATAATATATTCATATTCAAAAGGTAAACAAAATAACCAACATAGGCCAAACTCTTATCTAATAGTGCAATATAATATATCTAAGGCCTATAATTTAACCACAGGGTTACACTATGGATGACACTTGTCAGACATATCAAACCATAAAAAGTCCGTGGTCCTCGGGACAACCATGATGTTCTTGATAGGCTTTCCTAAAACAGTAAATGGCATCAAACACTGATCAAAGAAAGAAACCTGAAAAGAAGGCATTGCTTTGCGAAGCTGGTTCTCACCTTCCATGGCTCATGTAGGTCCGTAGTATGTTCAGCCAGCACCCTCTAATGTAAGGTATGTCGGGCTTTAATAAATAAATAAATGAAAAACACAAATTGACATAGTCTGACCTAACCAATTTCCAAAATAAATGCAAGGCTCTCATCTGAGTGAATATCCTGCCAAAAAATCCACAGTACAAAATCTACTATGTACATTTTTCATTGATGAAAATCAGAAAACAGTGTTGAATGCTGAGCATTAAGTATGGCTGAACTGATAAAGGGATAACATGGCTGAACTGATAAAGGGATAACACTTTACAAAATGAGGCAAGATTGAACAAACAAATGAACAATTATTGCATTAGCTAGATGAATGTTTCCAACATAGAGTATGGGCTGTTGTATGTGTAAGGGATTAAGAAATCGCCTTCATTAACAGTTTAGAATACCCCCCCCCATTTTATCGCCTTCAGTAAAAGTTTAGAATACCTCCCCCCTATTTTTTAGATTAAACACAATGTGGGTTTACACCACCGAGTCAGTAGGTGGCGCTGCAGCGCTTCTGGGGATCAGTACGAAAGCGAGCAAAGCTTCCTTAAGCCAGACCAAAAAATAAACTGGCGCGAGCTTGAGTGACAACGTATTTTCATCGTGCCTCTCCTTTTGATTCACAGATCCACAGTGCTATTTAGCCTGTTTATCGTTTGCTGCCGCTCCGGATATCCCCCAGGTCTGGAGCTGGTAACAACTGGGGGCTCGTCCGGGATTTAGCACCGCCCACTTGAGGAAGCAGTAATGATGACAAGATCCTGTGCCCAAAGCTTCAGGGAAGACTGCTACAACACGCGTCATCCAGAGAGCCATAGCCACAGGTGTGAAGTCATGGTGTCGACTGTAACCCCCCGGAGCTGCACAAAAGTTGAAGTGATGGTTGCAGAGGTTGATATTAATAGCTGTAGTTTCAATTTTGTTATCCAGTGTTAAATAAATGAGAAAACATACATTTTCAATTGAGCACAAATTGTAGGCTTTGATGGAAATGCTTGGTTTTGATGGGTGTGTGACAAGTTTTGAGAAGGTGCACAGTAAAATCCTGAGTGTTAATTTAACTTCCTGAGTGTTAATTTAACTCTGAGAGTGTACAAATGGACCCGAAAGGATTCATTTGTACACTCTCAGAGTTAAATAAACACTCAGTGTTTTACTGTGTGGTGTCATTCTGCAAACATTATACGTATAACACCTCTTTATACAGCTCATCTCTAGTCTTCTTACAGGAAGAGAAGTATGCAGAGGCTCAGAGTAGCTTACAATGATGCTATGAGGTTGTTTCTTAGAGCTAACCGATTTTAACGAAGTAATAAATCATAACTATAATATGAAATAAAATAAAACATGAACTTAAAACAATTTGATGTTTATAACTTATATAGTTTTTAAATCAGTTTCTTTTTCTTTAACCCATTATTTCTGGCTGGGTTACACCTTCTCTAAATCTACAGACACAATGTAACTCCTTCTGACCTTCTCTATACTTCTCAAGCAACATTCTCAAAGCAAACATTGATAACCCCCATTCCAATATTGTCCAAATCGGCCAAGCAGTTGTCTATAAAGTTGTCCATGAAGGTGATTATGCTAATTAATGATAATTATGAAAATTGCCCAACATATGCAAGATAGCATCCGGGAGTTTCCAAGTGCTGGGGACCTATACTGGAAATTTCTATCATAAAACTTTTGGGGTACTCAACATTTCCGGGTTCCCATTGCTGGCAAGTAAACTATTAGCCAAGGTTTAGCCTAAACGGCATGCTAGTTGTGAATCTTATACATTTCAAGTAATCTGGTCATTATGTAATTATGTCATGAATTAAACAGTTTGGTCTAAAATTGGGCTGCATTTAGCATGACATATTCTGAGCATATTGGGGTGTAGTGCTCAGTGGGTGATATCAAAAATGTTACTTAACACAGCTTGAAGTGAAATTCTAGACATTTCACATTCAAGATCAGTTTTGCCAAATACTTGACTACTGTAGAGAGAGCAAAACTGACTTATGACAGTAAGTCCATAACCTGCACATGGGTTAGATTTAAATATTTTTTTTTCTTTGTTTAGAGTTATGACTGTACAGAACAGGAAATCCTGCCCTGTCACAGCAGAGTCAATAGAGCTCATTCACAGATTCACTATGAATGTAAAGTGGTTGAGTGTCAGAACGATAATGAGTGATAATTTCCACAGGTTGAAATCCCAGCGAGCTATGCAGTGCAATAATTTAGTGTTTAGTTCATATTGATAAAAAAAAAAATAATATATATACTGGGCCTGTATACAATCTAATTTATCCTCCTTTTCTGCTGTTCCTGTGTGGCAAGTAGAAGTGAGCGTGTCTGGGCTTCTGTGTGTGTGTGTGTGTGTGTGTGTGTGTGTGTGTGTGTGTGTGTGTGTGCGCGCACGTGCTCGTGGAGTGTAGGCGTGTCGTGTAGGCCTAATTTTTTTTCTTTCTATTGTTGTGTATTGTTGCTTTTATGCTATGGACCGGCTGTGTGTCCGAAATAAAGATTATTAAAATTGTATGCCGTTTTGGTCATTTTGTCTTCTGTTAAGGGCTGTGTGAGCTGTTTTGAAAAAGTAAACTGTGAATGGAATCGAGAAAAACTGTAGTACAGCCACGCACCGCACAATGTGTCCCTGAACCATTTTTTGATTTTCTAATGTCCATTTTTAATGTTTAATGTTGTTGAAGATATCGCAGATGTAGGCTTGCATGTTTACATGTTTAGACCGGAAGAAAAATGCACCCACCCCGGCGCTCTAGGTAAGGGCGGAAGTTTTTGAGATATTGACATGTGTCAGTTGTAGCGCCCCCTATGGACGAAATTTCACAAAATTTGGCAGGCTTCCAAAGAATGTTGTGGCGATTGTGCCTGCCATGTTTCGTTAAGTTTGGACAATCACATCCGTCTCTGTTGGTGGGTCACTCAACAGAGACGGCCCTCCTTGCAGTGACAGAATCACTCAACTCTGCGAGAGCAAACTCTCTCTCCTCTGTCCTGATACTCCTGGACCTGTCAGCTGCGTTCGACACAGTGAAACACCAGATCCTCCTCTCTACCCTCAAGGGGCTGGGTGTCACAGGCTCTGCACTCTCAATGTTTGCAATCTACCTGATGGGTCGCTACTACCAGGTGACATGGAGGGGATCTGTGTCGGAGCCTCGCAGACTGACTACAGGCGTTCCACAAGGTTCGGTTCTGGGTCCTCTCATGTTCTCCCTGTACACGACATCACTTGGTTCTGTTATTCGCTCTCATGACTTCTCTTACAATTGTTATGCCGATGACACCTAGCTGATAATGTTCTTCCCTCTCTCTGACACACAAGAAGAGACACGCATTGCTGCGTGCTTGACTGACATCTCGGAGAGGATGGCGACACACCACCTGAAGCTCAATCTGGACAAGACAGAACTGATGTTCCTCCCGGGGAAAGGTTGCCCACACCGAGACCTGGCCATCACCATTGACAACATCGTGGTGACGCCAACTCGGACTGCGAGGAATCTGGATGTGATTCTGGACGACCAACTGCTGTTTGCTGCAAACGTTGCATTGGTTGCTCGCTCCTGCAGGTTTCTCCTCTATAACATCAGGAGGATTCGCCCATTCCTCACCGACGAGACGGCACAGGTGCTCATCCAGGCTCTGGTGATCTCCCGGCTGGAATCCGGCAACTCCCTCCTTGCTGGCACCCCGGCGTCAGCCATCAGACCTCTGGAGCTTGTTCAAAAAGCTGCAGCTTGTCTGTTGTTCAACCGCCTTAAGTTCTCCCACACAACCCCCCTTCTCATGTCCCTACACTGGCTCCCAGTAGCTGCTCGCATCCAGTTTAAGACTCTGGTGCTAGCCTACAGGGCAGTGAAAGGAACAGCTCCTTCCTATCTCCAGGCCATGGTCAAGCCCTACACCCCCGCCTGACCACTTTGTTCTGCTGCCTCGGGACGCCTGGTTGCCCCGTCGCTCAGAGGCCCCTGCTGCCGATCGACCCGGTCACGGCTCTTTTCTGTCCTGGCCCCACAGTGGGGGAATGAACTCCCCACTGGTCGCTGCCCATCATTTGGCGCAGGCTGAAAACTCACCTCTTCAAGAACTATTACCCTGTTACTTGCTCGTAGCACTTATTGTATTCACTCAGTAAAAAAAAAAAATCACTTTCTTGCGCTTTCACTTTAGCACTGGTTTTGCAGTGGGAATGTTTGGGAAAGGATGTATGAAATATCTCAAATGCGTTCCTGTGTTCAAATGCTGCTGAACGATATGTAATTTAATAAAACATTGTCTTTTTTTAAACCAAAAACCTCTTGACTGTGCCTCATCCCAAACTGTCTCCCTCTGGTGGACGTATTACATCAAAAATGCAGCACTCAGTAGCCTATTATTTCCTCACACAAGCAACCTACCGGGCATTACGTGGTAACTGTAGCCTATTAAATACTTATTTATTACTTATTTGATTATAATGAATGATACTTATTTAACTAGCCAATAATTAATTAACTAATTCTGTTATTGCACTCTGTGCGTCTCCGTCCATATTCGCCAGCTGTGTGTTATTAGTGTGAATGCTTCACACTATTGCTTTGCAGTTCTTCATTTACTTATTTTTCTTCCGCCCATTTTTTGACACTTTGTAGCTCCTTTATACTTTTAGCTACTGAAACCATTCAACTATGAAAATATTCTACTCATTAGGGACATTAGTGGTAACGGCCAATTGTGTCTGCAGAGACGCCTGACCAAACCTGAGATAAAACGGGGATTCGAACCAGCGACCCCTGTGTCGGAAGGCAGCAGAATAGACCGCTACACTGCCCGGGCGCACAGTTAATAGCGAAATCAACGGAGTTGGAAAGGCACACCTTATGGCGGTTGACAGTAATTACGCTGGCAGTTGAGTTTCAAATTGATATGTGCATCGCCGGTATATATCTCTGTCATCCGTCAGATCATCAGAGAGGACATGTCCAAGATATTTTATTTCTTTGCATGTTAATGTAAACTACTAATAAGACACGTTAGTCCCTAGCTAACGGGTCTGACCCTTTAGCCGAGCGGTTAGTGATGTCGCTTACATTACATTACATCATTTAGCCGACGCTTTTATCCAAAGCGACTTACAATAAGTGAATCTAACGTCGGAAATCAGGAGAACCACTAGTCATCAGAGGTCATAAGCGCATCTTCTCTCTAAACAAGCTTCTAAGAGCAAAACCAGTGTTAAAGTAAAAGCGCGAGAAAGAGATTTTTTTTATTTTGTAAATGAGTGAATACAATAAGTGCTAAGAGCAAGTAACAGGGTAGTAGTTCTTGAAGAGGTGAGTTTGACGTCAGCGGGGAGTTCATTTGTGTATTTAGTTGTACAGTCGTAAACACACTTGCGGAGTTTCATAACCAAATCTACAAACGACTAATCCCTGTGCATCATTCCCAGGATTTGGACACACTGTCTTTCTTCAATGTCGATAAAGAGGGAGCCAGTCCCCCCCCCCCCCCCATTCAACTCAGCTTTTGGGGAGAGGCTGTCGGTGCACCAGAGCAAGTTAGTGGCCGGTAAGAGCCTACACACTAAAAAGTACCCGTTGCCCGTCTAGAACAGGTTTTGAAGACCAACTCCACATGTATCGGAGGAGGCACGTGGTAGTCCGCAGCCCTCCCCCAATCGGCAGAGGGGGTGGAACAATGAGCGGGACGGCTCGGACGAATGGGGTAATTGTTAAAGTACAATTAGGGAGAAAAAGGGGGGACATTTTCGAAAAGGAATTTTAAAAAAAGAAATAAAAGGGCTCAGATTGTGGTTGACTTTAGGTTAGTATGGGTGCAATGGTAACAGCCAGCACAGATTCATATTCACAGCAAAGTGCCACCAGGGACTATTTGCACCTACTTCGAATGTTATCAGTCGATCAGATGGCCGTTATCAGTTGTCATCAGACCATAGATATCAGATAGTACGGGCCTACTCTACCTCCTCGTTGGCTCAGTGGGCCGTTATCACCGATTCGTTCGTTTGATCACGGCACGTCTCATGTCAGCGTCCATGTCAAGTGATTGTTTCTTTGCAGCAAAAACAAACTAACGTTAAATGCCTGACATATATTTAGGGTTAGTTTGTTCATTATCATAATAATGAACAAACTAATCATCATATACATTCACTCAATGAAGATTATGAAAATAAAATGTACATTTCTCGAACGCATTTTAATGCAGAAACCATCTTAAAATACTGCTTTTTCAACCGAGAATAAAAGAGATGTCAGCCATTTAACGTTAGTTTGTGTTCGCTGCAAAGAAACTGTGACGTGGACGCACATGCCGTGATCAGAGCCTTGGCTGTGATCAAACGAACGAATCGATGATAACGGCCTACTGAGCCAATGAGGAGGCAGAGTAGGCCCGTACTATCTCATACTTGTGGTCTGATGGAAGATGATCCCTCTGGCAACGCCCCCCAACACTACTGGGGCACTGATGGCCTCCACGACTCCCCAGAGTCCTTAAGCCCAGCCTACAGCACTAACACGAAGCAGGTAGAGCAATTATGCCTCCCTGTAACACATTTTTAAAAAGATTATTCTTCGTATCGCTCCATCAATATGTCACCTGTTTACCATTTTGAGTGTGTGAAGAACATTTATCGTTTCGAGTACAGTGTTTATGAATCTAAAGACTACAGTGGGTTCCGTTCACTTGTTTCTTTTAATTTAGACTGATTTAGAAGACTTTATTTAGCACAATCTATTTTTCTCATTATCTTGCCATTTCAGATTAATCTAAGCTGTATAAACATTAACACAACATGCAATTATTTAACCAATATTCACAGACACACTAATTTCAATTTGTGTATTTAGTTGTACAGTCATAAAAAGACATGTTGAGTTTCATAACCAAGTACAATTTTTAGACAAATCTACAAACAACCAATCCCTGTGCATCATTCCCAGGATTTGCACACTCTGTGAATCTCACATTATGGAAAACAAAGCTCACAGAGAAAAGATTTGTCCCCTTCCCAACATGCCAGTCAATTGTTGATGATGGTGCCAGAGTCAATGCTGATGAGTATATGACTGCTACTGGCAACCTGCAGCAGGAGTTTGAGCATCGCTTTTCTGATTTTAACACTCACAGCACCACTTCCCAGTTATTTGCAGACCCCTTTCTGCTTTTACGTGGACCGTGCTCCAAGCACATTTCAAATGGAGCTCAGATTTGCAGTTCAACACTGAGCTCAAGGCAAAGTTAAGAGAGGCACAAAAAAGCAGGAGATGCTTGGACAGTTTCTCAGAGAGCTTCCCAAAACATTCCCACAGGTGTCCAAACTGTTCAGGCAGGTCATGTGTCTTTTCAGCAGCACTTACGTATCTGTGTGAGAAAGTGTTCTCAACTATTAACTTTAATACATCATAGTATAGGTCCAGACTGACCAGTGAACATCTCCAGGCTGTCCTCAGGGTGTCCACTGCCCTGTCCCTGAAAGCAAATGTGCATCATCTGTGTCAGCAGAAGAAGTGCCAGGTTTCTGGCAAGAAGTAGGCTACCTATGTAGGCCTAGGCCAGGCTACACTATGTGCATAGTTACCTATTCATGTGAAAACTCTGAAAAAATGAAATAATAACAATTTAAAAAAAGATCGCCTTGGGAGGTGACTGCTAGCCAAATTTCTTGAGGGGTTAGCTTTCATTCCTTCACTCACTGGATAAATGATCATGGCAAATGCATCCTGATCCTATAGTATGCACAAGACACATACTTGTGTTTGGAGGCTGGTCATGATAGATCCGGGGTATCCGCCAACTTAACAACGACGGAGAGACACGGAGAGTGGGTAACATTAGCTAACACAAAAAGTTCACTTACCTGTCTGTTATGTATGCACACATCGACAGTGCTGCATTTGATTTGGTGCTGTTCTATTGTGCTGGGATCGATCTGGTTGGCTCTCTCCAAGTGACTGTCCGCTATGGAACCAAGCTGGTGCCCAATGCAGTTTTTCATGTGGCACGCCGTGGGGCCAACCTGATGGGCCTGGACCTGTTCTCCGCTCTGGGGTTCTCCCTCTTAGACACAAGGGGGGCAGCAATCCTGATTGTCGCCACACCTTGGCAGCAGAAGTGGCCATCGCTGTTTATGGGGCTGGGCTGCCTCTCCGCCTTCACCCATCAACCTCTCCTCAACCCTTCTGTGAAATCTGTCATCCAACCACTGCGCCGCATCTCGTTGGCTCTCCGTGATGGGGTCTCCGCCGAGCTGCAACAACTGCTGGAAGCTGGCATCATTGAACCGGTGGACGCGTCACCTTGGGTCTCAAACCTCGTGGTGGCTAAGAAGAAGTCGGGGGGCCTGCGTGTCTGCGTCGATCTACGTGCAGTAAATAAGGCAGTGGTCCCTGATAAGTATCCACTGCCCACCTCAGAAGAACTCACTGCTCAGTTCTATGGCTCTGAGGTGTTCTCCAAGCTCGACCTCAGAAAGGGGTACTTACAGGTGCCCCTCCACCCCAGCAGCCGAAACCTCACAGCCTTTGTGACACATGCAGGAGTGTTTCGCTACACCAGGATGCCTTTCGGTCTCAGCTCGGCCCCTAGCTGCTTCCAGAAAATCATGGTCTCCGTGCTTGCTGGCATACCGGGCGTGGCCATTTATCTGGACGATATAGTGGTACACGGGCCCACCAGTGAAATCCACGACAAGCGCCTTAACATGGTCTTCGCAGCCCTGTCCAAGCACAAGCTAACTCTCAATGCTGAGAAATGTGTCCTCTCTGTGCCAGCCATCGACTTCGAGGGGTTCCGGCTGTCAGCGAGCGGTGTAACTCCACTACAATCCAACGTGGACGCCATTCTGGCCATCCCTGAGCCCAGCTCGGCCGCCCAGGTCGCCTCCTTCCTGGGTATGACAAGTTACTACCTGAGGTTTCTTCCCCAGTACTCTGCGACCACAGCCCCCCTGCGCCAGCTGCTGCGTAAGGACGAGCCATGGGTGTGGTCAAAGGCATGCAGTGACGCTGTGCGTGATCTCAAGACTCAACTGACTTCACCACCAGTGTTGGCTCACTTCGACATCTCCAGCTCCACCTTTGTGACCTGTGACGCATCAGCCACAGCGATAGGGGCCGTGCTGTCTCAAACCCAGAACGGTGTGGAGAAGCCCATTGCCTTCGCCTCCCGTGCCCTCAACCTGACCGAGCAGCGGTACTCCGTGGGTGAGCGTGAGGCGTTAGCCTGTATCTGGGCTTGTGAAAGGTGGCACCTCTACCTCTATGGCCGCTCCTTCACCCTCAGGACAGATCACCAGGCCCTGACAGCGCTGCTGTCCACATCTGGGACAGGCCACAAACCCCTGAGGCTGCACCGCTGGTCTGACCGCCTCCGCCAGTACAACTTCAGCCTGCAGTTCACCCCAGGCAGAGACAATGTTGTCGCCGACCTGCTCTCTCGCTCTGTCTCCACCCCAGCTCCACAGACGGACACTGACTGTGTGGAAAAGGACATTGTCCAAATGCTACACACACCCCTCCAGGCCACTGTCTCTCTGCAGGAGCTGAGAGCAGCCTCCGAACAGGACCCTGTCCTCTCCCAGCTCCGCACCTACATCCAGAACGGCTGGCCTCACAAGGTCCCAGAGGAGCTGGCTGCGTTCGCCCGAGTCAGACAGGAGCTCTCCTGCTGGAACGACACCTGCGTGGCACGTGGGTTTTGCATAGTGGTCCCAGCTGCTCTCCGTGCACGTGTTTTGAATACGGCGCATGAAGGCCACCTGGGCATTGTGAAACTGAAACAGCGCTGCCGAGACCTGGTGTGGTGGCCGGGGATAGACAGAGATATTGAGGCTCTGGTGAAGGACTGTTCTGCCTGCCTTGTGAGTGGCAAGACTGGCCACCAGGCTCCCCCACCCCTGCAACCTCTCGCCTGGCCCTCTCAGCCCTGAGAACACCTGCAGTTGGACATTTGTGGTGAGATCCATGGAGTTCCCCACCACCAACGCTTCATGGTGGTCGCCTACGATCTACACTCAAAATGGCCTGAACTCACCACTTCCGGCACTGTGACCTCACAGGTCATCATCGACTTCCTGGACTCTCTTTTCTCTCGCTGGGGCCTCCCAAAGGCCATCACCACTGACAACGGCCCTCAGCTGGTCTCTGCTGAGTTCACTGCTTATCTCGAAAGCAAGGGCATCCGTCATATATGCACTGCGTACTACCACCCCCAGGCCAATGGCGGCGTTGAACGTTTTCACCAGTCACTGAAGAACGGCCTCAGAGCACACATGGCCCAAGGGCGCTCTTTCACGCAGGCCATCCGTCACACTCTGCTGCACTATCGGGCCACACAGCACTCGACCACAGGCGTCTCCCCAGCCTCTCTCATGCTAGGCTGGGAACTGTGCATGCCCCTTGACAGGCTCCGCCCCTCCACACCTCAGGCACCTCCCTCTGGGGTCAGAGCCTCAGTCACTCGTCAGCAGACGCGGATGAAGCAACGGTTTGACCAGTCAAAACGAACCAGGGTGCCAGACATCAATGTGTCAGACTGGGTCAGGGTCCGCAGGCCCCACAGGGACAATAAAATGGCTTCATACTGGTCCTCTCCTCTCCAACTCACCCGTCAGCTGGGCCCAGCCACTTACCTCCTCAGCAATGGCACTCGGTGGCACTCCAGTCGTCTACGGAAGGTGTCAGCTCCGCCACACACAGCTGGTGACACAACCATAGCCATTCCCTCAGCATGGTGAGACGCCCCGGGGGCTTCATGCAGCTCCTACATGGGCCCCAGACATTCCTGGGCCTCAGCTTCCCCTGCCATCTCCCTCCCCACCTCGGCCTGCCCAGCCTCAGGCCGCCCCGCGACCTGTTCGCACACGTTTACGCCCTGGCCACCTAGAGGACTTTGTGTCAACCTTTCATGTTTGAAATCCTGCCGGGGGGGGGGGGGATGTTATGTATGCACACATCGACAGTGCTGCATTTGATTTGGTGCTGTTCTATTGTGCTGGGATCGATTGGTGATGCCTGCGGGCTCTGGGTTGTTTGATCGGGTCTGCCTTTGATGCTGTGTCAGTCTAAATAAAGAATGCCACGGAGAGGTTGTGTCGAGCGACAGCGCTGTGTCCTGACGTGATTTAAAAATACAATACATGGCTCTCCAAACTGGCTAGGAAACATCTTTGCAACCCAGCCACAAGTGCTTCTTGGAATACTCATTTTGGCCACAAGTGCGCCACAAACCTCAAATTATAGTTTACATGTTAAAAGTTTTAATATTGATACTGATTATAACAAAGCGTGTTAAGTCGTTTTTGCAGTAGGTTGTGGCTATGAGTGCACGAAAGCATAGTTGGTGATATTTATTTTTATTTGTTGTTTTTACATACTAGTTATTTTTTTTACGTGATTTTAATTTATTTCTTGTTTTTCCGTTCAATTATATTTAAAGTTCAAAGTCCTCGTGTTTTAATGGTTCAATAAACGCACATGCTTTCAAATCAACGAATAATCGTGTTTAATAATCGGCATTTCAATCTCAATCAAAATAATCGTGATTGTGACTTTTGCCAGAATCGTCCAGCCCTAACCTGCAGTCAGTTGAGACTGAAGAGGTCATTTAGATGAGTGATGAAACGTTTCTCTCAATAAACGTGTCCGGATGAACTGATTCAAAGTTCTGTGATTTTCTTACCTGGATTATTGAGCATGCATAAAGACATCACTTTCCTGCGTGTAATGCTGGACAGGGGAATTATGAAAGAATGTGTGTGCTTCTATGTGTTGTGTAAGTTTGTGGTGTTTGGGCATCCTGCTCTTATCGTCGCCCACCCCAGGATGACTGCAGTTCAACACGTCACAGTGAAGCGAACAAAAAGGGCCTGTGCTTACACACACACACACACACACACACACACACACACACACACACACACACACACACACACACACACACACACACACACACACACACACACACACACACACACACACACCTCTTATCGGGTCCATCTCAGCATTTGCTACCACGACGTATATAATGAAGCATCAATTCTTTAATAATTTACTTTTCAGAAGGTGATAGGTTGACAAATGATAGAAGACTTTTACAGACTGTATCGTCTACAGCAATGTAAAAAAAAAATGGATGATGAGTGGCGCTAGAAAGGAATCCCTTCAAGTGTATAATGTAACAAACAGAAACATAAGCGTCACTGATGAACATATTATTCCTGAATGAATCCGCTGGATTATTTCAAACGCACCACTTTAAAAATACTTGTCTGTAACAGCACACTTTGGATTCGTACCTTCATTCCTATACATTTCTTCTAACACAGTGCCCTCTTGTGGCGGAAACTTGACAAGGCTCTTTATGCCGTCGAGCCTGCAATGGCAAATTAAGAAAACATGGAAACTACCAGTATGATAAAGAAAAGCTATTACAAAGCAAAACATTTTAGGTCCATGTGTTTAGTTTAACTCACTAAACATAGAAAACGAAAACGCATTTGACCTTTTTAACTAGCTGAACAAAAGAGTATTTGAGGTCGGTCTTTTGAAAATTCAAACACGCAACTGTGACTGGAAAAAGAACAGAAAACATGCCGAGGCATCGGGGGACCAAGTACGACTGATGGTTCTCATCCTCCTCAATTATTCTTGCAAGTCAATCTTTTCTGTTGAACTGCATTACTTCACAAGTAAAACTATCCGGACTTCAGTACCCAAAGTGCATATCAATACCATAACACTCCTCATTTCCCTAGACCATGAAATAACAGCGCTTTAGCGGTTATGTTGCCACATTGTGAAAGACCCCTCAGATGTCTTTACTCAGCCGAGGAATAAAGGTCCTGCGATACGTCCGTCTTTCGGAAATGTTGCGTCGGACTTTGACCACAGGTGGAGGAGCCAGCTCCAGCTCCAGCGAAGGGCTTGAGTGAGACTTTTTCAGCCCTCCCTCATCACTCAGTATGACTTCTTCTGCGGAGTCTTTACACATGGCTCCGTCAAAAAGGTTAAATTCAGTGGTCTCCACATCGGTGTCAGCTGTCAGGTTTAAGCTCCTCCAGGCCTCCAGCACCTGGATGTAGACCTCATAGCGACATTTCTGTGGAGTTTGAAGAACACAAGGATGGGTATAGGATCAAGTTTTGAAACAACACAAAACATGCAATAAAAATACTCATAATTCAAAATACTACACAACTGCATATAGACGCCAGCTGTACGGGTGCTACGGAGCTTGAGCGCCCCCGATATTTTTTTTTAGGTTTTTTTTTTGTTGCCACTTTCCACCTTTATTGGATAGCGATAGTAGAGAGAGACAGGAAAGGCAGGGGAGAGAGAGGGGATGACATGCAGCAAAGGGCCCAGGCAGGATGCAAACCCAGGCCACTGCGGTGAGGACTCAGCCTTATGTGGCACGCGCTCTACAGGTGAGCCACCGGGATGCCGCCGAACCCCCAATATTTTTGCTCCCATCCCCCCACCCTTGCCTCCAAAAAACGAAATGAAATAAAACAATACATATGCTTAGCCAAATCAAAAAGACATTGTTAAGTTAATAAATATTTGTTAAGAAATGGAATGAGATTGGTTGTGTTTCGGGCAGCACGGTGGCGCAGTGGTTAGCACAGTCGCCTCACAGCAAGAAGGTCCTAGGTTCAAACCCCGGGGTTGTCCAACCATGGGGGTCAACCCAGGTCGTCCTCTGTGTGGAGTTTGCATGTTCTCCCTGTATCTGTGTGGGTTTCCTCCAGGTGCTCCGGTTTCCTCCCACAGTCCAAAGACATGTAGGTCAGGTGAATTGGCCATACTAAATTGTCCATAGGTGTGAATGTGTGTGTGTGTGTGTGTGTGTGTGTGTGTGTGTGTGTGTGTGTGTGTGTGTCGGCCATGTGGTGGCCTGGCGGCCTGTCCAGGGTGTCTCCCCGCCTGCTATCCAATGACTGCTGGGATAGGTTCCAGCATCCCGCGACCCGAATGCGGATAAGCAGCTTGGATAATGGATGGATGGTTGGTTGTGTTTCCAACCATCAAATATTTTTTTTTAAATCAAATAAATGACAGAATGTTAACTTTGTGACTACACTGATTATCTAACTTTAACAAATGCTACAGGCTACTTAAACCTCCCGGTTTTGCCTAAAGATTAAACAAAAAAATCAGACTGCTGACTGAATATCAGTAAGGTTACTGAGTATCAGTAACATCCAAAACTATATTATATTTTTTCATATGAAGGTAGACCACAACTAGTACTAAGTGGGCCTAGCTGAGCCGGACTGCCGGCTGAATCCGGGAACTCCCAGAGTATGTGGACCTCCTTTACTTGTGCGCTCCTCCCGCCTCTGTGCCCCTGACTTGTATTGTACAATAAATATCAATTCATCGTCAATGTAATTGTGAAAGCTATTCAGTAAGATTTGAAGGACAACTGCTGGAACCATGTTGAGTTACTTTGCTTGCCTCCCCACCTCCTCCCTCTGGCTCTGTGAACTCACACTGGCAGCAACCTTACTTTTGAAAATGACCAAGTAGGGGGGTGTCCGGGTAGCTTAGCGGTCCATTCCGTTGCCTACCAACAAAGGGATCACCAGTTTGAATCCTCGTATACCTCCAGCTTGGTCGGGCGTCCCTACAGACACAATTGGCTGTGTCTGCGGGTGGGAAGCCAGATGTGGGTATGTGTCCTAGTCGCCGCACTAGCGCCTCCTCTGGTCAGTCAGGGCACCTGTTCGGGAGAAGGGGGAACCGGGGGGAATAGTGTGATCCTTCCATGCGCTACATCCCCCTGGTGAAACTCCTCACTGTCAGGTGAAAAGAAGCAGCTGGAGACTCCACATGAATCGGAGGAGGCATGTGGTAGTCTGCAGCCCTCCCCGGATCGGCAGAGAGGGTGGAGCAGCGACCGGGACGGCTCGGAAGAGTGGGGTAATTGGTCAGATACAATTGGGGAGAAAAAGGGGGGAGGAAAAAAAGACACAAGAACAGAAACACACCCCTGCACCAATGAAAGTCTATCACATTCTCAGCCACAAAAATATTCCCACCTCATATTGCAAGTAGTCCTCCCTCTGGCGGTACTCCTCTAATTCCTTGGCTTTGGCCTTACGGCTCTCTGGTATGCTCTGTCTTAGGAAGGCAAGATCCTTCTGGAACGACTCAAGCATTCCTGCATGCGACTGCAGCTGACACTCCTACAAAACAGTACAAATATTCTATGTATTCAAAAAGGCATGTATATCAGTTTTTGAAGTGCTGTAAGAGATGGTACTGACTTAGCAAGTAGTAGTACACTGACTTAACTCCTCAGGCAAGTTGTTCCAAAGGGCAGGGGCCCTAATGACAAAATGTGAGTATCCCCCCCCCCTCCCAAAGTCTTTAAGAGGCAATCTGCCTGAGGATCTGACACTATACACGTAAGACTACACAACCGAATATTGTGAAATAAAAAGAACCTGAAATATACCTTGGAGCCAAACCTGCGTAGTGTCTAGAAAATTATAACAGAGATCAAAGTTTTTGCGACAGCTAAAGATAAAACAATTTTGGATTTGTTTTCATTGGGTTGAAAAAAAATTGAAACAACCAATATTTTGTGTCGCTGAAGCATATCTTCGGTGATTTGGCTGTTTGAGTCACTGGGTTTCAGAGTCATTTCTATCTGTGTCATACACATGATGAAGGAAGGGAAAACATGTGTTTACAGATTATATGACCAAATGAGAAACTGTACATGGAAATCAGAATGGGGCATCAAATTGACTGGTGAGGAAAACCAACATGTATTGGATGTTGAAAGAGAGGGGGTTCCTGCTGTGAGAAAGACAGTTTTATGTACAGTAAGTATGAACTAAGTTTAAATTTGATTAAACTTTCACTATTTCAGTCACAAAGTCTGACCTAAGATCTAAAAAAACAAACCAAAACAATGAACTTTCACCCATATCTGAAGCAAAGAAAATGTTATTTAATAGTTCAGATAGGCTGTTTTTGTGTTACGCATTGCACACTTTACACTTGTTTTTTAATTTTAGAATTTGTGGCAAATAATATTAAAAGGTATTTAGGTATAAAAATCTCCTTCTTACCCTTTTTCGGGTGGTGTGTGTCTTCCTCAAGCTCGGGTCCTCTACCAGGGGCCTGGGAGTTTGAGGGTTCTGCACAGTATCTTAACTAATCCTAGGACCACACTCTTCTGAACAAAGACCTCAGATGTTGTTCCTGGGCTCTGCTGGAGCCATTCTCCCAGTTTGGGGGTGACAGCCCCCCTACAGTGCTGCTATTACCACTGAGACTACTATGGATTTAACCTTCCACGTCTGATCTAGTTCTTCCTTCAGCCCTTGGTATTTCTCCAGCTTCTCATTGTCTTTCTTGCTGATGTTGCCATCACTCAGGATTGCTACACCGATCACTACTGCTGTCTTCTGTTCCTTGTCAACCACCACAATGTCCGGTTGGTTAGCCAGCACCTGCTTCTCAGTCTGGAACTTGAAGCCCCACAGGATCTTAGCTCTGCCATTTTCAACCACCTTTCGCGGTGTCTCCCATTTGTACTTGAGGACTTCCAAGTGGCTCCAGCAGATTCCAGGAACAACATCTGAGGTCTCTGTCCAGAAGAGTGCGGTCCTAGGAACAGCTAAGATACTGCACAAAACCCTCAAACTCCCAGGCCTCTGGTAGAGAACCTGAGCTTGAGGAGGACACACATCAACCGAAAAAGGGTGAATGAAACTACTATGTAAAGTTAGTAGTGTATAGCAGGATCTGGTTTATCAGAACGCCTTGAATGAGAACATTTTTAAAGCGAAAGCCACTTTATTTGACATTGTATTCTTACAATGAATGTTCTCTGCATTAACCTGTCCTACTGTATAGGAGCAGTGGATAGCTGCAGAGCCCGTGGACCAACTCCAGCTCTTCCTTCCATTTTCTTGGTGAGGGGCACAGACAGGAGTATTAACCCTAACACGCATGTCTTTTTGATGGTAGGAGGAGAACATGCAAACTCCACACAGAAAGGACCTGGGACAGCCTAGGGTTTGAACCCAGGACCTTCTTGCTGTGAGGCAACAGTGCTAACCACTGGACCACCGTGCCGTCAACTGTGTGAAATGCATTGACACACTGGGCCAAACAATGAAGTGAATGGAAATGGAAAATTCATTGTAAATTTGTTTCAAATTTGTGCTCCTAAATATGTATAAACCAAAAAAAGAGAAATAAATATAAATCTATATAAATGGGATTTTTCAGAAATATAGGAATATATACCACAGTGTTAGCAGACTGTGAAGCAGGCAGAATAGGTCTACAGAATCTCCTCTGGGAGCCTACAGCAGCAGGGAAAGGAGGTGAAGAGTGAAGAGCCGAAACCAGGTTGATACGGTTGATCCATGAACTCATCTCCAGTTTGGAGCTGAAGAGAGAAAAGATCAATTAAACCAGAGACAAGACAAGTTAGACCAGTGAAAATATACTGCAGGTTAGACCAGAGGAAAGACAAGTTGGACCAAATAAATGAGCCATGATTTCCATTTTTAACTGTAGGACAAACTTAACGCAGACACACGACCATGGCGACTTACGATGCCTGGAAGAGGAAGACCCTCCAATCTGCAGTCTGCAAACGGAAGACATGAGGTTTCTTAGTGTAGGCCGCTGCCTGTTCTGCCAAGGAGTGGTGAAGGCCTACTATCTCCTCTATGCTGTGGAATTCCTTCCTATAGTCATCCTGAAACACAGACAGGTAAACACACACACACACACACACACACACACACACACACACACACACACACACACACACACACATTAGTAGAAAATTATCATTTTTTAAATCTCAACCAAATTGGGTATAGGGATATAGATTTAGATGCAAATTATTGGATTGACTTGAAATTAGAATGGAACAAGCTACTGACCTTCTGTAAGTAGAGGACCATTCCCTTGAGCACTCCAAAGAAAGTCTTCCAGCTCCTCCTACCCCAGGGAGCTGGTACATAGGAGGAACATCAAACAGGTTAAGTAAATGATGATTGGAAAAAAACAGAAGTGGTGTCAAAGCCATCAATAAGTGCCCCTTCATCCTGATGCAGACGAAGCATTGTTAAAATGTACATAACATAACATTTTATAGAAATAGAGAATCTATTTTATCCATCCATTCATTATCCAAGCCACCTATCCCAATTGGGGTCACAGGATGCTGGAGCATATCCCAGCAGTCATCGGGCGGCAGGTGGGGAGACACCCTATCTAATCTAGTTTCTTTTTAATTATTATTATTATTGTTATTTAATCATTTTTTATTTATTTTATTTATTTTCTATCTAATGTATTTTATCTGTTGATATAGTCATGAAAGCTGGACCTGTCCTTTTCATTGTCAAGATGTAAATATAAAGATGAGCTTTAAAGTCTCTAAACCACTTAGTTATATTGAAACAAGCGCATCAACAAATTTCTGATTCATCAATACAGTGTGCATAACTGATATTTATAGGAAAACTAGTGTTACTAATAGTGGAAGGCAATATGATTTACTCAGCAGCACACTACTCAGTGCCCCAGTAACGAGTCTGAGAGAATGGGATTGATTTAACACCACACACTGAACAGTCATATTTCTATATACATCAAATCTAGCAACACCTCTCAGTTATATTCTCAGATTACTAAAAGCCTCTGGTCATCATCTTTTATCTTGTGGTTAAGTGCTAATGATTCCAGGTCGGGCCCCACAGGAAATATACTCTGTTGACGGTGAAATGTTTCTGTAACACCTTCATTTTTCCATTCCATCCGAAAGTTAACGTTCAGAAAAGCCAACAGTGTGGACAAAGACATCGTTTTTATATTTCCCAAGTTCTCGTCTCCAGCCTCTCCTAACAAGTGCCCGAATTGGGCTGCTGATTTGGACAAAGCTGCCCTAGCTCCTTTGATTTGACTACATCTTGGTACTTAAAAGCATTTATTTCTTAAAACGTTTGTGTAATTGTGCGGGTTTCAGCAGCCAGAGCAAAACAATAATTTTTGCAAAGTGCAAACATTGTGTAGTGACTCAGAAAAATCAAATTTATGTATTTCACATTATATGTAATATAAAATGAATTCTTACCCAGACTTCAACATGATTTCCTAATAATATGGTTTACTCTTGTATTTGTTTTGCTTTTGTTATTTCCACAGTGTCACCTCATTCACAGTAGGACATCGAGTCAGTGCTCAGGCACTGCTGGGACTCTGTAGGGGGCATTATCTTTCACTTCACCGGTGACTCGTGAGTTCAATATGCCCCGAGAGTCAATGGTGAAGCAAAAACAGCACCCCCTACAGACTCCAGTCAGCGCCTGAGCATTACTTATCGTGATGGGAAAATCACTCCATGACCATCTCCTCATCCACGTATAAGTTGCTCTTTGAACTTGAAATTTGACAGCTGTCAAACAAGCCACGCCATGCTGTGAAGAGGATACTTTCCTCTTTTTCTTTTTTAAGATTATTTTTGGGGCATTTTAGCATTCATCAGACAGATCAGAAACAAAAGGGGAAGACCAAAGGGGAAGAGTGCAGCAAAGGTCCTGGGCTGGGATTCAAACCAAAGTTGCTGTATTTAAGCCTTGCTTAAGCCAGCGTTTGCCAACCCAGTCCTCAAGGAACCCCTATCCTGCAGATTTTCATTGTAACCCTGCATAGGTAGCCCTGCTTGTACTTACTCAACCAATCATTTCACAGCACTTAATTATTTAAGGTGTGCAACATCTGACATAATTCATTGCTGATTGGTTGAATAACTACAAACAGGTACCTATTCAGGGTTGCAAAGAAAATCAGCAGGATTGGGAATCCTTGAGGACTGGGTTAGGAAACACTGGCTTAAGCTACATGGACCAGGTAAATCTGGCTCAGCCACATATACCAACAGGGAGTAGCTTTTCTAAATGAAAAGGAAAATGTAAACATTGTTACAGTGTGATAAATTTAGTGTATAGATGCAGTGGACATAATATAGAATGTCTGTTGCATCAATGTGCTGGTGCTGGATCTTCTTTTTGGTGTGATTAGAACCAGTAATGAAAGAAAGCACCAAGGGGTATAGGTCTCACTCACTGCGCTTGCCATCAATGTCCGCATGAGTTTTGCGCTGGAGGAAGCCCCGTTTGAACACCTTAGCCTCTTGGTCATGGGGCACATCCTGGAAAGGGTTGCTCTTAGAGCGCAGCATCGCATTCTCTTTGGTATTTTCTTCCGGTAATAGACAGCTTTTCAGTTCCTGTTCATCACTTAAATATGCATAGGAGAAAAAAGGATCATGTGTAACAGTTAAGAATCAGGACGATTTGTAGAGGAAGTACAGATGCCAAATCAACAGGCAAAGGTTTATCTTAATTGTTTGATTTTTTTTCTGGAAAAGAGAACATGACAGGCTAATGGTTCCAGTTTTGTGGTAGCTAGGTTGGTCTACTTACACAGCCCATTCCAAAGGCTCACTCTTAATGGAGTAGTAGAAACCCTTAAACACAAAGAATACTTACTTAGAGGATTTAGAGCAATGTAAATTTTACTTTAAGAATATCAGCGTGCTTCGTGAAACAAAAAGAAATAAGAGATTTACCTTTAACAGATCCTTGCTAAAGTTCTCTCCTTCATTCATCCCATCCAGGTTGGACACAAAATCAGAATTTGACATGGCTTTTCCCACATTCTATGAATCAACACAGAATAACTGATGACCATAATGCCATGTAGACTAGTTCCAATAACAATGCAACTTCAACTATTCACATCACAGCTTGGCAAAAGAATGTCATCAATTAACAACATTTCTAGCTGTGTTTTCTCTACATTAAGGACTCACCTGTCCATGCAAGTCGGAGTTGAGAAGCATCAAAGCGCAAGTAAGAGTCAGCACTGCCCCTGAAGATTAACACAAAATTGAAAAACATGCAGTTGTCATAACTCATTGTTCACAGCTATATCTTTAAACAATAACACGGAGTTAAATCAGTTTCAGCAGAACTTGAACTTGAAAAGCAACCAAATTCAGCAGCGAATGATGCCGAGACGCTCCATATTGTCGAACCTCCCTGGCGGCGGTGAGCTTGGCCGGGTCGAGGCACCGAGCCCGTGCTTGGCGGTGGAAGATGAGAAGGTGGGCTGCGTGAGGACCGGGAACTCAGCGAGAAGCCGGAGAAAATTGTCTGTGGCGGAGAGCATGCTAGACAGTCTGATGGAGTCCGCTCCGCTACTAGTACACCTGAAAGTGACAGCATCGATCAAGCAGCGGTTTTTTACATCCACCAGCAGCCCATAGGCGCATAGGAAATCGGCGCCGAGGGGGGACGACCACTTTTGCCGTGACAAAGTCCCAACCGAACCGCTGTCCTCCTTCTATGGCGGGGGGGGGGGCATATCCCATATCCGCAGCACAGGATGCTACTCTCGATGCGGGCAGGACACTCCTCTGTGCGTCCATGTCGCACAGGAACCGCTTTCCAGAAATGGAGTCTTTGATAAACAGCAGCCTCGTTCGGCCGACGCACAGGGCCACTACTGAGCGCCGGTATGGGTTCCATTCTGCTCGGGTACAACATCGACTCGGGGTCCTTCGACTACATATGACGTCACTGATTATGAATAGTTATTTAGCTGTGTGTTTTTTACAATCCACATTGACATAGAGTTGGTTACTAAAGGTGCGGACCCCCCCTCGGGGGGTTCAGATAGGCGGGGACCATTTTAGTTGCTGTTTTGTAAGCGAGCATCAAAGTTTTGAATTTGATGCAGGCAGCTACTGGGAACCAGTGGAGGGATATGAACAAAGGAGTGATGTGCTGTTTTGGGTTGGTTAAAGACCAGACATGCTGCCACATTCTGGATCATTTGCAGAGGTTCGAAAGTGCATGTAGGGAGACCTGCCAGTAAGGAGTTGCAGTAGTCAATGCGTGATATTACAAGAGCCTGTAGTGAGAGTTGTGCTGCAAGCTCAGACAAGTAGGGTCCAATTTTCCTGATGTTGTACAGGGCAAATCGGCACGACCGAGCAATCAAGGCCACGTGAACCTTAATGGTTAGTTGGTCATCAATCATGACACCCAGATTTTGGGCAGACTTTGTGGGCATGAGTTCGGTTGATCTGAGCTGGATATTGACCAGTTGTTGTAAGGATGGACTGGCTGGGATGACAAGGAGCTCAGTCTTAGATAGGTTAAGCTGAAGGTGGCGTTCTTTCATCCATGCAGAGATATCAGCAAGTCATGATGTTATCCGTGCTGAGACTGTGAGGTCAGCTGGCAGGAATGATAGGAAGAGCTGGGTATCGTCAGCATAGCAGTGGTATGAGAATCCATGGGAGCAGATGATTGCACCAAGTCAGGTGTTGTTTAATGAGAAGAGAAGGGGACCGAGCACTGACCCTTGAGGCACCCCTGTGGATAAGCCATGTGGTTTGGACACGTCTCCGCTCCATGATACTCTAAAAGATCTCCCTGAGAGGTAGGACATGAACCAGCGGAGGGCAGATCCTGAGATACCAAGCTCAGTGGGTGTGGAGAGGAGGATTTGGTGATTAACCATGTCAAAGGCAGCAGACACATCTAGCAGCAGTAAAGCTGAGGACTGAGCTGAGGATCAGCTCTAGCCAGACACAGTGACTCCATTACTGGCAGGAGTGCAGTCTCAGTAGAGTGACCCCGCTTAAAGCCAGACTGATTTGGATTGTACAGATTGTTCTCAGAAAGGAATTCACAGACTTGGTTAAAGACTGCGCGCTCAAGTATTTTTGATAGAAAGGGTATGAGTGAAACCGGTCTGTAGTTTTCAACCTGGGCTGGGTTGAGTGTAGATTTTTTTTGGTCAGCGGGGTGACCCAAGCTTGCTTAAATGCAGTGGGGAACACACCTGTCGTAAGCAAGGATTTGATGTGTGTGACTGTGACCGTAGGAGGTTGGCTGGTATCGGGTCCAGTGAACAGGGAGTTGGACGAGAGTCCAGCAGAAGCTTGGAGACTTCCTCCTCAGTCAGGGGAGAGAATGAGATGAGTGAAGCACTGTTAGCTGGCAGCAGCAGACAGAGGTGGTCAGGCTCAGAGAACTGGTTACTGATGGCAGAAACCTTATCAGTAAACTATGAGGCGAACATGTCTGGAGTGAGCAGAGTGGAGGTCGGAGGAGGAGGTGGAGCGAGGAGTGAGTTAATAGCAAAAACCCTTTTTCAAGCATCAGTGGCACCACAGATCTTGTTCTAATAGTAAGGGGCCTTAGCTGTTTTTAAGCTGGAAGAGAATGATGCAAAGAGACAATGATAGTTACTGAGGTCAGTGGACTCTCGGGTTTTACTGCATTTTCTCTCTGCCGCTCTGAGCCCCGCCCTCTTCTCTCTGATGACCTCAGTAAGCCATGGACTTCGAGGGGGGGGCGTTATGAGCAGGTTTGGATGCTAGAGTGCAGAAATTGTTAAGATAGGAGGGTAATGAGGAACAGAGTGCGTCTGTAGTCTTGTTGACAGGGAGTGAAGATAATTCATTATGAGGAGGCATGGAAGCCAAGACCTCATTGGAAAGCTGCGTTGGTGTAAGGGACGAGAAGTTTTGGCAGCAGGAAACCCTCTGTGGAGGAACATGACGGTGTTCCAGAAAGGAGGCCGTGAATTGAATAAAGATATGATCTGACAGATGTAGGGGGGTGACAGTCAGATGTGCTGTGAAGCAGTTCCGAGTCAAAATCAGATCAAGAGTATTGCCCGCTTTGTGTGTGGGAGGGGTCGGGACCTATTTGAGGTCAAATGAGGACAGAAAAGACGGGAAGTCAGTTGCTTAGGTTTTGTCAGGATGGATATTCATTATCTCCCATGACAATCAGTGGTGTGTCATCATCAGGAATGGCTGAGAGTAACATGTCTAGTTCGACTACAAAGTTCCCCAGTTGACACCCTGGTGGTCAGTATCTGACAACCACAAATAGCTTAATAGGAGCAGTAACCATGATTGCATGGTATTCAAGGGGGGGGTTGTTGCTTCATGGAGAAAGCTTAGTGAATTTCCAGTATTTGCAAATGAGGACACCCGTACCGCCTCCACGCCTAACAGAACGGGGGGTGTGTGAGAAAGCAGAGTCAACAGAGAGTGCAGCCGGTGTGGCAGTGTTTCCTGGATGTATTCAGGTTTTGGTCAGGGCTAGTACCTGAATGTCTGACAGATTAGCAAGTGCTAAATTCTGTTTTACTTACAGCCGATTGGCGATTCCATAAGCCAAAAGTAAAGGAATGAATAGAAGAGGCTTTCCTGAGTGAATAGAGGTTTCCATTCAAGGGTTGCATTGTCTGCAACAGATGCGATTTTTTCAATAACTGTGAATGACAGGGATGTCTTTGTAGCATATGGTGGGTGAGGCAGGCAATGAGAAAAAAATAGTAGAAAAGGGAATTACCAATCAGTGTCCTTGCTCGGTGGACTCGCACAGGTAGACTTGCAGGTCTTTACTCAATTCAGTCTTAACACAGGGAGGGCTGACACACAAGGGCTGATGCTTCTGCTGATGCTACAGCGCAGTTGTGTGCTTAAATACCAGGAAGTACCACAGCTGAACCCACCCCCATCTGATTTTCACAACAAAGGATGCAATAGACGGCATGACCCGTGTCAGCTGACCCAGCTATTGAAGCTCAGAGAGTGAAACTAGCAAGTGCTCAGCCTAACAAAGCCTGGTAACGGCCTAAATCCGAATCAAACCTCAAAACAAGTTTCAAATCACTTACCAACCAAATGCAATCTCCTATATTCAAGAACAGCGCTTGTTCTGCTGGGTTTAGTTCAATCTCTCTTATATACTGTTAGTGAAAATTATTTGTACAACACAAAGTGTCAAACATTACAGCAGTCAAACAAAAATGTATTGACGGAATAAAAAAGTAAGGCAGCAATAAAACACTGGTGCCATAGGTTTGAGAATTCTCAGCTGCCCTGCAGATGTCCATTTTATCCAGGGAAATTTTGTTAACATTACTATCAAAAATTAAATTTCAAATGAAATGTAATGTTTGGAGTAGTCAGACAATGCAGTAAAATTAAATGAAATTTAGACAGTAGTGTTCCAGGCAGTCCAAGATGGTCCTGAGCTGAGCCCCAGATGGTCAACTCCTAGAAATGCCTGTCTGATCATGTCGAAAAGCCCTTCTCTCTGACTTTTTAGTTGCAATGTGGTTGGCAAGGACAGATTTTGATTACATATTGGCTTGCTGGTTCTTTCTGAATACCCCAGATGTTTTCCCTGAATTTCATAACCTTAATATAACAACCTAAAATATAGTCACTTGGATATTAATGTACCAAATTTTCTGCTAATTGTTTTTATCTGAATTTTTAAAATAAGTTTCATTTGAATTTTCAAGATCTGATTTTCAAGGAATTTAATTTAGATCCATTATAATCATACTGAATTTTTTGAAAATCAATTTTTAAAAATCTGAGTTTTTCAAATCTGACTTTTCAAGATCTGATTTACTGATTTATTTGGTGAATTCACACTCAATATATTTTAAAATCTAAGATTCACCATAAAAATATCAATAACATGAAAATATGCTTAGTTTATTTGGTAACACTTTATAATAACTTTCATTTATATAAGCCATATTCACAAGCAGTTAATAATGAATTAAACATTAATTAGTCATTCCTTATTATATTATAGATGTAAGAATCTGATTATTATTATTATTATTATACATTTTTACCCAGGGATGAGCCCCTCCAGCTGGGGCTGAGTGCTGACACAGGCAGCTTTTTCTACATTTTTACCCAGATTTAACAAGATTCTAACATCTATGATATAATAAGTAATAAGTAATTTATATTCAATTCATTCATTAACTTACTTCTCGCGAATGGCTTGTAAAAAAAGTTATTATTACGTGTTACCATTTTTTTCAAGCATTACAATTTCAGCAGCTTCTTAAATGGAAGTTCCTCTGAGACTGAATTAACTCCATACAATACACCATTAGAATTTAGCATTCATAATGTATTTAAGTGGCTGAGACTCACCTACTGAAGAGAAGGACTGGGGGTTGCACTGATGGAAGCGGTACGCAAAATGCTGCAGCACTCGTTCTCTTTCCTGGGTCTCCCCAATCAATATCACTACTTTCAGGAAAGACCTGTTAAAGGTAAGAGAGAAGGGTGAACAGAGGTTTGAGCCCAGTGTCCTCACCAGATATGAAAATGGAATAGGCATGCAATCGACAGATCTACTCTGACTCTCCTCACCTCAGGGCATGGTCCACAGTTTGTCCAGTAAAGTCAAAGAATTTGAGGTACGCCTTTCCAACAGCTCGACTGAAGTTATTACTGTACAGAAAAAAAATCCCCATTCTATATCATCATCAGAAGCTTAGCGTTATCAATAGTTTCCTAAAAAGTCATTCAAGAGTTAATTGTAAACAAAATAACACAGTAAAATACAATTTTCATAATGAATTTATCCTTAAATATTGATTGCACTTATGATTATGCATACATTTTTTCTAGCAATGCCCTGCTTTACACTTTCAGTTACATACAGTCTACACTGGCAACCATAACACATGGCTCAAGTGAAACAGCTAACAAACTAGCTCCTATGCTCCTGTAGCTGCCGCCCTCCTAATATACAGAGTTTTAAATATTGAAAGTCCCAAAGTTGTAGCTTGTGTAAAATGTATCCTTACTCTTTATCCAAGTATTTGACCACATCTTTGCGTTGGATCCCGTCCAACTTTTGGAGCCTATCAGCCAAGCAAAATACCTTCTCTCTGTCCACCTCATCTCCATCCATATCAGACTCCACTGTCTCAGAGGAGTTGGACTGTTCTCCATTCATCATTGCAATTTGCTGAGTTGCATCGTTTGTGCATTGTACCTGCTGTGTCTTATTTGTCTGTTCATCTGTCAACTCAGTTTCAGCTATCCATTCTGAATCTTCACTCTCAACAGATTTCAGTTCTGTTATTTTTGACTGATCTCTCTGGTCAGGTTCTTCTGACGTCCCTGAAAGTATTGATGGCTTTGGGGCCCATGTGGGCTCAGTCTGCTCCAACTGTCCCATTTGTTGTGGCTGTTCTGTCACTACTAAGGGGTTTTCTGGCCCTGTGGTTTCGGTGCATTCTGTTCCATCTGACTGCCAATAATGTATCATCTCGTCTGCCTTTTCAGTTTGTTGTGATGTTTGTGGCTGTTTCATCTGTGAAGATTGATCAAGATGTTGTGATTGCACAGGCTGGTCAAAATATTTAACTGTCTGGTAAAACAAGTTTCTTTGATCTGACTTTTTGATTTGTTCCAACTGTTCAGTCTTTCCTAGTTGCACTGAAGGTTGTATTTCTTCAGAAGCCACCGTTTGTCCAGAAAGCTGTGTTTGCTTCGACTGCTGATCTACACAGTCCATGTGCTCTGGCTGTGGAGTCTGTTTTACTCTCTTCTGACAGTCTTCTTTACCCCCTTCACCCTCTGCCCCCTCTTCCTCCTCTGTGCTCCATTCCTCCTCCGTCCCCTCTTCATTTTCTGTCTTCTCTTTGTCTATTGGCTCCTCTTCCTTTTCTGTCCCCTGTAACTGAGAATCTTCACTGTGTTCTGGTTGTTGAGTGCCCCCTGACTTTTCAGGATGCTCCTTGCAATCTACATCTTCACATGTTGCTGGCTGCTCAGTCTGATTTGTGAACCATTTCAGGTCTAGTAGATTATGTTCAGGCCTTGTGTTGTTTCCTGACTGTCTCCGTTCCTTCGACTCCTCTGATCGTTCTAAATGAATGAGGCAATCTGACATCATTGTTGGTCCAATGTGGTCATTTTCTAGTTGCTCTCCAAATGTCATCCTAAAAATTAGGGATGAAATATTTAGTGATTTTTTTTGTCTTTCTAAGGAAAACATTTTTTTTTTATTTCTCCCCAGTTGTACCGGTCCAATTCCCCCACTCTTTCTTTTTAAAAAAAATAAATTTATTTCTGATTTTTCCCTTTTTCTCCCAATTTAGTGGCCAACCGCCCCCTATTCTAGTTCAAACACCAACCCTCGTACTGCATGCATTCGCCAACTGCATCTCTCTGGCCGGCCACTTTCGTGACAAGGCGAATCCAGGCCGAACCACTGCTTTTTCCGACACACACAGAGACGCTTTCATGTGACGAACAAAAGCCGACTCCGCCCCCCTCCCGAAGACAGCATTGCCAGTTACTGCTGCTTCATCAAATCCGGCCATAGTCGGATCTGACGAGGCCGAGGCACGAGCCCCAGTCCCCAGTGGGCAACTGCATCGACACAAAGCCAATGCTTAGACCGCTACACCACCGCAGACCCGAATTACCCTACTCTTTCGAGCCGTCCCGGTCACTGCTCCACCCCCCTCTGCCGATCCGGGAAGGACTGCAGACTACCACATGCCTCCTCCAATACATGTGGAGTTGCCAGCCGCTTCTTTTCACCTGACAGTGAGGAGTTTCACCAGGGGAAAGTAGCACATGGGAGGATCCTGCTATTCCCCCCAGTCCCCCCCCCCCTGAACAGGCTTCCCGATCGACCGGAGGAGGCACTGGTGCAGCGACCAGGACACATACCCACACCGGGTTTCCCACCCGCAGAGAATGGCCAATTATGTCAGTAGTGACGTCCGACCCAGCCGGAGGTAACATGGGGATTCGAACTGGCGATCCCCATGTTGGTAGACAAGGGAATAGACCGCTACACTAGCCGCGCAAGAAAAACAGTATTTAAAACTACATACATTACATACAAGCAGATACATACTATACATTCTTCCCTCTAGCTGTAAGGTAAAAAAAAGAAGATTTTATCACAATAGAATAGAAGATACTTACAAATCTCTTGGACAGCTGATGATGACAGTGTATGGCTCTTCATGTTCTTTATTACAGTCTGCAATTGTCATAGTCTGATCCTCATATGCTACAACTACATCCTCACTCTTCTCTCCAGTCTCCACAGTGTACGTAGTAGGGCACCAAGGCTCTACTGCTGAGTCGGTTCTTTCATTAAGCAGAATGTCAAACTGCTTCTGTTCTTCTTCTGATGTCAAATCTGAAGTCCCCTCCATCTTCGCCCCAGGTTCTGGTTTTATAATCTCTTTGGGCTCTAAAGGTGACTTGTCAGGTCCTGTATCAACTTCACCATCATTATGTGTCTCTAAGTCTGTCTTCTGCAGTATTTCTGAAAGACATGAGAGCTGGACTTTAAAGTAAAGTAGCTAAATCACCGTAAAACATTCTTTAAATGACGAAATGTAGGTGAATAAAATGAAGGCAAGAAATCACAAACATAAGTAAATCAAACACAAGTAACAAGTAATAAAATAAAATGTGATGTTTAAAATTAACTGTTTACTCATAAACGACAAAACTGAAGTGGGAGGCCGATTGACAAATCCCTAATCTCCAGTCCGATTCTTAACTTGATCAATTCTTAACTTGATTTCTCAATGATTTCTATGTCTAAGATAGCACGCACCATTATTTCCCGTTAACAGCTCCTTTGCTGGCTCCTTCTCTTCCTGTGTTGTCTGTTCATCCGTAGCCACCATATCATATGACTGGAGATTGCAGCACAGGTCATTGGTAAAACAGTATGTCGTGTGAGAGAACTTGTGATTAATAATGGGTTCATCAGCAGACAACTGTGATGAGTCTCATCTGACTGAAATGCTGCCTTAAAAAAACATCCAAACCTTTCGACTTTTCATGCATTTTATGCTGGTTCATCCTAAATTCAAAATGGATTAATTTATCTCTCCCTGGCCGCCCCCCTAGTTTTTTTTCTCTCCTCAATTGTACCCGGCCAAAGATACATACCAACATGCAGCTTCCCACCCGCAGACACGGCCAATTGTGTCTGTAGGGACGCCCAACCAAGCCGGAGGTAACACAGGGATTCGAACCGATATCCCCGTGTTGGTAGGCAACGGAACAGACCACTACGTTAGCCGGACGCCCGATTAATTAATCTTAACCCTGATCAACAGTAATCTATAATGTCAAAGTGGAATATTTTTACAACTCTTTACAAAATAACTTGAATGTCGAGTCAGAAAGGATGTAACACATTTGAAGTGACGTTCCATATTACGTCATCTGCATCTATGAATTGTGTCCGACTGTGGGTAATTCCATTAGTGAGGGATTTTTTTTTCTTCTTTTTTTTTAAAAGTGTTCTAACAGTGTATGTCAAAGCAGAAACTGTGCTGAAGAACTACCTCCAGAAAATTGTCCATAACATTTAGTGATTGAATATAAAGGAGTATAAACCTGTTAAAATATATAAAACCGTTTCAACTCTGTTTAGAGTTCAAGAGACCACTGTAGTTCAGAAAAAATTCCAAGAAGAAAAAAGAAAGAAAGTTGAATCAGTTGGGCAAAAGATTGGGGAAAAGATTGAGTTATCTGAGTGATAACTCAATTTGTCAGCTGTTGATGAAAAGAGATCAGTCTGAAAGAAACCAATCAGCTTTTCATCCATCTACTACCATCCCCACTGAGAAGCATGATGATGGCAGGATCTTGCTGTGGAGGTGTTTCTCACTGGTAGGAACTGAGAGTTTCAAGGGAAAAGACAACAGCGACCAGAGGTAAATTCTTGAGGAGTGCTAAAGCTTAGATTGGTAGGAAGATTTATGTTACAACAGGACACTCACCATTGATCTACAGGTCTTTGCAAAAGTATTCAACCCCCTTGACAGTCATCACTAATTTCTGGATTATAAAAGATACTCACACATCTGTTCCTGAACAATATTATTTTTAAAAACTAAAATATAGTGCTTGCATAAGTATTCAACCCCTTGTGCTCTGAAAGCTCCAAGTTTACACAAATGACAAATTATTCCTAAAACAAACTCATGTTAACACAATTGAACATACTTAGTGTGCACCTGTAAGATATTAAAGTAATGGTCTCGTTGATGGGTATAAAAAGCACTCTGTGTAAAGTTCATTAGCCAGCCATGAACTCCATCAGAAAATGAAGACAAAGAAGCATAATATTGAAGTAAGAGACAAAGTGATTAAAATGCAGAATGTAGGAAAGAGATACAAAACAATATCCAAGTGTTTGGATGTTCCACAGAACACTGTCGGATCCATTGTCAGAAAGTGGAAGCTGTATCACACCACCCAGACCCTTAGTAGGACAGGCCATCCCTCAAAGCGAAGTGTCCGAGCAAGACGTGAGCTGGTGAGAAAAGCCACAGATGATCCTGCAGTCACTTTACAGGAAATCCAGAGGTCAATGGCTGAAACTGGAGTAAATGTGCAAGAGTCAACCATATCATGGGTTCTCCATAAATCTGGCCTGTATGAGAGGGTGGCAAGGAGGACGCCGGTGCTCAAAATTATGCATATAAAAGCACGCTTGGCGTTTGCTACCAAGCACGACAGAGACCCAGTTAGGATGTGGGGCAAGGTTTTGTGGTCAGATGAGACGAAAGTTAAAAACCTAACACTGCTCATGCCATAAAAAAATACCCTCCATACAGTGAAGCATGGCGGCAGCATAATGCTAAAGGGTTGCTTTTCATCTGCAGGCACTGGGAACCTTGTTGAGATAAGAATGGTTGGAGCTTAATACAGGGAAATATTAGAAGAAAATCTGTTGCAATCTGCCATTAAACTGAAGCTTGGGAGAAGTTTCACCTTCCAGCAGGACAATGATCCTAAGCATAAGGCTAAAGCAACAATGGCGTGACTCAGCAACAAAAAGGTGAATGTTTTGGAGTGGCGAAGTCAAAGTCTGGTCCTCGACCCCATTGACAATCTGTGTCACAGCCTGAAAATCGCAGCCCAGAGGCGCCATCCCACCAACCTGCAAGACCTGTACAAATTCTGCCAAGAAGAATGGGCAAAAATTACTCCAGAAGAATGTGCAAAGCTTGTACATGCTTACCCCAGGAGAATGATGGCTGTTATTGCAGCAAGAGGGTACTCTACAAATTATTGATATGTGGGGGTTGAATACTTATGCAAGCACTATATTCTAATCTCATCTCATCTCATCTCATCATCAGCCACTTCTCCGGGGTCGGGTCGCGGTGGCAGCAAGCTAAGCAGGGCAATCCAGACGTCCCTCTCCCCAGCAACACCCTCCAGCTCCTCCTGGGGCATCTCAAGGCGTTCCCAGGCCAGAATGGACATGTAGTTCCTCCAGCGAGTTCTGGGTCTACCCCGGGGTCTCCTCTCAGTTGGACGTTCCCGGAAAACCTCTAAAGGAAGGTGCCCAGGAGGCACCCTAATCAGATGCCCAAACCATCTCAACTGGCTCCTTTCGATGTGAAGGAACAGCGGCTCTACTCCAAGCTCCAGATGTCCAAGCTCCTCACCCTGTCTCTAAGGCTGAGCCAAGACACCCTACAGAGGAAACTTATTTCAGCTGCTTGTATCCGCGGTCTCACCCTTTCGGTCACCACTCAAAGCTCATGACCATAGGTGAGGGGTGGAATGAAGATTGACTGGTAAATTGAGAGCTTTGCCTTCCGGCTCAGTTCCACCTTCACCACAACATTCCGGTACAACGTCCGCATTACTGCTGATGCTGCACCAATCCGCCTATCAATCTCCCGCTCCATCCTACCCTCACTTGTTAACAAGACCCCGAGATACTTGAACTCCTTCATGTGAGGCAACAACTCATCCCAAACCCGGAGGGAGCAATCCACAATTTTCTGGTACAGAACCATGGCCTCAGACTTGGAGGTGCTGACTCTCATCACTGCCACATCACACTCAGCCGCAAACCACTCCAGTGTGTGCTGGAGGTCGCGTTCTGATAAAGCCAACAAAACCACATCATCTGCGAAGAGCAGAGATGCAATTTTGAGGTTCCCAAAATGGACACACTCCTCGCCTTGGCTGCGCCTTGAGATCCTGTCCATGAATATTACAAACGGAATCGGAGACAAGGGACAACCTTGGTGGAGTCCGACACCCACTGAAAACATGTTTGACTTTGTGCCGAGAATGTGGACACAGCTCTCACTTTGGTTATACAAGGACCGGATGGCTTGTAGCAACTGCCCCAGTACCCCATACTCCCGCAGTATCCCCCACAGAGTGCCCCAGAGTACACGGTCATAAGCCTTCTCCAAGTCTACCAAACACATGTAGACTGGCTGGTCAAACTCCCATGCCTCCCTCAGCACTTCCGCAAGGGTAAAGAGTTGGTCCGTTGTTCCACGGCCAGGACGGAATCTGCATTGTTCCTCCTGGAATCGAGGTTCGACAATCGGTCAGAGCCTCCTTTCCAGCACCCTAGAGTAGACTTTCCCAGGGAGGCTGAGCATGGTGATGCCCCGATATTTGGAGCACACCCTCCGGCCCCCTTTTTTAAATATGGGAACCAGCAACTGCTGAAGCCACAGCCCTTCTGGCCTCCCAGTACCTGTCTGCTGCTTCAGGAGACCTCTGGGCCAGCCAAGCCAAAAAGGCCTCCTTCTTCAGCCTGATGGCTTCCCTCACCGCCGGTGTCCACCAGCGGGTTCTTCGGTTGCCACCTTAACAGGCACCGGTGACCTTATGACCACAGCTCCTACCTGCCGCATCTGCAACAGACCACTCAGATTCCATGTCCACAGTCTCCCACAGGATACACGAGAGCACTATACTTAAGCTTTTAATTTATTCTAAGTCAGCAAACATAACTTATTTTGGCTTTGGGAACATGCTGTTAGAGCTTGTGGGTTCACAAAAATAATATTGAACAGATGTGTGAGTATCTTTTATAATCCAGAAATGAATGACGACTATCAAGGGGGTTGAATACTTTTGCAAGGCACTGTAGAGCCAAATAAAACAGAAATGGTCCAGAAAAACCAAATGAAAGCCAGTTACTTAATTAATTAAATTAGCAAAACTGAAATATGTGTTTTCACTTTCCCATTATCATAGGACATATTTTTGAGATTATTGACTAAAAAAAAAAAAGAAGTTTAACCCATTTTGAATTCAGGCTCCAACAGAAAAAGTAGAGATGCAAAAAGTCAAGGTGATTAAATAGAGGGCGTTTTTTGTTGCATTCATCTCTAGTGAACCTAATACACTAACTTTAATCCATAATCTATATTCATCTTAATCTAGTACAATAATCACAGCAATTTCTGAAAATAAAAACATGGCAAATTCAGGTCCATCTTCTCTAACAGGTCTATGTTTTCCTGTGCAATGGTTTATTGCACAAGATCTATACACACACACACACACACACACACACACACACATACACACACACACACACACACACACACACACACACACACACACACACACACACACACACACACACACACAAGACCACAGACACACAAAGAAAAATCATATCCTGGATAATGTAAAAGAACTTCCTACTGTTTTTGGTCACATACGTACCTGTGTAACAGTTCCAATCTTCTCAAAACAATTCAAAAGTTCATCTTGTTTTTCTGTGCCCTCCTGTGAAGGAAGATCATTCAAGAAATGTTGCTGAAGAAAGAGGTAACTACTGTCTTGACTAGCCACTCCACAAATGTCCAGGTCATCGGCTAAACTTTTGTCAGTTATAGAAGAAGACATATCCAGTGCGGGGTCAGGCATGTCCCACTGAACTTTTGCAATGGAAAGAGAGGCAGCAGGACGGGCAATGGTGCACACTGGCCAAACAATTGCCCCCCATTGGTTTTCTGCCTCCTCAGGACTTTGTTGTCCTTCCTTCAAGGTAAGATTGGGTTGTTCTCTTAATTGCATCTGGGTCATCTGTATCTCTACCTCTTCCCACGCAATGGCCTCCTGTTGGCCATTGAGATCTGGGTGCTCTGTAGAGGTCCATGATTCTGACTGAGACTGTGAATTGTCTGAATCTCCAGTATTTGATAGTAAGGAGCACAAGTTTGCCTCCTCCATTAGCTTCTCCCTCAGTAAGTCCACACGTCAGGATGCTGGGATGTCTTCAGGGAGAAGCTACAGCTGTAAATGTTGCGGCTATGAAATGTTATCCACTGTTGTATGAAAGGTGGACATCTCGTAATTAGGTTACACGGAGGTTTTAACTGAACAGCCTTGAGGTGTATCACAGTCTTTGGTGTAACCCAGTGTATGAATTATCTGTAAGGAGGGAACAAAAACATTCATGGTCAAGAACATTTTCACAGCAATCTTTCCATCCAAATAATATCAAGATTATCTGGCCACACCACAGCCTAAAGCACTAAACAAATTCTCCCTTCCAAAGGGTCTGAAAAGTGTATGGGAACTAATGATGTCAAATATAACTAAACAAACAATACTGTTTTGCTAGACTGGTTCTGTATGAACGCCTGTAACAAGCTGATGAACCTGCTAGAGTAAAGTTTGACAAGCATGATACCAAAAGTATAGTTACAGTTCAGCTTGACACTATCAACACTGTGACAACAAGTCCGTAATCTTTGCCAAGTAACGTAAATTCAAAGATAACTAAGGAAAGCCCCATATTTTATGGCGTCCGGTCATACATACTGACTCAACAAGCAAAATCCTGGAGTACTTCCACCGTTTTGAGCCCTGCCAGAACAAATATCCAATGCACACACAGCACTTGTATGTTAAAGTAATATAATTAATATTCCTTAGTAGAAATATCTATTTTTTTAGAGATCCTGGTTGACGTATTTTTGAGCCGGCATGGCGGATGCATAGTGCAATGACTTACCAAAATCTTACCAAAGCACATTTTTTTTAACTTCCTGAACACAAAACCAGAAAATCAGACGAGCAAGTGATCAAGCGAGAGCAAGAATGATAGAGTGAGAAAGAGAGGAAGACAGAAGAGGAATGTGGTCAAAATGAAGGGTGAAAAGTGAGAAGTAGAGGGTGGGGCTAAGGGGTTGTTTTTCGTGAACAGTTTAACTGTCTTTTCCCTTTGCTTATCATATGATCCTACTTTACTGTAAGTTATGGCTAATGGATGGAATACAACTTTATTTCATAAAACCTGAATGTTGTCAACCCAGGGCATCACTCAGAAATACAAACCCCTCAACCAAAAATGTAATCAATATTTCTTAACTTTCAAAGCTCCACACTATGTAACGTAGGCAAATAAAATGACATTGAACAAGACTTAAAATATTGCACCCTCTATATTTCAACTGTTTTCTTTCTGTTCAAAGTTCTCTCACTCGCTTTTTTTCATCTCTGTCTTTCTCTTGCAAACTCTTTGTCTATCTTCATTATGCTAGTCGCGTCACACAACCAACATCCGGAACAGGTCTTGACCACATTTCCTGTGTGGGTGCTTACTTCTCAATTCCTGTTAGGGAGCAAGAGAAGCTCCATCTAAGACAATACAAGAGTCATAAATCAACAATGGGCCTCATTTGCAAACCAATCATGCCCAACAAAACTTTACTTTAAGTTTACTTTTACAAGGCTAATCCCCACCAATTAACGTTACTGTTACTGTGTTAGCTAGCTAAGTAATCGTTTTTCAGCCGCTATCCATGGGCATGATTTTTAAAGCCATAATAAGGAAATAACAATAACTACGTCAACAACAAGACCACAAGGCACACAAATACATTGAAGGAGTAAGGTTATTACATCACAGCAAGCAGCGTCTGCCATTGCACATTAAACACATGCATGCTGTTGAAGGCCAAGCATATGAAAGCAAAGAACAGCAGGCAGTCATAACATTAAATCAAGCTATTAGTAAGCGACATATGGAACAAAAAGTGGCCGTGCAGGTGACGCATGTGACAATTTAAAAGCAACAGTACAGAAAAGCATAAAAGCAAAATTGACAGTATCCGAGCAGTGATGAGAGTATTGGCTAGTCTGGCTGTCAACGAGTCATGAAGGTGTGTGTGAAGGTGCACAGTTACAAAAGTCTATGGGTACTATCTTCCGAGGCTGAGAGACTTGTAAGATATATCATAATACAGATTAACTGATGTGCTAGAATTAAAATAGTCAGAGCAGAGGATGAATGAGAAATCATGTTAATAGTCCCAAATGTCCATCATTGTCGAAAAACTGCTTTTTTTGCAATTCATGGGTTTTACATTCAGTTAGTTATAAATAGCGTGAACAACAATATCTAATTGTTCTGTGAATGCTGTCTCTTGTCTGTTTGGCATAAAAACATATGAGAGATAATCATCTGTCTCTGGTGTTATCCGTTTTTGTTGATGCTAAAAATGTAGAGGTTAAGATATAAAAAAATTGGTATTTCTACCTACATTCATATAAATTCATGCTGCAGGAATTCTTCCAAAGCAAAGAAAGTGAGAATGGGGAGAAAGGGAGGAACATGACAAATGGAAGTGAAACAATAACAGTACCTTTAGGAGATATGTCATAGACTTCTCTTTCTGTAGAGAATACCGCTAGAGGTTGCATAAAAGGATTCACGCACAATGGAACCACAAAGCACGTCACAGACCTGGTAACATAGGTGACAAAATATCACAATGCTTAATTCTGTGGTGACATAAATTCAAAAAGCCCATACTAAAGAAAAAACGGAAAGAAATACAGTGCGAAAGTAGCCAGGGTCAACGAATTAGACATGAAGTGTGCTTGAAAAGAGCATAAACACTGGCTAATATCGAAGGGGATTGTGACTGAGAAGTAATATTGGCATTATCAATCCCATTTAAGACAATATCAGTTTTGCAAGGAATCTGTTTTGAGATCATGAAATTCGACTTACCCCCTCTGGGCTCTTAAAGGCAACATCATATGATCAGTCAGCTTGTGAGCCTTTAAGTCAAGTCTCGTGGGAGGGAAAGGCACCCCACTGCTGCGCTAGGGTTGCAACTCTGTCAAAGCCCCCACAGAAACACTCACACGCACATTCATTCACACACACACACACACACACACACACACACACACACACACACACACACACACACACACACACACACACACACACACACACACACACACACACACACAATTGTTGCTCAGTTGATTCTCTGTGGCGCTGTTGCACACATTCAAAACAAACACAGCTCACAGCTGCTCTTTCAGCCAGGCAGGCTCAGCCCAGGTCTGGATCTGGTCCTCCTCTTCTGTACTACTTCTCTTGGGGCAGATCACAGACTTCCGCTTTCTCCCATTCTGCTCATCAGTGAACACGTACAAGCCTGGAAAAGACAGCAAGAGTGAAAGGTAGGTCGCAGAGGACGCCGAAAGTGGCAACAAAAAGGAAGAAAGGCACGTTGTGATTGGCAGACAGCAGCGTAGCTCAGCTCAGAGACACCTGAGAGGCCCGGACCCACGCCCACTGGCCCGAGGGCGCGCACAAACACACACAAACATACACTCACTCACGCACGCACACACACACGACGGTCGGAGGAGTGGCTCCACTTCATTCCTCAAATTGATGCAAAGGAACGATGTGGTTAAAACAAGATGATATCCTGATTCAAGTTCACCCTTGTATTCCGTTCGGGTCAAAATGATCCGTTTTGAATAAATATTAAGCATAAATAATGCTAATATCATCAATAAATGAAGGTATATTGTGTATTATAATATATATATATATATATATTTTTACAATTGTATTGCTGTAAAATCCAAAGGTGGCCTGGGTCAGTGTGACCGGCGAACAAACAGCACGTCCACCGCTAATCAGTGAACAGAACATGAGGGCTGAACGGTACGATGGGACTCGTCTGTCTCTTGTCTCTCGTTCTCTGGTCGCTGATATCCTGACTTGCCTACCAAGTATATGACGTCTGTTGTAGCGATATGTGACACATGCGGACGTTGAAACGCATGTTCATCCAATGCCCTCATTCAAAAATAAACACGACACTCTCATAGCTGTATATTGCCTGGGCTGACCAAACCAGCCCGGTTTGTATATCCACTTCAGTCACCTAGCTAGCAAATTTTTTTTCTTCGTCGCTGAAAACCTCGATTTTATTTTACCTGTCGACGTTTAAGCGCAGGGACTCCAAAACTGTAGGGGCAGTAAAGAGCTTGGTGGGGTATTCTTCCGAGGCTGCAAAAAAACTGCCCGCCGTCCCTCGTCACTCTTGTGCGACTGAGAGGTTTGTTTAGTTCCGTGCGCGGCGCATTCAGCCGGGCTGCCAAGATCTCCGCGTTTTATGATTAAAACCCCTAACATGGAAATTCTCTGTCGGCTACCGATTCGTCAAACATGGCCAAGTTGAGAGAGCATACATTTTTGTCAGCGATGTCGCTACGCGAGATTTTAAAAGTGGCCGTTAACGACACGATGGATTAGGTGGACATGCCCTCTTCTGGGTAACCGGAGACGTCTGTGGAGGGTCGGATCTGAAAATGAGAACCTCAGACGGTTGCCGATTGGAGGGATGGAGGACACCAATGGAGGTACATCAGAAAAGGCTCTAAACGTTCATTAAGATTGCGCTAGTTAAACGATAATGGAGTGGGTTAGTTTAGCGTCACCAAACTCGCTGACCTTTTGCTCACGAGTCCGTTGACGCACAATTACATTGTAAATAAGTCTACTTTAAACCCCAAATCCAGCGTTTTTGTTCTAAACTGGGGTGAGAATTGTACATAGTTTCAAACCCCCAGCACTTATTTAGGCGTGACCACATTTAGCTATGTATAAATTGGAAGATGGCAATACTCAGATTGAACCCCAATGAAATCCTTGTGTGAAAGTGAATTGCATAAATGGCTGAGGTTAGTTTCATCAGGTCAGACAGTTTGTACAGCTACACCAACGTGTACATTTACATCAATGTTTAAGAGGTGTGTAGCTTTATTCGGGGGGGAAAACGTAAAATGGAAAAATTAATTCACTTACAGCTGTAGTACGCGAGTTAGCCCAGTCAATTTAATTGAAGGACAGATATCCTCTCACCAGTCTGTGCTATTCTGTAATATTTGCTGTGTAATTGGTGGCTTTGACGTTTTACAGATATGAGTGAAGGAGATGCTGCTCAAATGTCCACAGCTTCAAAATGGAATACTTCCACCATCCCGCCTGCTGATGGTAATTTCAGAATGACCATGCACAGAGGATTGCCCAACGTCTCACTGCAATCAAGTCAAATCGATGAGATCCCTGTGTGAATACTTAAAATGTAAGTGTGTCCAACTCAGGCTTGTTCGTTGTAAAAAATAAAATAAAAAAATACCTGGCCTGGATGCCAGCGGTGCTGTGGATCTCTCCAAGTTTTCACCTCTTCACAAACCGACTAAACCAAAAATGACAGAATGCCCTGACGTCAGTGTTGACAGTCATGATGCCTGTATGCCTCTGCAGCCATCTCCATGCTCTGACCAGGATGCCAGGGAAAGCAAAGCTGAGGTTGAAGTTAGCATTGTTTCTGATAGCTCTGTGGAGACTAGGGAGGATGAAGAGAGAGTTTGTCAAGTGACAGGATGAGGAGTCTGATGGAAGTTTACAACATGGTTATCATAGCGAAGGTTTCCCAGAGGCAGGGTGCTCCACTAATAAAGATTTGCAGAGCTATTACCCTGAGTCAGAAGTGGAAACTGCTGGAATGAGTGGGGAGGCCCTTGTGGCAGGAGATGTTGAACATGGGGAAAATGATCCAGTCTGTGTCCCAGCAGATTTGCAGGAGACTCCTGACAACCGTTTCACTGGCCTAAAACATTTAGCCACGCAGCCTCCCTCAATAGACACAGACCCACAGTGGTGAAAACACACACAGCTGCAACGACTGTGGCGAGCGTTTAGGGCAAGCCGACCTCAAGTCCCACAAGGACGCTTACACTGATGAAAGGCCATATAGCTTCAGCCAGTGCAGTAAGACCTATACCCATGCAAGTCAGCTCAAGACATGCAAATGTGTCCACACTGAAGAGAGGCCCTACTCCTGCACTTACTGCAAGAAGCGCTTTATTCGGAAAAGCCATCTTAAAGGCCACTTGCGAACACACACGGGAAAAAAGCCTTACTGTTGCAGTTGGTGTAGTAAATCTTTCAGCGGTGTGGGCAGCCTGAACATACATGAGAGAATCCACACCGGAGAGAAGCCTTACTGTTGTTCTCGGTGTGGAAAAAAGTTCACCAGTGTGGATGACCCAAGCAAACACTATAGAATTCACTGCGGGGAGAGACCTTACAATTGTGAGCTGTGTGATAGAACTTTCAACCAAGCTGGCCACCTCACCACACACATGTGAATGCACACACGTGAATGGCCGTATAGCTGTAATTTGTGTGATAAGAAGTTCACAGTAGCTAGCAGCCTTAAGCTGCACTTGAAGGCACACACAGGGGAAAAGGCCTGTTTGCTCATACTGCAGAAAAGTCTTCAACAGGCCAAGCCAGCTGAAGAGGTGTGAGTTTGTCCACACTAAAAAAAAAAGTTGCTTTGCAGTCATTGTGATAAGGCCTGCACCAATCAGTCCTCCCTTAAAAAGCACCTAAAGCTGCATGCTGTTAAGCTCAAGTAAATGTCAACATAGCCCAGACTCGGGTTTCTGAAACATCTTAAACCATTCATAAATGTGAGAACCAAATCCTTGGTGATGATTAATCCAAAGATTAAGAATGATTTGTGCTGTATATGATGTTTGTGGTGCAGTGCAGTACACTGCTGTCTAATCTTTGCTGTGATAGGTTTATAATATACTGTATGAATAACGATTCTCAAACAGATGCAGGTTATTCTTGTTGTCTACATTCAGCCTCAACTCATGAGCTTAAACTATAGATCATTCTGCCAAGCAGTGCTGGACACCATTATTGTTACTAGGAAATGAAATGAATATAATTGTCTCGGAAAAACAAGAATATTTTAAAAATTGCATGATAATCCTCTGAACACGAGAAAAGCAGATTCCCTTAATGGGAATCAGTGCATTCATGATATAGTCTACTTTTGGTTAATGTTTAGGGGAAGAAATGGAGGTGCTTTGCCAACGTTGATATGTTTTGTAATTGCGCCACATGAAATTGATTTTTACCTCTAAGTCATTAAGATTTTGCTGTATGTAGCTTTAAGTGTTCAGCTAGTGGCCTGCTCTTGAACTGACAAGAATGTATTTGTATGGTAATGCTACGGTGTTGGATGGAAAACCTTAGATACAACCCAAACTGCTTTCAGTAGGTGATAATGGGTTTGCAAGCCATACTTTTAAGAAGGTTGTACTTCTGATACATCTCTTGTAGACTGCATTACACTACCAGAACTCAGTATAATGTTATGAGAGGGCTATTTGTTTTTGTGACAGCTGATCAGTTTTTCTTCATAATGATTGTTTTGAAATGACTATTGACCAGGAATGTTTTGGGAAATTTGACTCTTGTTCTTTGAAAATTGAATAAACATTTCCCCCCCACATATTTTATTTACTTTTTATATTTGCTATTTTCATCTAAAAGGGAAGGGGATGCTTAGAATTATATTATAAATACAATTATTTTTTTATTTTATTTTATATATTATATATTATTATAGTTTCTATAATTCTATTATAAATTATTTGATTTATATTTTCCTTAATTCACACATGCAGTACAAACACATTGTATTGTAGCATATTTAGTGTACTCAGAACTGATAACATTAGTATGTATGTTAATGCATGTACACAACTCGTCTGTCTAGTAATCATCATGTCAAGTGATCTGGTAGATGTGAATTTCTTGTTCTTTATTTTGACATTAACAATACAAACCTTTGGGAGTTTAGAAAACATCAATCATACACAATCACCATTCGACATACATGAATAAAGAGACATTGTTTTGTACTCCATTTGAGTTAGTGCTACTCAGCATTGTCAGACTGACAACAGGGGCCAGGTTTCCACTGCAGCTTTTCCTTGGATAGATACAGCACAGGCTGAATGCTGCTGCTGAAGTCCATCAAGCCGAACGCCAGGTAGTGAATATAGCATCGAAACACATCGGGAGAGAAGTAGTGCTGGAATGGAAACAGTGCTACAGGTGGAAAATAATTAAAAACTATGATAGCCAAGATAATGACAACCATTTTGAATGCCCTCTTCTTCACAGGGTGCATCTCATCCCGGCCGGGTCCAGACTGCTTGAGTGCCCAGAGGATTGCGATGTTACAGAACACCATGAAGGCAAATGAGGCAAGGATCATAACCGTGAAGACCTTTTCGAAGTTGACAATGTTGCCCACACACTTCGCAGCTGCATAGGCCAGTGTGACCAGCCACACCACAGAGACCAGGACTGTTCGGTGGCGGTGGTCCTTGAGCTCGGTGAAGGTGATTGGATGGAGCACGGCCATGTAGCGGTCAAGGCAGATGCAAGAGAGGAAGAGCGGGGAGGAATCTTTGACACCGTAGAAGAAGCGCACCACATACCACGTGCTGCTGGTGGTCAAGTAGACAATGTTTGCCAGTTCTAGAGGAGGGATTAGACAGAAAAAAACATCTAGCACCGCCAGGTGAAGGATGAAGATATCAGATGTAGATGAGTCACCTCTGTTCTTGTGGATAAGCCACAGAACCATGATGTTTGCAGGGATACCCAGGAACATGTTTATAAACTGCAGGCCTAAGTAGCAGATGATGACAGCTGGCATGTCTTTGCAGCCCTCATACACCGTCATATCTTCAACATTGTTATTTGCAGGTCTTAGGGAAATGAAGAGCAAGGTGGAGTTGATGAAGAACACCTCCATTGAGGAAACCAGGTAGTTGAACAACAGAATCTGTCAGAGAAACAAACAGACATCAAATAACCGCTCTGGTACTATACTATACTATACTATTCTATACTATACTATACTCTGATACTCTGCTACTAGAGAATCTACATAGACTGAAAACACTAATCTGTCCGCATGGAAAGACTAGTTGAACTAGGAGTTGCTTTTCTGTCTTCCTTAATTCACTCACCCTAAAACCCATTTGATATCGTTAACACCGTATGAATTTAAAGGAACCATAAATATCTAAGTCAACTTTTGCAAACATCAGATGATGTTGTTTGAGATGAAACCATCGTATTCTTACAATGAATTCTTACAATAAATTCATCCTCTGCATTTAATCCATCCTATTGTATAGGAGCAGTGGGCAGCCGCAGCACCTGGGGACCAACTCCAGTTCTCCTTTCCATTGCCTCGCTCAGGGGCAACCCTAACATGCATGTCTTTTTGATGGTGGGAGGAAACCGGAGCACCCGGAGGAAACCCACACAGACATGGGGAGAGCATGCAAACTCCACACAGAAAGGACCTGGGATGGCCTCGGGTTCGAACCCAGGACCTTTTTGCTGTGAGGCGATAGTGCAAACCACTGCGCCATCATGCCACCCAATTATTAAAAACATTATTTTGAACTTTTAGCACCCCAGATTTACTAGTTATGCCTCTAAACATCTATTTGGAATTTCTCTTCTTCTGTATTAACATTTTGCATATACATGGCCTATTAGCCAGCTGTGGCATATTCGTGCTATGCAGAAAGCTTCCTAAAAGGGCAAAACCTAGTACAAACTGGACAATAAGAAAAATTGATTTTCACTTTATCAGTGTAACATTACATGTGCATGCAGTATTATCTATTGACAAATTACGTTTTGTAAGTAGAATCTCTTATTTGCAACTGATACTTTAGAGAACATAAATAGTATCTGACATGTGTTGTGCATACATGACAGGATGGTGTCGTATACAAATAAGAACCTGCCACTACTGTCATTTTGCCACTTTTCCTCTGACACTTTATACTTATACAGACTATTTGTGGACTTGCATTTATATAGTAACTCCACATTGTACACAGATATCTGTTGGGATATACCTTTTATATACTCTCCAGATTTTTAAATTTTTTTAGACTAACTTTAAGTTTCATTGTATTTTATTTTATTCTTATTGTTTCCATTTCTCTTTTGCTGCAAAGTTTCTGGAGTTTGCCAAAAATCATTTCGCTGCTCATTATGATTGTATGTGAAGTATGTGACAAATAAAGCTTTAAATCTTGAGTTTTGAATCTTGAATTTATGCAAAACCTCATTGTGCCATCAAAAAAAAAAAAAGCTATAAAAATTATTTGCATGGTGTTTGAAAGGGCTCTTGTAATACAGTTCCACCATGTAAGCACACCGTATATTCCACTACCTCGGTATCCAAATGTGCACAATCTCTGCACAATGACCTTAAGTCAAGCCTTGTCTCTTACATAGAGTTTACAATATCCAAAAAATAAGTGGTGTTGGAACATTGACAATGTGTCCTCCATACACAATAAAATGTAGGAACAATTAACTACAACTCACTATATTCTGAAGATGCTGAAATAGAAAGCAAAATAGGTATTTATCAGTGAAGAAGTCAGAAGTTAGTATTGTGTAAAAAGATATGCAACACTTACCTGTTTAAGAAGGACAGTGTGGCAGTTTAACAGTGAATGGTGTCTCCACATGTACGCGTTCTCCTTGACTCTTGTGTACCTTTCCTGACGTGAGTAAATACTGAGCAGTAACTTCAAAATTAGGTATGGAGACACCAGTGATGACCCAACACTTTGGGGACTCAACTCTGTCCAATCACAATGTCAAGTCGAGGGTGTGGAACCTGCAACACCTCCCCTTGGATGTCATGCTTGGCCGCCGCTCATTCTACGATATTCACCACAACATCGGATAAATGAAACAGAATAACCACAAACTCGATTAAAATGATCAATAAGATAATTCAGGTAATTCAGAAGGTGATTTAGAATATGGATCTGGTGTTGGGAGAGTTAGGGGTTTAACTGGTTTGTTTGAGGGACATGCTGTGGCAAGCCATTATCCATTCACTCTGATTGGCAATGATGCAATAAACCATCGGTGCCTGACGGAAATTTGGTTGTAAACAAGTGATGCAACAGTCGACAAGATCATTTCTCAAATTCAATGTAATAATGTGTAATCTGTTACATGAGGCTGACACGATTTGGAGTCGTGATGCTTGTCTCTGCTACGTGCAGAACTTGTTACATGCTGAACAGGAACTAAGGTCTCAATGGCAAAACCCAGTGGGTTATATTGGCCCAAAACAACTTGATGCTGTGATCTGAAATGAAGTAAAATGTCCTGTGGTTTTTCCTATCTGCCTAAATGTTTACATGGTTAGAGAGCATAGTGTTATTTTTTTTAAGGCAATTCCTCTTTGACCTTTCAGATGACCTTCCGCACAAATAATTTTTTTCCCATTCTGCTTTTGTTATGCTATTAAGGGATGTGGAAAAAGCTTGAGTTTTATTCATTATGAACACATTATTGAATGTTATTGTTCCATATCACATTTGTAATATTCCGTTTGCTTAACGGAGTTTAACAGTCTAGAACAAAGTAATGAAAGCCTCATTTGTTCTAACATTTTGGTTTACTTGTAGAATTTAATCATGAAGAAAGAATTACACACAGAGATACAGCCAACAGGACCCTTTGGGTATATTTATTGTGTTACAGTTCACTTGAATCTGTATTATTCTTAATAGAAAATAGAGAGGATAAGGTTGCATTCACAAGTAATGAAATTTGAGCAGCTAGAGAATCACAAAGACATACAATCAAACAAGCGGGAAACGAAGTCGATAATACTACTTCATATGCAGACATCCCAATAGTACCTACAATCTCATGACAAAACAATATTATTTTTTTTATTATGAGATACTTTATTGATCCCCATGGGGAAATTACACTCTGCATTTAACCCATCCTAGCTGTGTAGCTAGGAGCAGTGGGCAGCCGCCGTGCAGCACCCGGGGACCAACTCCAGTTTGTCTTGCCATGCCTTGGTCAAGGGCACAGACAGGAGTATTAACCCTAACATGCATGTCTTTTTGATGGTGGGGGAAACCGGAGCACCCGGAGAAAACCCACTGCAGACACGGGGAGAACATGCAAACTCCACACAGAGGACGACCTGGGATGAGCCCCCTCCCCCCCCCAAGGTTGGACAACCCCGGGGTTCGAACCCAGGACCTTCCTGCTGTGAGGCGGCAGTGCTAACCACTGGGCCACCGTGCCGCAATGTTTGTTCTACTGCCACCCACTATCTAAACCATCCCCATGTAAACTTGTGGATGTGTAGTTTTTACAATATGGTCAAATAACCACTCAGTTTCACAAACAATATCTCTTAGCAATATACAGTATTTTGAATTGAAAAATATTACTCATGCTTTTTGACAAAGGGTCAAAGAGGGTTGAGAAGAATGTAAAAAAAAAATCCACTGTAAAGACAACCAGGAGATGTGGCACAGGGTAGCCAATCTGGTAATTGAACGTTTTTGTGAAGGTGACATGACACGACGTTGAATGTCTACCAACCAAGGAGTCATTTTGTTCCACTCGCTCACGCCGCAGCACTTTAGTCTGAGCCCTCCCAACCTAGCCCAATGTAAACACTAGCTAGGGGGGCAGGCAAGGACTCCCAACACATTCAGCCAATACCATGGTGATCCTCATCAAGTCTCTTCTACATGCAAACATCTCTCCTTCCATCGCCATCTCTCCACCTCCTTGATTAGTAAGTTTTGTCACCCATAACATTTTCTACGTTGAACCACTGTCCAAAAGTCCAGAATTGTGACATTTAACAGGAAGCTCTACCACCACCCCCCCAAAAAAAACCTCTCCTCTGCTTACGTATGTGGGAATTTCTATCAACATCCTCTCTGCCTGTCTTCCATCCAGTCCCTTTAAATAAAGCACTCTACAAAAAAAAAAAAAAATGGAGCATCTCAATGTCATGATATCATTATGATCAATTATGATCAATAATTTCCATAACTTGATAAATATTCAAGAGATTAAATATGGCAGATATTGGCAGTATACAATTCTGTTGGCATATATTTTGGGTCAAAGTACCTTGATTTAAGATTTTATAAAAAAAAAGTGATAGGTCACAGCAAGTAGATGGAGATGATTTTCCAATTCAACAAGTAGAATGTCATGAAAATGTCTTTTAGTATAAATCACTCCACCTAGTGTGTATGTTCAACAGCATCTGGATTCGTATGATTGAGCTTGAGTAGATCCCTAACAATGTTCAGCACTTACGATTCCTACTTCTTATGATGCAGAGGGGAGAGTCCCCAAGGAGTGGTCAAGTATGGTATCCTTACTGAGACCAACAGACGCCATTGGATGTTGGAGGTATTTAAACAAGGGGGTCTAAGAAGGTCCCATTTAACTGGCCCTGTGACAGCACTGTAGGCTTTAAGCCTGGTGGGAGTGGCTGTTAAGACTGGGAGAAAGGGAAAAGCAACAAGTCAGAAAAATCTGGAATCCCGGGGCAGTTGTGCTACAGGATCCCAGTGGCATTCTTTGGAGTGTTCATTTCTGGGCATTTTGCAGTACATATCAACGTTTAGGATAGGTGGAGTGGTTGATATTGCAGTCTGGGACCCTAGGACATTGTGGCTAAAATTGCTACACAGCCACAAGTAGTTACTTGAGTAAACATAATCCAGCTATGCTAAAGTTTCCAGATAGGACTGCTTCAGTCATATCTGGAAGTTTTGCTGCAAATCACACGGGAGACCAGTGCAGTTTGTGGAATAATAATGGTATCACATTCTGTTCATTATGACTACTGAGGTGCAATAATGGCTGCTTCATGTTTGAAACATGCTAATATGGTGGTATCGTTTAAAGTAAAATTGTCTTCAGATGAAGGTGGAGTCCATTGTGCTGCTGTCTTGTGTGCTCCGAGCGCGAGCCTCAAACAGCTGTTTTATCAGCGCCGACTTCTCCTGTTCTAGCTGCGTGATCCGCTCACTTTTTTCTGTCACCTCCTTGATGAATAAAGATGGAGAGGGTACAAAGAACATTATCAATAAGCACCAATGAGCAATAGCCATGTAACCTAAAGACACACAAGCATTGTTCATCAAAAAGTATCAACTAAACTTTTTTTTGAATCCCCCCCCCTTTTCTCCCTAATTGTACCCGTCCAATTACCCCACTCTTCCGAGTTGTCTCGGTTGCTGCTCCACCCCCTCTGCCGATCTGGGGAGGTCTGCAGACTACCACATGCCTCCTCTGGGAGTTTCCCCAGGGGGACATAGTGCATAGGAGGATCACACTATTCCTTCCAGTTCCCCATCCCCCTGAACAGGCGCCCCAACAAACCAGAGGAGGTACTAGTGCAGCGACCAGGACACATACCCACATCTGGCTTCCCACCCGCAGACATGGCCAATTGTGTCTGTAGGGGTGCCCGACCAAGCCGGAGGTAAGGATTCAAACGGGCAATCCCCATGTTGGTAGGCAATGGAATAGACCACCACGCTACCCGGATGCAAATACACTTTCACAACAGTTTAAAAAGAAAAGGTTTGGCAGTAGATGCAGAACATGGTGGAAGCTAGTGAATACAAGTTTGAGTCAACATTACTGAAGGAATTTACCTGTGTGAGAAGACGATTCTGGTCCTTCAGTCTTTGGATGGCTTGTGGAGGGGCTGGAGGTGCTGGTTGGGAGTTAGTGGAGACAGCTGTGGTCTGAGTACCAGTGGGTGGGAATGACTGCTGAGAGAGAGAGAGAGAGAGAGAGAGAGAGAGAGAGAGAGAGAGAGAGAGAGAGAGAGAGAGAGAGAGAGAGAGAGACAGAGACAGAGAGAGACAGACAGAGAGAGACAGAGAGAGACAGAGAGAGACAGAGAGAGAGACAGAGAGAGACTTTTTATACCTAGCATTAAAACATCCATGTGTCTTGGGTGATCTAATTACAAGTGGACAGCTCTAAGTACATCAGTTCACACCTGACATTACAATGTGTCTCTGTTCGTTGCCTACCAACCCGGGGATCACCAGTTCGAATCCCGATGTTGCCCCCGGCTTGGTCGGGCATCCCTACTGACACAATTGGCCGTGTCTGCGGGTGGGAAGCCGGATGTGGGTATGTGTCCTGGTCACTGCACTAGCGCCTCCTCTGGTCAGTTGAGGCACCTTTTTGGTGGGGGGGGGGTGGACTGCGGGGGACAGCGTGATCCTCTCACGCACTACGTCCCCCTGGCGAAACTCCTCACAGAAGTGGCTGGCGACTCCACATATATCGCAGGCAGCATGTGATAGTCTGCAGCCCTCCCTGGATCGGCAGAGGGGGTGAAGCAGCGACCGGGAAGACTCAGAAGAGTGGGGTAATTGGCTGGATACAATTGAGAAGAAAAAGGTGGAAAATTCCAAAAGCAAAAAAAAAAATTACAGACGAGGTAATAAAAAAAAAAATTAAAAACTAAACTAAACGCAGAAGAGGCTTTGGTGACCGCCTAGTCAACCAACATCCTCTGCGCAGTCCTTCAGTGTGCCCGGGGACACGTGTATTTCCCCTTCTAATGTGATGTGGACAAATGCTTCCAAGGCCACCGATGTGGCCTGAGCGATCGAATCTCAAGAGGCGCTGAGGACGCATTTACACCTGTACTTAGAGCTGTCCACTTGTGATTGGATCATCCTAACGGCAGATATAAATACCCTCAGACTGGGTGTAAACATTGTGGAGCATTTGGTAAAAGCCACACATTTGGGCATGATGCTAGCTAGGTGTCTAAAACCCTACTTAACATGTTATTACTACTAAAAGACTTGCAGTTGATCAACAGTAGTTCGAAATAAGGATTGCAGCTACTCATTGAACAATCTTGCCATTGTGATTTTTACCCATGTATGTAAAGGTTAGTCAAATTCATGGCATTTGAATTGATATTCAAATCTCCTGTGTGTCATCGGTCACCGAGGATCGTATGACAAAGAACGCTCCAATCACATGTTGTTAAGCCTGAGTGTTTGTAAGACCATTCTGTGTGGGGCCTACAGCCATTACCACTCACCATCCCTGTGCCAGAAATGAGGTCGGTAAGGCAGCGGTTGACCTCTTGCAATTTGGGAAGTAAAACATTCATGCGACTCTGACTGGTTTCTGTGAAAAACTCCTGCTAGGAGAAAAAGAGTCAAAGACACAGAATATTAGAGACGCTGCGAGACCTGAAAAGTGTTTAAATAAGGACAGTGAGGTGGCAGCTCAACAAATCAGAGAATCAATGTAGTGACTGATTTAGCATCCACATTCTGTCAACTGGCAAATATGAATAATACGGTGATCGGTCATTTCAGTCTATTAGGTTTTAGTAAAATAAAAAAAAGCATAATGTATGTCAATTCTGAAAAAAGTGACAATCAAAATCTAGAAAAATTTCTTTTTTTAGTTTCAGAATATGACTAGTTTATTAAAACCCAGATTACATTTTTTGTTTTGCTTTTTTGGACCCCCCTCCCCTTTTTTCACTCTCCAGTTGTACCCGGCAATTTACTCCACTCTTCTGAGCCATCCCGGTCGCTGCTCCACCCCCTCTGCCAATCTGGGGAGGGCTGCAGACCACCATATATCTCCAATACATGTGGAGTTGCCAGCCACTTCTTTTCACCTGACAGCGAGGAGTTTCGCCAGGGGGACGTAGCGCGTGGGAGGATCACGCTATTCCCCCCAGTTCCCCCTCCCCCCTGAACAGGCACCCTGACCCACCAGAGGAGGCGCTAGCGCAGCGACCAGGACACATACCCACATCCGGCTTCCCACCCGCAGACACAGCCAACTGTGTCTGTAAGGACGCCTGACCAAGCCGGAGGTAACACGGGGATTCTAACCGGTGATCCCCGTGTTAGTAGGCAACAGAATAGACCGCTACGCTACCCGGACGCCCAAGATTACATAATATTCTACACTTAATGTGTTTCATTACCCTGTTTGAATCAAAGACTCAGTCCACCTACTCCACTCAGGTCTACTTGGTTTACCCACCGTGCAGTGGTTGTTCTGGCCAACGTGCCGCTGTCTCTCTGTAACATTGTGGATCTGGCCCTGGTACCAGTCCCTAGCTCGCTCCACCACCTCCAGGCCAGCCAGCAAGGAGTCCTTCTCCTGCTCCAGCTCCTTCATTTGCTTCAGCTTGGTGAAAGAAAGCAGGCAAAGTGGGGATGAAGTGAGATGACGATGCAAGAGCAGAAAGCGAGAGTTGGATAATGGAGAAGAGGGAAATAAAAAGTGATTTACAAGAACAAACCCTGCACGAGGACACTTTCTGTATGAACATCGATTTCACATGCAGGATAGAATACAAACGAAAACATTTAACTTTATATTAATGTTTGCTTTTCACCACTAACGACACTCATTGGCAACATTACGCGAACTATGTGAACAATATATTTTTTGACTGCTAGTATTGCATGAGAGATAAATTCTCATCTTTTCACATCTGCAGAAGGCACTTTTGTGCTAGTGGAGACAATAGTGTCGTACCAATTGTGCCTGACTCTCACCCGGTTCTGCACAGATGCAATGTTTAGAGGGGCAGTCTGCCGAGTGTCATGGCAACCACGCAGCAACCTAAGAATGGGGTAAACAGTGGACCACTTCAACTATGGCCACCCTAGAGGTAGCCATAGTTGTTTGTGTGTGAGAGAGTGTGTGACAGACAGAGTGCGGGGGGGAGGTGGGGGCAGAGAGAGAGAGAGAGAGAGAGAGAGAGAGAGAGAGAGAGAGAGAGAGAGAGAGAGAGAGAGAGAGAGAGAGAGAGAGAGAGAGAGAGAGAGAGAGACAGCGAGAGTGCAACCTAGCAAGGCTTCATTGAGTTGTGCTGACCATGCTATCCATGCGGCATATTGCAACAGCCCAGGCCCCACCTCTGGCATTCAGCCACCTGGTGTGTCATCTTTCTATCCACCCATTCCTCCATCCGTTCAACCATTCAACCATCCAGTTAAACCCCACTACATACTGTAGCTCTCAGTGGTCCTGCTGCACAGAGTACAGCCATACACTGAAATATCTGTTCCAACAATATTATGTGAGTAAGGAACTGTAGTACACAACTCTAAGTAGACTAAGCCTGAATGAGGGACGTCCGAAACCAAAACCCTGTCCTCATTTGAATGAAATGTGTTGATGAATGAAGAGTAGAGGATGAGAGAGAATGGCCATTCAGAGCAAAAGAGGGAGGGAGGGGGTTTGAGGGGTTTTTGTGCCTGGAATGAAGCATGACCAACAGTGTCAGGCTGTATTTGTGTGCCGGGCTACAGGCAGGCAAATCCACTATTTAAAAAGGGGAGCCGGGGAAAAATACACATAGAGAACAAGGGAGGGAACGGGAGAACAAATGACGGCGAAGTTACGGAAAAGTGTGTGTGCGTGTGTGTGTGTGTGTGTATGTGAGTGTCTATGAGTGTGTGCAGCACCCGTGCTCCAGCTGGCTGACTGGGCCTTCACACCGTACACAGACACAAGTACACGCAACACACTGACATGACAGCCGGCCTACACACAGCTTAGCTAAAAGCACAAAGAACAACATAAAAAGCCTCTCAACCTTAATCTACAAAGTAACTCCAATAGAACATGATCTACACCTTGAAGTTCTCAAAAAGCAACGGCGGTCCCCACCAAGTTACAATGATCACACAAGTAGCTAAGTATTTCTCGTGACTGCCACTTAAAAATTAAAATACGGAGAGATAACTGATAGCGATCTATCCAACATGGAAACTGGTGTGGCGGTAACCAAGCTTTACGGCCTCTGCTCATCTAATCCCATCTCTCTTTAATTGCATAACTGAAAACTGAATCAACGTGACAACAATCTGAAGTTGACTAAACACACCCCCACTATTCTCCAAGGCAAAGATAAACCATCCCATTAATCTCGTGTATACATTGCATCCTCTATGTCTCGTCCTTCTCTCTCCGCCTCCTTCCTTTCCCCCTCTGTCCTTCTCATCTGTTTCGCTATCCTACTCACCCAGAGGAAAAAGTGCAGGGCCTTGCTGCTGTAGAGGCTGCTGCTGAGGGGGATGAAGACGGTAGTGTAGGCTGCCCAGACAGCTGTCCAGGCTGGGCGTTGCTGGCCAAGCGAGTCCCCTGCTTCCACTTGGCCTCTGGGCCCAACCCGGCTCACTACCATCAGGACAACAGCAGAACAATTTGGCCGGGGGGTGGGAGGGACAGGGGGGAGAGGGGAGGATAGGGGGGTAGGGAGGGAGGGAAAAGGAAAGGGAATCAGTCACTCAGTTTTGCTGGTCAGAGAGAAAGAGGAAAGACAGCTCAAGGAAAAGTCAGGAAGTGCAAAAGAAAAGGGGACATTAAAGGGAGAAAGGTGGAAAGAAAGCAGGCTGGAGAAAGTGAAAACCAGTGAGGCAGGGGGAGAGAGAGAGTGAGGGAGAGGGTGAGAAAGGAGGCATGAGCAGGGGACTAGAGAGTGGGAGGGGCAGAGTGGGGGGGAGGAGGCAGAATGGAGAGGTGTGGGAGGGTGGTTTGGTGGCCAATAGAAAGTGAAACAGAGAGCAGCCTGCACTAAGCGGACAACAATGATGTCTTGATCTTTTCACTTTCTCTGAAATTCACCATACTGTTTTGAAATTTGAAATTTTTATTTTACAAAATACTCTCTAATCGCGTAGTTGATTAATTCATTCATGTAGATTAGGTTTATGAAACATGCACTATCCACACCCACACCCCTGAGTCGCTCATCTTTCTTTTTGTCAATCTAAAATGTTTAATAGGTGAAAGAGATGCAGGCCCTGAGATATCTAACCAGGCTCACATTTGTTTTTGTCTGCCTAATCGAACACCCTGTATCTGAAATAGCCTGAGGTACAGCTATCCTAAACTACCTGAAAATCTGTAATAGTGATTAACTATTTCAACCAATACTAGAACTGCTACATTGAAAGCAATATATTCTGGGTAAAAGCCAAAAACAACCAGTATAGCAGCCACGATGGCCTCAGGCCTCATTTAAAAGGCAGTCAACACACATTCGGGGGCGTTATCATAGATAATTTATCAACAATGACACTAAATCCATATCACAAGCATAAATTTCTACTGACTTTATTGCTTTTGCACACTGTAAAGAAGCAATAAATTACCCCCTAAATTAATTTCCCTTTCCTTGCCTACCTATACTTTACATGACATTACATTACAGTCATTTAGCTGACGCTTTTATCCAAAGCGACTTACAATAAGTGCATTTAACGTAGGAAATCAGGAGAACTACTAGTCATCGAGGTCATAAGTGCATCTAAACAAGCATCTAAGAGCAAAACCAGTGCTAAAGTAAAAGTGCAAGAAAGAGATTTTTTTTTAAAATGAGTGAATACAATAAGTGCTAAGAACAACAGGGTAGTAGTTCTTGAAGAGGGGAGTTTTCAGCCTGCGCTGAAAGATGGGCAGCGACTCCGCTGTCCTGACATCAGTGAGGAGTTCAGTCCACCACTGTGGGGCCAGGACAGAACAGAGCTGGGACCGGGTCGACCGGCAGCAGGGGCCTCTGAGCGACGGGGCAACCAGGCGTCCCGAGGCAGCAGAGCGAAGTGGTCGGGCGGGGGTGTAGGGCTTGACCATGGCCTGGAGATAGGAAGGAGCTGTTCCTTTCACTGCCCTGTAGGCTAGCGCCAGAGTTAAACTGGATGCGAGCAGCTACTGGGAGCCAGTGTAGGGACATGAGAAGGGGAGTTGTGTGGGAGAACTTAGGGCAGTTGAACACCAGACGAGCTGCAGCTTTCTGAACAAGCTCCAGAGGTCTGATGGCCAACGCCGGGGCGCCAGCAAGGAGGGAGTTGCCGTAGTCCAGCCAGGAGATCACCAGAGCCTGGGTGAGCACCTGTGCTGTCTCGTGGGTGAGGAATGGGCGAATCCTCCTGATGGTATAGAGGAGAAATCTGCAGGAGCAAGCAACTGATTCAACGTTTTCAGCAAACGACAGTTGGTCGTCCAGGATCACACCCAGATTCCTCACAGTCCGAGTTGGCTTCACCATTATCCAAGCCACTTATCCCAGCTGGGGTCACAGGGATGCAGGGGCCTATCCCAGCAGTGATTGGTTGGCAGGTCGGGAGACATCAGGCCACCAGTCCGTCACAGGGCCCACACACACACACACACACACACACACACACACACACACACACACACACACACACACACACACACACACACACACACACACACCTATGGACAATTTTTAATGGCTGACTCACCTGACCTACAAGTCCTTGGACTGTGGGAGGAAACCGGAGAACCCGGAGGAAACCCACGCAGACACAGGGAGAACATGTGAACCCCACACAGAGGACAACCCCCAAGGTTGGACTACCCCGGGGCTTGAACCCAGGACCTTCTTGCTGTGAGGCAATCGTGCTAACCACTGCACCACCGTGCTGCCCTCATGTTACATCATCATATTTAATGTAAGCACCCCACCAAGTCGATTATGTTGTATGTGTAAACTTACTGGACTAACAAAACTGATTCTAATGCTACAGTCTTGTTTAATAATGAAAGATGTAAGGCTATTGCACAAACATAATATACTTACTAGATACTGTGCATCAGCCCACTTCCTCTGTAAGTATGTAAGTGTGTGTGTGTGTGTGTACACAAACCATTCCATAATCCACTCCATTGGAAATGGTGTGGCGCCTCTGCTCCTCCCGACTTCTCCCATGTCGTCGTGAACCACCAGTGAATCCTGTTGCTGATTCACTCTGCGATCTCGGCAAACCCGGCTCCACAACACCTGGGCAAATGAGAGAGGAGAGGTATAATTCCACTCTGTGTGCAACACAAACATGTTACCTGTCAACAACGCAGGTTGATGGTACGAGGTGTGTTTTCATCACATACTTCGAGAACCGCGTTGGGACTTGTGGCAGAAGTAGGGCAACGTCCGAATGCCACATGACGTTTGAAACTCAACGCCGATTAGGTGAATCCTTCATGGCAGCAGTGTATCTACCCATAAACAGATCTTTTTCAGCAGTGTAATGCCTCATGCCACCTGGCTAAGATGAGCTAGGGCCGGTCAGGTGAACATGGCAATCAATTGGCCCTAATGCAATAGTATGTCCTGTCACAAGATCTGAATCATACCCAATATCTGAGCGATGAGAAGAAACAAGCTGTTCAGGGTAGCGATCCACTGACCAAAATAACTATAGCGTCACTATGTTGAAATCCCCATGGACCAGTAACCCATGTGGACTGCTATTAACACTGTTGAGTCCAATCACTGACAGACTGTTGTCTGCTCTGGAGGCTGGAGGTGGGTGCAATGCAATATTATAATGGTGTCCCTAATGTTTAGTGCACTTAGTGTACTGTAACAGCATGGTCACATCCAAAGTTTTGTCAATGTGGTCCCCCCCCCCTTTTTTTCTCCCTAATTTTATCCGGCCAATTACCCAACTCTTCCGAACTGCTTCATCCAGGGAGGGCTGCAGACTACCACATGCCTCCTCCTATACACGTGGAGTCGCCAGATGCTTCTTTTCACCTGACAGTGAGGAGTTTCACTAGGAGGACGTAGCACATGGGTGGAACACGCTATTCCCCCCCAGGTCCTCCTCCCCCCTAAACAGGTGCCCGGACAAACCAGAGGGGGCACTAGTGCAGCGACCAGGACACATATCAACATCTGGCTTCCCACCCGCAGACATGGTCAATTGTGTCTGTAGGGGTGCCCGACCAAGCCGCAGGTAACACAGGGATTCGAACTGGCGATCCCCATGTTGGTAGGCAACAGAATAGACTGCTACGCCACCCAGATGCCCCAATGTGTTTTAACATTGTAGAAAGAGACACGCATAAAACAGAAAAGGCATATTTAGTGTACTTCCTTACATCATTTAAAGATGCTCTGACTCAATTATAAATACATGTATATGTGTGTATGTATATAGATAGATAGATAGATAGATAGATAGATAGATAGATAGATAGATAGATAGATAGATAGATAGATAGATAGATAGATAGATAGATAGATCCTTCATACAGATCATTTGCATATTTGTATATTATTTGCACATTGTATATAGATATTTATTGGAGTATACCTTCTGTATACTCCCGGGATTTTTTTAACTTTTAAATTTCATTATTTTTTACTTGTGTTCTTTTTGCTGCACAAATTTCGGGGGTTGCCCATAAGCATTTCACTGCTTATTGTACCTACTATATATTATGTATGTGACAAATAAACCTTTTAATCTTGACTATCACTGGTGCAGTGTATTGCTATGGGTTTGTTGCACTTTTTGGCCAGATGTGTGCTTTCTACTGCACCGTTTAAACAGTGTGTATTTAAGGTTTTATCTACTGTACATGCAGTACCTGTGGAGAACAGAGTTTCCTCCCTAATGTCAATAAAATATATTTGTCTATTATTTTTTCCTTCTTTTTAACGAGGTGAATTAAGTGATGAATAATTATAATACCTTAAGGTTAAATAGAAGATAAAAATACAGTCAGTTTTACTTTACAATTGTACTTTAGTAGCTCTGATGTCTAAAGATGCTCAGGGAAAAACAGCAACACGGGAAATTAATGATGCATGCACTTGAGTTGTGTTTTCGGTATATACCACAGGGGGGAGCTATATTCATTAAGTATTTGTAGTAACAACAAAGTTGCATCGCCTGGTGCTCACTAAAATCCATCCATCCATTATCTATACCTGCTTATTCCAGTTCAGGGTTGCAGGAGTCTATCCCAGCACCCGTTTGGGCAAAAGACAGGGGCACACTCTGGACAGGTACATCACAGGGGCCATACACACTTGGAGACACCAGTACATGTGACATCATGCACATCTTTGGACTGTGGGAGGAAACTGGAGTGCCCAGAGGAAACCCACACATGCACAGTAAGAAGATGCAAACTCCACAAATAGACAGAAATTGAACACAGGACCACCCTTACAAATGTGCCAACTACCAATCCACCGTGCTAATTAACTATATAACAACAACAACAACAACTACTACTACTACTACTACTACTACTTTCGGCCGCTCCATTCAGAGATTGCCACAGCGGATCATCCATTTCCATCTCTTCCTGTCCTCTGCATCGTCCTCTGTCACACCAGCCACCTGCATGTCCTCCCTCACCACATCCATAAACCTCCTCTTTGGCCTTCCTCTTTTCCTCTTCCCCAGCAGCTCCATATTCAGCATCCTTCTCCCAATATACCCAGCATCGCTCCTCCACACATGTCCAAACCATCTCAGCCTTGCCTCTCTTGTTTGTCTCCAACCCGTCCAAACTGAGCTGTCCCTCTAACATAATCGTTCCTACTCCTGTCCTTCTTTGTCACTCCCAGTGAAAATCTTAGCATCTTCCACTCTGCCATCCCCAGCTCCACCTCCTGTCTTTTCATCAGTGCCACTGTCTCCAAACCATATAAAATAGCTGGTCGCACTACCATGTAAACCTTCCCTTTAACTCTTGCTGGTACCCTTCTGCCGCAAATAACTCCTGACACTCTTCTCCACCCACCCTGCACTCTCTTCTTCACCTCTCTCCCGCACTCCCTGTTACGTTGAACAGTTGACCCCAAGTATTTAAACTCATACGCCTTCATCAACTCCACTCCATGCATCCTCACCATTCCACTGTCCTCCCTCTCATTCACACATATGAGTTGTCTTCCTCTCTTCTCTCCAGTGCATACCTCCACCTCTCCAGGTTCTCCTCCAACTGCACCCTACTCTCGCTACAGATCACAACGTCATCCGCGAACATCATAGTCCACAGAGACTCCTGCCTGATCTCGTCAGTCAACCTGTCCATCACCACTGCAAACAAGAAAGGGCTCAGAGCACAACAAACTATAATAAAAATATCATTTTCCATAAATGGAAAAGACGAAAAGCATTGTCGATTTCATTAGTCCTGTCCGATTAGTCCGATTTCTCTCAGACACTTCATCATAATTAATATGCAGCCAAATCTGGTTTGTTGAGCAGCTAAGAAAGAATTTAGTGGGGGCGAGAGAAACGTGTGTGGCACCAAACTTTGAGGCGCAAAATCACACTGAAGCAATGTCTCAAAAACCCTGATTATATAGTATTAGCTCCTTGAAAAAGTTATTTCCTGAATCTAAACTCACATCATTTAACATAAACATTAGGATTATCAACAGAGAGAAGTAACTGAGATGGACTAAGGGTCGCTAACAGTGTAAGATGCAACATTTGTGATTTAGCAATTATAACAGATATAGAGCGCGTTATAAGATAAGGATGACCCCAACCCCCCCCCCCTTTTCTCCCCAGTTTTACCCGGTCAATTACGCCACTCTTCGGAGCTGTCCCAATCGTTGCTCCACCTCCTCTGCCAATCCAGGGAGGGCTGCAGACTACCACATGCCTCCTCCGATACATGTGGAGTCACCAGCCGCTTCTTTTCACCTGACAGTGAGGAGTTTCACCAGTGGGATGTAGCGCATGAGAGGATCACGCTATTTCCCCCAGCTCCCCCTCCCCCTCGAACAGGCGCCCCGACTGACCAGAGGAGGCAACCAGGACACATAGCCACATCTGGCTTCCCACCCGCAGACACGGCCAGTTGTGTCTGTAGGGATGCCCGACCAAGCCGGAGGTAACACGGGGATTCGAACCCGCAATCCCCGAGTTGGTAGTCAACGGAATAGACTGCTACGCTACCTGGACGCCGGATGATACCACTTTTGATATGTTGTGGCATAAAAGATGAAAGCTAGTCGCTGTACTAACACTACAGCTTGGTACTTGGAAATTAGCCTTCAGCTTTAAAAAAAAAAAAGGTAAAAAAAATAACCCTAAAAACTAAACTAAAAGCTGGCTTAAGACTATGCAAAAAATTGTTGACAATGTGGTGGAGTAGGCAGAGAGTGACATAATTTTCATAAGACATAAAAAGGCTAATTATGACATAAGGACAGATGGTATGTCCAAAAGTAACATGAGAAAGCTCTGACAGAAATAATCAAGGATTAGATTCAAGGTCTTGTCAACTTTTTGAAATACACTTAACGTCTGTAATATACAGATTTCAATAAAAGACATAAATCCATAGTTCTTGAGGCCAAAGCCACTGCCATGTGTTGAAGGAAAGACTTTTACGGTTGTATTTCCTAAGTAAAGGACATCCGGGTGGCGTGGCGGTCTATTCCGTTGTCTACCAACAAAGGGATTGGCGGTTTGAATCTCCGTGTTACCTCCGACTTGGTCGGGCGTCCCTACAGACACAATTGGCCGTGTCTGCGGGTGGGAAGCCGGATGTGGGTATGTGTCCTGGTCGCTGCACTAGTGCCCCCTCTGGTTGGTCGTGGCACTTTTTCGGGGGGGGGGGACTGGGGTGAATAGCGTTATTCTCCCACGCGCTACGTCCCCCTGGTGAAACTCCTCACTGTCAGGTGAAAAGAAGCGGCTGGAGACTCCACATGTATCGGAGGGGACATGTGGTAGTCCTCAGCCCTCCCCGGATCGGTGGAGGGGGTGGAGCAGCGACCGGGACGGCTCGGTTGAGTAGGGTAATTGGCCAGATACAATTGGGGAGAAAAAGAGAGAAAAATGAAAAATAAAATAAATTACTCTGTGGGAGTACCTGGGGAGTGGCAGACTGGAGTGGTGGTTCCCATATTCAAAAAGGGGGACCAGAGGGTGTGCTCCAGTTATCGGGGCATCACATTGCTCAGCCTCCCTGGGAAAGTCTACTCTAGGGTGCTGGATAGGAGGCTCCAACCGATTGTCGAACCTCGGATCCAGGAGGAACAATGCAGATTCTGTCCCGGCCGTGGAACAATGGACCAACTCTTTACCCTTGCAGAAGTGCTGAGGGGGGCATGGGAGTTTGACCAGCCAAGTCTACATGTGTTTTGTGGACTTGGAGAAGGCTTACAACCGTGTACCCCAGGGCACTCTGTGGGGGGTACTGCGGGAGTATGGGTTACTGGTGCAGTTGCTACAAGCCATCCGGTCCTTGTATAACCAAAGTGAGAGCTGTGTCTGCATTCTTGGCACAAAGTCAAACACGTTTTCAGTGGGTGTTGTCCCTTGTCTCCGATTCTGTTTGTAATATTCATGGACAGGATCTCAAGGCGCAGCCAAGGGGAGGAGTGTGTCCATTTTGGCAACCTCAGAATTGCATCTCTGCTCATCGCAGATGATGTGGTTTTGTTGGCTTCATCAGAATGCGACCTTCAGCACGCACTGGGGTGGTTAGCAGCTGAGTGTGAAATGGCCGGGATGAGAGTCAGCACCTCCAAGTCTGAGGCCATGGTTCTCTACCGGAAGATGGTGGATTGCTCCCTCTGGGTTGGGGATGAGTTGTCGCCTCAAGTGAAGGAGTTCAAGTATCTCGGGGTCTTGTTCACGAGTGAGGGTGGAGCGGGAGATTGACAGACGAATTGGTGCAGCATCAGCAGTAATGCGGACGTTGTACCGGACCGTTGTGGTGAAGAAGGAGCTGAGCCAGAAGGCAAAGCATTCAATTTACCAGTCAATCTTCATTCCGACCCTCACCTATGGTCATGAGCTTTGGGTAGTGACCGAAAGGGTGAGATCGCGGATACAAGCGGCTGAAATGAGTTTCCTCCGTAGGGTGTCTGGGTCAGCCTTAGAGATAGGGTGAGGAGCTCGGACATTCGGAGGGAGCTTGGAGTAGAGCCGCTGCTCCTTCGCATTGAAAGGAGCCAGTTGAGGTGGTTTGGGCATCTGATTAGGATGCCTCCTGGGCGCCTTCCTTTGGAGGTTTACCGGGCACGGCCAACTGGGAGGAGACCCCAGGGTAGATCCAGAACTCGCTGGAGGGACTACATGTCCAATCTGGCCTGGGAACGCCTTGGGATCCCCCAGGAGGAGCTGGAGGGCATTGCTGGGGTGAGGGATGTCTGGAGTGCCCTACTTAGCTTGCTGCCACCACGACCCAACCCCGGAGAAGCGGCTGATGATGAATGAATGAATTACTCTGTGGGACTAAAAACAAGACATTGAATCTTGACTTTTGAAAATAATACACTGTATCTATCACAGTGCCATGTTTCCAAATAGCTTGTTTCCAGTACTAACAACATATGCGACACAGTTTATGGCCATCTATATTTCTTCATGTCGCCTACAAGTGGTCATGTAGCCAGATTATTAGTGGTTGATGATGACTGTGTTTTGTCCTTCTATTCCCATAGGCATCCTGTAGAAGAATGACTTCACAAGGGTTTTGTGTGTGTGTGTGTGTGTGTGTGTGTGTGTGTGTGTGTGTGTGTGTGAGCGCACATCGCCTGCTGTGTTGTTGTACTTTGGTGTGTCCTCATGCCTCACGTAGGCACAGCATCACAGCATGCTCTGACAGGCTTCCTCCACGTTTTCTCCTCCCTTCCCACGCCATGACACATTCCCTCCAGGTAGGCTGAGCACAGCAATGAAATGTCTTGTCTCGTCCTGTATGCGCTCATTACACAATCTATAAACAATACCCACGGTATTTTATGTTAAAAAAGAAAAATCTCTGTATGTCTGAAATGAGGTACTGACCAATCCTTCAGTGTATTTATTATACGAAGGTAGGTCTAACACCTAATTCAACATTATTGTTCATCATCTTTCAATCGTATGAATTTCAGATGGTGTCATATAATGACTGTGTTTGCATAAATTATTGATAACAAAAACTCTTACGAGAAATGTGATATTGTATTTTTCGTATCATACATTACAAAACAGTTCCATGTGATTAACCTCAGCTGGATTCGTCAGCAGATAGCACGGTTATATATATCGATATTGTGTAAAATTTCTTATGATTATTGTGATGATATGTTGCAGCCACACACTAGTACCATGATGTGTAAATGAATTCAGTAAGGGACATCTGTGGTTCTTGGGGTATTGTGTTCATTAAAATTTAAAATACCTGCGCCAACAGGAATTAGCTATAGTAATAATAAATATTGTGAATAATGAAGTTACACATTGCCCATGTGTTACACATTGCTCTTGTGATTAAGATGAGCTGTACCCCGATACCCAACCAATACTCCTGCTTCAAATCAAATAAAACCACATCTTTGGATATATGTGTTCTAGTTTGGATGTATGTGTTCTTAGTTTGGATATATGTGTTCTAATTTGGATATATGTGTTCTAGTTTGGATATATGTGTTCTTAGTTTGGATATATGTGTTCTTAGTTTGGACATATGTGTTCTATTTTGGATATACGTGTTCTTAGTTTGGATATATGTGTTCTTAGTTTGGATATACCCGTATGTGTTCTTAGTTTGGATATATGTGTTCTAGTTTGGATATATGTGTTCTTCGTTTGGATATATGTGTTCTTAGTTTGGATATGTGTTCTACTTTGGATATATGTGTTCTTAGTTTGGATATATGTGTTCTGAGTTTGGATATATGTGTTCTAGTTTGGATATATGTGTTCTAGTTTGGATATATGTGTTCTTAGTTTGGATATATGTGTTCTAGTTTGGATATATGTGTTCTTAGTTTGGATACATGTGTTCTGAGTTTGGATATATGTGTTCTAGTTTGGATATATGTGTTCTAGTTTGGATATATGTGTTCTTAGTTTGGATATATGTGTTCTAGTTTGGATATATGTGTTCTTAGTTTGGATACATGTGTTCTGAGTTTGGATATATGTGTTCTAGTTTGGATATATGTGTTCTAGTTTGGATATATGTGTTCTTAGTTTGGATATATGTGTTCTAGTTTGGATATATGTGTTCTTAGTTTGGATATATGTGTTCTAGTAGTTTTTGGACATGTGTTTTTGTCTTTGGGTTGCACTGCTGTGGGCTAAAGTAAACGATATTTCGTTTCACTTCATGCGTGCAAGTACACGAAGTGAAATGACAAATAAAGTGTTACTCATTCCTGATCTTTATCTTGATCAAGTTTTTCACAAAAGAGAATGAAGTCATTCCCTGTCTAACTGTCCAGGTATGACCCCAGAATCACCTCTATTCTTCCAATGACCTCTAACGCGTGTTCTGTCTGGACCTTCCCCAAAATCAGGAGGGAGGAAGGGCCTGCTGATGATGTCCCACATGGGTCGGGAGGATTTCACCACTGTCATGCTTCAGTGAGCGTGGCCCTGTCTGCTGTAATCTGGCCTAATCCAACAGAGTTTGGCTGCATGTGGGAGATTACAGCACGGACAGTGCTTGCCTATCTATCTACACCAATGAGTGTGGAGCGGTCCTCAGTACAAGTGATGTAAGCAGTCAAGGCCCTTGGGGCTTGAAAGAGAAATAGAAAAAGAGAGAGGAGAGAGTAAGAGAGAGAGAGGGGGGGGGGATAAAGAAGCATCACAGTTACAACTCCAGACAGGCCTGCTTTAAAAAAATCATCCAAACTTGATAGCCATGTGTGTGTGTGTGTGGGGGGGGATGCTGTGTGTGAGTGCATGAGGACATGAAGAACTAAAGAGCTATGCGTGTTTCTCTGAGGGAACGAGAGACCATGGTCAGTGGAGTGGGTGTTTCTCCAAAGGTCCTCCTGCTTTCACAAACCAGAGTCTAAATGAACCCTTGAAACTGGTTCAACTCTGCCCTGTCTCTACTGCTCCAGTCAGACAACTGAGAATCACCTGTCAAATCGTTGGGGTTGTTCAGTTATTCCAGGAATTTTGGAGATGATCTATGATCTGACTCATAGATAAAAGCAGCAACAACAAAAAAACAACTTTAAAAAAATAAAATAGAAAAGGCATCCCTTATTGGAGCAGAGAAATTTAAATGAGCCTGTCTGAGCTTTTCCCTCAGGTAATTGCGTAGGTAGTGTTATAAGGGGAACTATCTGACTGTTCATGCCCCTGCTGCGAATCTTGCAAAGTCTCCCATTCAACTTTGTCATTTCTAAACGTTCAAGAAAGTAGACAATACCAAACTATTGAGAGAGAGAGAGAGAGAGAGAGAGAGAGAGAGAGAGAGAGAGAGAGAGAGAGAGAGAGAGAGAGAGAGAGAGAGAGAGATGGCAACACCGATGTATAACAGAGCTGTGACAGTTGATCTTTATTTAATTGGGGTAAAAAGTAACATTAGGGGTACTTCCTGAACTGTCCCCCCCCACTGGTTTTACGTGTCTCGTGTTATCTCAACGGATTTAAGGGGGGAAACGTGTTAAACTACACTTACTTGCTCTTTGCAGCTGTGGCGACTCTAGTGCAAGCGATTCAATCGCCCTGATACGACTTCGCTGCGGGATCGCTTGTTTCGGTCCGGCGTGGACCGATTCGGCTCGGTAACAGCCCCCTTCCGGCGCCACAGGTACCCGATCCAAACTCCGTCCGCTCCTCTCCGACCCCGCATTGTAGCGCGCTGGTGCGAAGTACCCGCTGCCGTCTTCGTGTCTGGCTCGGCTCTGCAGGGAGGTCGCACGGTGCTGCGCGTGCTGTGTGTTGGTCACGTTACTCGGGCCAAGGGGCCGAACTTTGTTCTCGACCCGCGTACCGACGCTGCACGTGGAGAGCGCGGCAGGTTTCTGCGGCGGCGTGATCTTCGCTGGATGTGCCTGTGACTGCTGGGGGTGCACGGCGGCCTGAGCCTTCACATGGTGGCTGTTCTCCGGGTTGAGCATCGAGTACCGGAGCCCCGCGACGAACCGCTCGAAAGTGAGGCAGCCGTGCGACGGCACGATCCGCCTCAGGCACTCCAGCACCCCGCCGGGCAGATCCTGCGTGTCCGCGCCCTGCCAGCGGCTCTCGATCTCCGAGATGTGGACGTAGCCTCGTCCGCCGTCATCTAAAATGTCAAAGAGCGTCCTTAAACTCTGAAGAAAAGCCTTTGGCAACCCGTCCATGGAATAGTCCATCCCTTTAGGTTGCATGTTTACCGTTTTCAAGCCGTCCGCCTTGACGTGAAAACCCTCTTTTCTTGGGCCACTTTTGCCATAAAGAGTCGGCGGTCCGTTCAACTTGCAGCTCCGGTCTGTCGCTGTCAACGCCATTAAACTACGTAATTTTTCACTTTAACTACGGCTTATTAAAGCACGCCAATAGGCCTATAAATTGGCTATGGCGTTTAATCTAACGCGGTAAATTATACATAAAAGCCTCATTGGAGGAAAAAAAATATTCGCTTTTTGACTGAAAAAAACGCGTCCTTGTGAATAATGCTCTAGAGCCTTTGGTGAATTGCGTATCCTTTTCGGTGTCTCTCGGTTCTGTCGCTGAAACTTTCGCAGCCAGCTCGCAGCTCAGCGGTCCACATACTCTGTGGCAGCACCGCCCTTCAAACCTCTGGCCCGGCTTCCGCCCATTGGCCGCCGTGAGAAAGTGCCGCACGCTGATTGGTCGAAGCTCGGCGAAGGCAGAAGTTTGAGTTGTGCTTTTGTTATTGCTAATACCGAGACGTTATTCCCTGTGATTCATACATTATTAACCCCCTACAGCCCATATATACCCTTTACACAAGTCACGACTTGAATCTGGCTTTAATATAGTCCAACCGTCACGAGAGTTTCGGGCACTTTCCGTCAGGAATTTTGTTCTTGCTTCGGAGTCCCTTTTTATTAAGACGAGGTGTACCCCAATGAAGTGTACCCCAACTGCAAACACTTTACCACCAAAGTAATGGTGCTGTTACTTATGGTGTCGATAATAAAATCAACCACTCATTGTATGTTTAACTGTTAGTGCTGATCCATTCCCTTTGTCCAAGTACAAGCATGCGCTGACTACTAGCCTACTTTTATTTAGGTTATGTTTGATGCTATTTCGTGGGTCAGGAGGAGACCACACACCATGACATCCATCCCAGTCCAAGTTCAGTTTCCACCCCCCGCCGCCCTCCCCCATACCAATCAATTCTGTACCAGTCATAATCAATTTGTGGGAATCGGTTTACCCCCCGGGGGGAGGGCGTCCAATGATTTGATACAATGAAGAACCTAATAACATAGTTGGAATTTATAGATCTCGTGGGATGGTTTTGTTTCCACTACGGTTGGGTAATTTGTTCTGGCTTATTCTTAAATGTGGGGAAAACTCGAGTTGTTTTTCGATTTCCATACTCTGTGTTAACATTGCAAAGGAGCACAAAAGAGAGAACGTGGAGTGGGAGAGAGATACAATATGACGGGACGGGGGGTTGGACGTCAAAGTGCAGGGATTTTTCTCATCACTTGACTCATAGGGTCAGACAATGCTCCTCTCCTCTCCTCTCCTCTCCTCTCCTCTCATTGGATCTCGTCCCGTCACGCACACTGCAGCACAAGTGGACATGCACGCAGTCACACATCCCTACCCACAGAGACGCCGACAGAGCAGCGTCCTCGGCTTATCTGAATCATATTTACAGTGATCTGACACAGTGCCAACATCTTTCCAGATCTTCTCTTTTTTTAGCCCATCTCTTTAGAGATGTCATTCTGTGAATGATGAAGACTATTAGGACTGCTTCACTCTGATTGTGTATTTGTCTCAGAGAGAGAGAGAGAGAGAGCTAGATAGTGACAGAGACAGACAGACAGACAGACAGACAGAGTTAGAGACACACAGAGAGAGAGAGAGAGAGAGGGAGAGAGAGAGAGAGAGCTAGACAGTGACAGAGACAGACAGACAGACAGAGACAGAGTTAGAGACAGAGAGAGTAAGAGCGAGAGAGAGAGAGAGAAACAGCGTTAGAGAGACAGAGAGAGAGAGAGAGAGTTAGAGACAGAGTAAGAGTGAAAGAGGGACAGAGAGAGAGCGTAAGAGAGAGAGAGACAAAGAGAGTAAGAGAGAGACAGAGACAGACAGTCAGACAGAGAGAGAGTTAGACAGGGTGAGAGAGAGAGACAGAGAGTTAGAGACAGAGTAAGAGTGAAAGAGGGACAGAGAGAGAACGTAAGAGAGAGAGAGACAGAGAGAGAGACAGAGAGAGAGAGAGAGAGAGAGAGTTAGACAGACAGAGTGAGAGAGGGAGAGAGAGACAGAGAGATTATAAATCATCATAAATCCCTCAAAAGCCAAGAGATGAACATAGAGAAGAGTCCCCTCAGTCAACTGGTCCTGACGCTCAACAGACCAACATGAGACCCTTCTAACACCACTCATAATAACCAGCCTCAGGACAGCGACGTCATTCCTCAACACATTCCACCCAACCAACCTGTCAATCAACATAAACCAAATTAGGAAACCTATTGGACTGAAACAACAAAAACCCGAGTAAACTTCAGTGCTATGTGGCTCTAAACAGACAGTACAGCATAGCAGAACATGTGACCACAGTGACTGATAACACACCGAGAAACACCTTGACAATGTACACACTCAGCGAGCACAGCCTGGCCATGGAGAAAGACCCACACACACACACCTGCTACCCAGAGAGGACAGACAGGCTGTGTCTCACTGTGGTCAAGAATGACCACACGTGACAAATACAAACATATAAGAAAAGAATACCACCCCAAATTCACAAAAATAACAAAAACACAAATACATTGTGACTCTGCCCAGGCAGTCCCCTACTTATTAGGTGAGAAAGCCCAATGTTCATGGTGGCAGCAAAGTGTGCAGCAGCTGCCACAAAGTGAGGCACAATGAGGGACTAGAATCACTTCACTAATATGTCTGTCTGTTTGTTTGTTTGTGTGTTTGTTTGTTTGTTTGTTTTCGACTGTCTTATCTTGTTTGTGTTGTTTGTTATGACATAAAGTATTTTGCATCATGTTATTAATGCTTTGGCAATATGAGAATGCTTGTCATGCCAATAAAGAAAGTTTGAATCTGAATCTGACTTTGAGAGACAGACAGAGAGTAAGAGACAGAGAGAGTAAGAGACAGAGAGAGAGAAACAGCATTACAGAGACAGAGAGTAAGAGAGACGGAGAGAGACAGACGGACAAACGGACAGAGAGAGAGAGAGAGAGAGAGAGAGAGAGAGAGAGAGAGAGAGAGAGAGAGAGAGAGAGAGAGAGAGACATTAGTGCTCCTCTCACACTCACACACACACACACACACACACACATGCGGAGACTGACAAATTCACATATCCACTCACACAGGATCTTGTTGCCATGACGTACCGGTGTAAGTTGTTTTATTGCATCCGTTGATGTATACATGTTGTGTATTTGTGCACTGTTATTGTCCTTTATGTGAACATGCTTTGCAGTATATTTGTCATACTAATAAAAGCACATTTGAATTTGAGAGAGAGAGAGAGAGAGAGAGAGAGAGAGAGAGAGAGAGAGAGAGAGAGAGAGAGAGAGAGAGAGAGAGAGAGAGAGAGAGAGAGAGAGACGGATGGGTATCGGTGATGGAGGGGTGGGGGGGGCCTGTTCAAAACCTTCAAATCTCAGAGGGATTTAATCAGAGCTGATTTACAGTGGGAGGAGGTGAGAGTGTGTGTGTGGGGGGAGGGGGTTCAGGCTACACAGGGATGAAGAAGAAAAGACTGAAGCTGAAGCTAATGTGTCCTCCGATATGTTGAATATCTCAGCTATTTCACAAGAGCCTAACATGTTCTTCTTTCGGCCACTTTGTGCTCAAGTTTCCTAACCTGCATTAGCGGGCCGTCTGGTTGGTTCACCACGGGGTCTGAACTTTGGCCTTTTTTGCTCCCTCAAGCTGTTACGCCACCGTTGAAAGAGTCTATTGTTTCAATAGTCTGAACCGGAACAGATTTTACATTGTTAACACCTCACTGTACAGTGGTGAAAGAGAAACTAACTCAGCTGTACAATAAGAACGGTTTAGGTCATTTACACTGGGGGCACGTGTTTTGGCAACAGAGGGAGAGCCTGTACTGACAACGCTGACTGCTTCATTTCATCCAGACAAAACTGTGACATTAGTGTTCCTGTATATGTATGTATGTATGTATGTATATATATATATATATATATATATATATATATATATATATATATATATATATATATATATATATATCTTGGTGGCAGGGTAGTTCAAGGCCATCTCCACTTTAGTCTCAATTTCAGCCTGAGTACAGTTTTTGCAGCACTAGTGCAGCAATAATCATTTGGATTCATTATTAAGATTAATAGAAAAACTATCTCCTTATAAAAGTGTGTTGTGGGGCATACAAGTAATATCTATAAACATTTGACACCTCTCTAGCAGTGGGTAATGACCCTCCAACAGTGGCCCTCTATTACTGAACGACAGTAGAGAAAACACCTGTGCACATCTGTCTGCGGAGTCAGTCATGCGGCTAGCAGCACATTTCAATAAATGGTTGCTGTTGTTGAGATAGCTAAAATAGAAACAGTTGAAATAGTTGAAATAGAAACTATGGAAGTTTCTTAGCACATACATTACGTTTCTGGTGACAATGTCTGAACATCAATGTCACACTGTCGTTTAAAGAAGTACACTTTATCTCCACCAGGACATGCATGCAGCCATCCAGTAGTGGTGTGTTTATTTGACTAGCAAGGAGAAGGGGCGACTTAGCTGTACCCACGCCCCTATTTTCTCCCCTGTGAGCCTAATATCTACTCTTTTTTTAAATCCCCCCCCCCTTTCTCCCCAATTGTACTTGGCCAATTACCCCGCTCTTCCGAGCCGTCCCGGTCGCTGCTCCACCCCCCATCTGCTAATCCAGGGAGGGCTGCAGACTACCACATGCCTCCTCCGATACATGTGGGGTCGCCAACCGCTTCTTTTCACCTGACAGTGAGGAGTTTCACCAGGGGGACGTAGCACGTGGGAGGATCACGCAGCTCCCCCCAGTTCCCCCTTCCCCCCCGAACAGGCCTCCCGACCGACCAGAGGAGGTGCTAGTGCAGCGACCAGGACACATACCCACATCCGGCTTTCCACCAATCCGGAGGTAACACGGGGATTCGAACCGGCGATCCCCGTGTTGGTAGGCAACAGAATAGGCCGCTACGCTACCCGGATGCCATATATATATATATATATATATATATATATATATATATATATATATATATATATATATATATATATATATATATATATTTTAGTAATTTCTCTGTGTCTGTAGATGAGTTAACATTTTTGTGGCTTACTGAAAGATACAAACTAAAACCCCTCTTGAAATAGAGAGCTGAGCTGGCTCGGACCTGTGAGCAACAGGAGTCTTATTGCGCATGAAAATAGCATCAGACAGCCTCGCGGCGTCTCCCCTTGCATGTCCTCCTCATCCAAATGGGATATGAGGGATACGTCTTGACATACTGTGGGCAGGGTGCTATATTCCCCCAAATAATGGGTTGATTACATCCCGGGTTGTCTTAAATCTGCCAAATCCAAGTGCCGGGTTGGAGATCCACACAGCCTCGACATAAAGCATTGCACTGACACGTTTCATGCGGTGCGACGCATGCACGGTACTCAAACAGTGCCCTTTAAGCCCTCTCGGACCAGTTGAGAAAAACCAGTGAAAATATAAAAAAAACATTTGTATTTGAAGATTTTGAGTCACACAGGACAGAAACTAGCAATAGGGTTCCTGAGTCTCAAACCTAGCAAGACAGGCATCACTAAAGGTGTCACTCAAATTAAGAAAAGAAAAGCTGATTACAAAGAGTGACATGGTTGGCACATCTGTTCCCCAGCAGAATATTACTGTCATTCATGGCATAGAGGGGCAAATGAGGGGATTATAGTCGCAATGCAAAAACTCCTGGGTCAGTCCAAAACTCCTCCTGACATTTGTTTGTTTGACCAGTCATGATGGTTACTTCTAAATTTTGATCAGATTTTAGTGAATGAAAGAAAAGAGGTTAATTGTGGAGCAGGGAAGTTATTTACACAAGTAGCATTTATCATTATATAATGAAACGAAGTTTGAGATATTTAGTCCTATCCTCCCAGTGACAGAATCGATCATGTGATACTTGGTCATACGTGTCAAGCTTATGGGCGTGGGCTGATTAGTTAGCTTCCTTTATTAAGCTTCCTGGGGGAAATTCAGTTACTGCAAATGAACCCATCCTAGTTGTGCTCTGTGTAGCTGGGGGCAGTGGGCCTTCATGCTGCGCCTGGGGACCAACTCCAGTCCTTTTCCCACTGCATGCATGTTTTGATGGGGCCGGAAACTGAAGCACCCAGAGAAAACCCACCACAGACACGGGGAGAACATGCAAACTCCACACAGAGGACGACACCCCAAGGTTGGACAACCCCGGGGTTCGAACTCAGGACCTTCTTGCTTTGAGGAGGCAGCACTAACCACTGGGCCACCGTGCCGCCTGAACCTATCAAACAAGAGATTTGACCTTGGGCTGTCTCAATACCCAGTTATTCGCTAAATGATAAGGCAAAGATACAATGATACACCATGACAATTAACGCAGTCATTTGACTGAAGTCTTAGTAAAGAGTTGTGGTTTGAGATTTCACACCCCCACTTTATGTTATGTGTGCCGTGTCTGTGTGAACGGTAGGACGAACAGAGTCTATAGAAGAAGAAAATTACATTCTGGGCAAAATAAGCCCCACCAGCCCAGCTTAAGGTTTTATTTTTCTGGCCAACTACAAGACCAATACCTTAATTTCTTGTCTTCAGTATTACCAATGATATACACCGATCAGCCAAAACATTAAAACCACCTGAGGCCACAGTCATCAGGGAATGCAGTTGCCATGAAGGGGTGTACCTGGTCTGCAATGATGTTTAGGTAGGTGATATGTGCCAACGTAACATCCACATAAATGCCAGGACCCAAGGTTTCCCAGCAGGACATTGCCCGGAGCATCACACTGCCTCTGCCGGCCTTGCCTTCTTCCCATAGTGCATCCTGGTGCCATTTCTTCACGAGGTAAATGACGCACACACACACACAAGATGTAAAAGAAAACATGATTTATCAGACCAGCCAACCTTCTTCCACTGCTCCATGGTCCAGTTCTGATGCCCACTGTAGGAGCTTTCGGCGGTGAACAGGGGTCATGACGGGTACTGACCGGTCTGCAGCTACGCAGCCCCATACACAGCAAGCTGAGCTGCACTATGTGTTCTGACACCTGTCTATCATAGCCAGCATTAACTTTTTCTTTCAGCAATTTGAGCGACAGCAGCTCTTCTGTGGGATCGGACCAGACAGGCTAGCCTTCACTCCCCACGCACATCAATGAGCCATGGGTTCCATGACCCTGTCGCCGGATCACCAGTTGTCCTTCCTTGGACTACTTTTGGTAGGTACTGAACACTGCATACTGGGAACACCCCACAAGACCTGCTGTTTTGGAGATGCTCTGACCCAGTCGTTTAGCCATCACAATTTGGCCCTTGTCAAAATCGCTCAGATCCTTACGCTTGCCCATTTTTTCCTGCTTCCAACACATCAACTTCATGAACTGACTGTTCCCTTGCTGCCCAATATATCTCACCCCTTGACAGGTGCCACTGTAACGAGATAATAACTTATTCACTTCACCTATCAGTGGTTTTAATGTTTTGGCTGATCAGTGTATATTTACAACAGTACAATTAGATTACAACTACCATGAAAGTCAAGCTATTGCAACACCCCTAGATTAACCCACAACACAAACAGTTGTAAAATAACAACGCTCAGTTCCATTATTTGAAAAATAGCTGTATGTAGGTTTTAACAAGCCCCCAACTCTACCCCCCCCCCCGGCACACATATACACACACATTGGCTGAGGCTTTTAGAGTAAGAAGTGGTTCTAACATAATTTTTATCTTTCTCACCCCACTCAAGTCTCCCCTGACATTTTTTCTTATTTTAATCACAACATCTTTAAGAGCAACACTATGCCAATCAATCAGCGTTTCCTTCAACATTTCCCATCCTATCAATTTTAAGATCTTATGCATCTTTTAAGAAACTTTACAGATTCACAAGTGATTTAAATACAGACATGATGTATGGCCGCTAATGCAGGAGCATTGGAGCATCGTAGAACTGAGTGAGATTAGTTCAGTAAACAGTCAGCGGTTAGGGGGCCAGAAGTCAGATTGTACTGGTATAAAATATCAGACTTCAGCATTTTATCCAATGAAATAAAAAAGTCATACAAACAGAAAGAGAATAATCATTAATGGCACAGAATATTACACTGTGGGGAGTGTGTGAAAGGTACAACACAATTATATATTTGTAAATATCAACTGAAAGTCAACTCAGCTCTTCTAAAAGACCAAGTCACACAAAGTCGCTCCTTTTTTGCTTCGCTGCTCTCAACACTGTGGCACAGTGAAAGCACAGTGAATCCAAAAGCTGTACACATCTCGTGATGTAGACTGACCACTAGTGGCAAACCAGTACAACTCCAAATGAATTCTACAGCAAGCCATGCCAACAAACACATCAACATAATACTAGATCCCAGGCTTAGCACTTCATTCCCCTTAAAAAAACAAAACTGATCTCTGCAGAGACATAATACTTGTCTGTGCGTTCAAACTTACATGCTGTTATGAAATCAAAAAGCAGGATGCAATTCTGAAATTCAGAAACCCAAATAGTTTTTCTCCTGTTCTGAACATTTATTCAAATAAATTAAAATACACAAGAAATTCCTAAATACTTAAACAACAAGCTTTTAAAAATAGGATGTAATTTGTGCCATCTAACCTAAGCTCTCTCTCTCTCACTTCATCACATAATTTATCATTAACATGATGATGTGACTTTCATAGAGATATAATTAATATAAATCTATTCATTCAAATAAGACACACATTTTAAGATAATGGGATAATATCAATAAATGACTATATTCAAAGACTAGAATGTAGCCGTAGCTTGCAATTATGTATTTGGTGTTTTGAAACATGGTCAGTCCATCACGTCGCCATATTTATTCTTCTTAGGTCCAGTTGGGTCCTCTGGCTTGGGCACTGAGACACACCAATAGAAAGATAATGGAGGAGGTTAGGGTTCATGTTGACTACTCTTAATATAACCTCTTTGACAGAGGCACCTGCCAGCACAGAAAAGTCTGACTGGAATCACGTGACATGACTATAACTGCAGGTAACCTACCCAGTTTAGACTTGCCAAACATGACAAATACAAAATTATTACCATTTAGCATGTTTCCTAATTTTCAAACATGAGGTACGAGTAAACGGGTCAATAGAGTTGCAGCCATTTACTCACTCTGTGGTGGGGATCGGTCTGGGACTTTGCCTGTTTCTAATAGTAGCCACAAGTCTGTGCACTTCTGTGTCTCCCAACGTGTCATTGCATAGCTCCCAATTGACGCACCCACTGAAGGAGAAGGGATGGAAAAGGTAGAGGAAATGGGGAGGGCAGGAAAAAAAGGATAAGAAAACATAAATACTGTTCCATTTGACATTGAAATAAGGTCAGTGGCTTCATGGACAAAGGTTTAGAGTCCTTCCTACCAATTGAAATGAGCAGGTTCCACTGGAGTGCATAAGGAAATATCTTCTGCACAGCCCTTTGCGTGACAAATAAGCCAACAATACCTAGAAGCAGCACAGGACATCTCTGAACAATCCACCCTGATACTCAACTGCCATAAAACTATAAAACTGTGACTGGCAAAAAGAAAAGCAAAAGTGACAACAGTGGGCATGGTGAACAATATGCTTCTAAAAAGTGTTAATTTTCCATTGTATTTTACCAAGAGGCCGGGGTGTGAAGTGGCGAGGTTGATAAAAAGGAATACAAACAGCTTACCTAATGTAAAGCTTCCAGTCCCTTTCATAAAGGCATGGGACTGACAAGCAGCATATCTCTCTAAACCCTGAGGAAAAACACAACCGTCAAAACCTCACTGACTGTGAATCACAGGCACAACTCAAAACCCAAACGCTGTCAAGTGTTTGCAGCACTTTCGCTCCGTAACGTTCCGCGTTTCAGGCCAAACCCGTCGACATGTCCCCCATTGTTTTTAACACAGGTCTCTGGGAAATAAAGACATTAAAATACCAACCGGATGTTTTGCCGCCAGAGCATCGTCCACTTTAGTCAGGCCAAGATTGACCATTATGTCAGCTTTGATGAAGTTGGGAGTCACTCCTTACGCAAAATACAATGACATTCTAACCCTACTCCCGCAAACGCGAGTTTACGCGCACACAACTGTTATTTAAATCGGATCTTTCGTAACACACGCCCAACAATATGTAAAGAGGAACTATGCGGACAAAGACAGAGAGCCGTCTGCAGTTGAGCGACACCTAGCAGGCGTGGAGGAAACACTGCAGCCGCACATTGTGCGTAATGTCACTGTCCCACCAACCACTTCACCGCTTTTACTGCATCTAAAGAAGAAGAATTTGCAATTTAGTCAGTCTGATAGATGTCAGGCTGATGGAGCAGAGCCAACTCCACCTCTGTACACTACGTTAGAAGCTGCTCTAGCACGTCAAATGACCGATGGTCTATTCCTGTCTCAACAGTGGACCAAGCATATTACTAATCATTAGACTCTGAGTGAAATAACAAAAAAACAACAATGTTTAATATCCTTTAAAAAAGGGATTTCTTGTCACAGACATATAGTCTTAAGGCTGTTGTCTCACTCTATCAGCTGACTCAGCTTGAACTTTTGAATTTAATAAAAGCATCTATACAACAACTAACACTGGACTTCTGGGCACATTTTTTTAGATTCTTAAGATAGCAATGAATGATCGGGAAACACCATTCACAATTTAGTACCCCTACTATAAGTAACAAACGACAACCTTAGTGGAAAAAGCAGGGGAGATCCAGGTGAAGTAGATGCAGGCTGAGTGTTATTTACAGGGGAAGATTATGACTGTAAAAGAAGCTAAAGGTTCATCATGATCTTTGTCTAAAACATGTAATGGCTCCTTTGAAATTGCAGTCACATACCTCAACAGACCTGTTGCAGCCCTCCTTCTTGCTCTCATGGACATCAGCTCTAATGGTAGTGCTTTTATCCATGTGAGTCGTGCCTCATCACAACATCTGAGCAGGGTTTTTTTTAATTGTCCAATTTTCTCTCTCAATTGCTCTACTACTCTGTGGATGATAGGCACAATGCTGCCTCAGATTAATACCCAAACATGTTGAAAGTTGTTTATAATAACACTATTTACAAAATGAGTTCCATTATCACTGCTGATCTTCCATGGTATTTCCCATCTGGGAATAATCTCTCTTACCAGCACCTTTGCTACTGTGGAGGCTTCTGCTTTTCCTGTAGGGAAAACTTCAACCCTCTTAGAAAACATATCAACAATCATAAGACAATATTTATTTCTCTCACATGGTGTTAGTTCAATGAAATCCATCTTTAGGTGATCAAATAGGTGGTCAGAGGGAGGGTGGCTCGAGGCTTGTGTGATTTGCCCGCTTGTGGCCTTTTTTTTCAAACAAATTAAACATTTTGAACAAAAATTTTGGGGATGATTTGTGAAGCTTCTTGTAAACCAGTGTTTGTTTACTGCGTCCACCATCCCCCGTTTTTGCCACATGGTCCTTCCCATGTGCCAATTTTAAATAAAAAAGGAAACAAACACTTAGGCAGATAAGGACGTCCATCCTCAGACTGGCATGTTATTTGCATATGTGCACTTAGTCATTTTTTTTTCTCTGTCTCTCTCTATTTTATCATCACAGACATCATAAAACCATCTTCTCCGCCCACAGTCTGTGTGAATGGTCTGTCTGGGTCAGGCAGTTCTAAACTAGCCGTGGTAGTCATAGTCTGTTTTAGTTTAGTGAGAGTTGCGTCAGCAGCCTCTGTCTATGTCCCACTGTCAGTTGGTTTTAGCCCATGGCCATGCGTAATAGATAATAGTGGAGCCTCCAGGGATGGATAGTAGTCACATATCCACTCTCTGCAGTGGCCTGTCATCCCTAAAAATGACATTAATTGCCTCTTAGTATGAGGTTTTGAAATTTTAAGGATGGCTTCCACTCATTTTGAGCTCCTTATTGTACCTTTTTTTTCAATATCTGACCATGTAACATGTTTAACTTTATTTTACACTGCTTAGATAGATGCTTAAAGTTCATGTGTAACAGAACAAAGGTAGTGTTTCAACTTGTCCATGTGAACAAATAAAGGCCTAAGGCTATACAAATAAAAGTTATTGTTATTATTATTACTATTATTATTATTATTGTTAAGTTAGCTGATATCAGAGGAATGTATGAGACGCTCACCGAGTGTATAAAGTCTGTCCAAACTAATTGGAGAAACGGCCTTGGTGGAATGTGAGCTGGAAGACATGAGATAAGGGGAAGAAGAACAGATAACTGCCCTATAAGAGAGACTGTACTGTACTGATCGGCAGGCACTTAAATGTCTAGGCTTGTGCGTCTGTTCATGAGCATATTAAAGTGCGACAAGACTGTAAGAGATTTTTGTCTTGCTCCTCATTTATTGTCAGAGTGGAATTAAATAATTGCCACGACACACATAATTTTCAAGCACTGACATACGGGCTACAGGCATTAGAGAACATCTCCCAATGTGACCCTATTGTGACCTCTGTCGTCTCAGTGACCTCAAAGAGAGATCGAGGGATTTGTTGTAGATGCTGAAGGCTATTGGTCAGAGCTGTAGCCTTGAGACTTGGACCTGAGTCAGACTTAAGTCGCAAAAATCGGGACTTGCAACTCACAGGCAAAGATTGGAGGGGTGGCCAGCGTGGACTGATGCATGACATCTCAACTACACCACCCACAATCTTCTTTTTTTCTTGGACAGAACTTGGCATTTTTTCTTGGACAGAACTAATGTTTTATAAGAGGCGGAACCATCTCCGTGGAGCTGCGGCACACTGTCTGATAGAGACATGAAAGCTGCCAGTTAAGTAACTGAAATCCCATTCGGAGAGTCCTTACAACTGTCAATGCGCAAACCAGGTGTGTCATTCCTCCCCAGTTCCCCCTCCCCCCTGAACAGACGCCCCAACCGATCAGATGAGGTGCTAGTGCAGCGACCAGGACACATATCCACATCCGGCTTCCCACCCACAGACACGGCCAATTGGGTCTGTAGGGACGCCCGACCAAGCCGGAGGCAGCACGGGGATTCGAACCGGGATCCCCGTGTTGGTAGGCAATGGAATAGACCGCTATGTTACCTGGACACCCCGTTAATATTAATTTTGTCATGAGATACTTTTCAGAAACCTTTCACTGTGAATTTGTAACAAAAATTAATCATCTGTAGTCTCTCATAAAATCCAACTCTCCATCCATACACAAACCCCCTTTCTGGATATTTACTTCCACCAATTGGTCTTTCGGTCGTGATGTCACAATGCCTCTGATCCTTGGAAGACGGCGCCCGGCGTCACGAGAGAATGGGTTACGCTTTTTTCTTCCCCTTCTTGGAAGAGAAACAAAGGAAAGAACATAGAGGACTAAACCAAGAGGCGCAGGATGGCCTGGGTTGCAGCAGCGAGACGCAAATTGGTCACGTTCAAATACATTTCGGCAGCAATGTTAGTGTGTTCTTTGCATTTTCACAGAGGTAAGCTTTCCTTTCTCTAACACACACATAATGTTAGCTAACGTTATGTAGCTAACATTACGTGGCTAATGTTATTTTACTGTCTCACAGGCACAGAGCTGTTAAACTGATTGTATAACTGCGTTAGATGGACGATGATAACGTTGGCTAACGTTGTACTTGGATATGATTTGAGTTAGCTATGATCGATTTTAGCTCGCTATGATATGAACGATTAATGATCCGTACGGTTAACGTCAGCTAGGTAGAGTTTATGCAAATGTAAACAATGCCTCTGGTCCTTGGAAGATGGTGCCCGGCAATGCGTTGCCCTTGGAAACGGCCCAAGTCTGAAAGACCGATTACAGAACAGTGATCATGTAGGCCCACTACCTACCATTCATCCATAAGCACTGCCATCAGTATTACAACTTGTAATCAACAGCCGGCGCCAGACTGTTTTGTGCGTTGCACACAAGTTGTCACATAATTTTAACGACCGAATTTTAATTTTCTTCCGGCTTATTCCATGTTTCTCAGGAGTCACCACAGTGGACTTTATATTTCCATCGGTACCCTGTGAGGGCACAGCACCAATGGTGGCCGTTGTTAACCTGGGCCTTGACCGATCCGGTATAGTCTTGTCAATCTGCATCCTGATTTGGCAAAATTTTACATCAGATGCCCTTCCTGACACAACCACTAATATGGATGGGGGCACTGGTAAAGCACTGGATGCCATCCCAGTATTCATGGACTTGCACACACACACACATCCATTGCACCCGTCAAGATTTCAGTCCAGAAAACATATATCAAACCATCCGTCATATGAAAATAAGACAAAACTCATATTGACGGTTTTATCCTCAAATCTATCATCGGGTAGCATAGCGGTGTATTCCATTGCCTACCAACAGGAGGATCGCCGTTCGAATCCCTGTGTTACTTCCGGCTTGGTCGGGCGTCCCAACAGACACAATCGACTCTGTGCATAACTGTAGTCCACTGACTTCCGGTTTCTACTGCAGCGGTCATACCAGTTTCTTGTTTGTTGTTGCGTGCTATTGACAATGGCATATTTTTCGTGATGCCTGCAAGATTTACCATGGATAAATGTCAAAGAAATGCACAGAATTGTCGGCAAACTTTCATCTGCACCTACCAGCAAACGGGTGAAAAGTTTCAAGTTGTACAAGTTACGTCCACAATTCCGTCCGTCCGTCCATCCGTCCGCTCATCCTCATAATTGTAGACCTAATTTGATATGTACAACTTGAAATTTTTCACCCGTTTACTGGTAGGTGCAGGTGAAAGTTTGCCGATAATTCTGTGCATGTCGTTGACATTCATCCATGGTTAATCTTGCAGACATCGCGAAAAATATGCCATTGTCAATAGTGCGCAACAACAAACAGGAAACTGGTATGACCGCTGCAGTAGAAACCGGAAGTCAGTGGACTACAGTTATCCACAGAGCTGATTGGCCGTGTCTGCGGGTGGGAAGCCGGATGTGGGTATGTGTCCTGGTCGCTGCACTAACGCCTCCTCTGGTCGGTCGGGGCGCCTGTTCGGTGGGGAGGGGGAACTGGGGGGGAATAGCGTGATCCCCCCACGCGCTACGTCCCCCAGGGAAAACGCCTCACTCTCAGGTGAACAGAAGCGGCTGGCGACTCCACATGTATCGGAGGAGGCATGTGGTAGTCTGCAGCCCTCCCCGGATCGGCAGAGGGGGTGGAGCAGCGACTGGGAATGCTCGGAAGAGTGGGGTAATTGGCCAAATACAATTGGGGAGAAAAAGGAGGGGAAAAAATCTATTATGTTCATCAAAGCAATTATTTATAACAGATGTACAAACAGCGAGCTGCATGTATGTGACCAGCTGGTATGTTTCGTCGGTTGCCAGACTCAGACCTAGGACTCTCTTTCCAACACAGAGCTTCCTGCAGTATGGGAGCAGATTTCCTCCCAAACCCATTTTCCATTGCTGTCTGATATTATATGAAGAGGGAAAACAAGTTCTCTTTGTTAATTTGGGGACAAAAATGAACAACATTACTGAAACCTGTGAGTTTCATCACTAAAGACCTCACACACACTTTTGCACTAAGCACTGAGGTAAATGAGTGTGATCCTAAAACTACCAGTTAGCTTGCTCGGGGTGGCAGGGACTGACAGGCAGAGCAGCCGACTTTGTCTGTATGATCAAATCAAGAGATGACCTCTCTCCCCTGGTATGGGAGTTCAGTAAATTGATGACAGTCTGCACAAACACTGTCTGGTCTCTAATTAGGCACCCATTGCCTGGATGCCCCTCTGGGAGATAAGGAGGTATAATGAAAAGTTGGGTTTAGCCGGAAAAAATAAAACAGATACACAGTCACTCAGAGCCATGCACTTGTTTACAAGACAGACAAGTGTGTGCATGTCTGTGCAACTACACAATTTGCAATCCAGCCTCTGCTAGTACACAAATATATCCACAATGATATGGAAATAGTGACCAGCCAAGAAAGCACTTTTCCAGACTTTTGTATCAGTTGTGGTCAGGATCTCTCCTCAAGCCTCCACCAAACAGTGGCTTCCATAGTCAGACAACTCTTCATCATCACTTCCCTCACCAGCAGAGACACAGGAAATGACGCTGCAATGCCTTGACGTCAGAAAATAATATTATCAACTTTGATGTTTAACCATAATGCAGCACACTAAAGTGACTTTGCTTAGTCCCACTGAAAAGAGTTCATACCTGGACCTGACTGCTATATTGTTCCATAGGTGCCCCCTCCTGTGCATATAAGGGCATATATCGGAGAGGTGCCAATGCTTTCAATAAACACTATACGACAAACCTGTAGATAATTTTTCTTTATTCATTCTGCTTGCACCTATTATGATATGTGGTAATGCTGTGGTGTTTCGGCACTGCAAATGCCAGAGGAACATTTTTTTTGACAAATTTCCCCCCTTTTTCTCCCCCCAATTGTACTTGGCCAATTACCCCACTCTTACGAACTGTCCCGGTCGCTGCTCCACCCCCTCTGCCGATCAGAGGAGGGCTGCAGACTACCGCATACATCCTCCGATACATGTGGATTTACCAGCCGCTTCTTTTCACCTGACAGTGAGGAGTTTCACCAGGGGGACGTAGCGGGTGGGAAGCCGGATGCGAGTATATGTGGTGGTCGCTTCACTAGCGCCTCCTCTGGTCAGTCGGGGCGCCTGTTCGGGGGGGGGGCGGGGGAATAGCGCGATCCTCCCACGCGCTACGTCCCCCTGGCGAAACTCCTCACTGTCAGGTGAACAGAAGCGACTGGTGACTCCACACATATCGGAGGAGGCATGTGGTAGTCTGCAGCCCTCCCCGGATCGGCAGAGGGGGTGGAGCAGCGACAGGGACGGCTCGGAAGAGTGGGCTAATTGAACAGGTATTGGAGAGAAAAGGGGGGGAAATAAAAAAAAAAAGAATAAAAAAAACATTCTTAGCATCACATTATTATGAGCACTCAGCTATCTTTACCGCCAGGTTAACTCAAGTCACTCAAGTTATTGAATGGCGTCCCCCTTGGCCGAACATGTTCTGATTTTGCCTACCAATAGCACTAAATATGTGAATGAAATTTCAGCATTATGCCGCCCAATCAATCAATCGATCAATCAATCAATCAATCAAAACGGGACAAAATGACGTTTTTGAAAAGGTAGTGCAAGTCGGGTGTCTCATCGACAGCACACTGACTCAAAGTGAAGGTAAACAGCAGCTAATTGGCCTACATTTCTCTAATTATGTTGCAAACGCTGGTAGTACAAGCAGCAGGGCAAGGCCAAAGACAGGAGGAGAGGCAGGTGGAGGAGAGGCAGGTGGAGCAGCAGGGTGTGAGGCAAGGTCTGTTGGTCTATCGCCATGTTGCGGGATATTGCACGGGGGTGTCCAGGTAGATCCACCCATCCATTATCCGAACCGCTTATCCTGCTCTCAGGGTCGCGGGGATGCTGGAGCCTATCCCAGCAGTCGTGCGGCAGGCAGGGAGACACCCTGGACAGGCCGCCAAGCCATCACAGGGCCGACACACACACACGCACACGCACACGCACACACACACATTCACAACTAGGGACAATTAAGTATGGCCGATTCACCTGACCTACATGTCTTTGGACTGTGGGGGGAAACAGGAGCACCCGGAGGAAACCCACGCAGACACGGGGAGAACATGCAAACTCCACACAGAGGACGACCCGGGACGACCCCCAAGGTTGGGGGGCTCGAACCCAGGACTTTCTTGCTGTGAGGCGACCGCGCTAATCACCGCGCCACCGTGCCGCGGTCTAAATACTATATCTCTCCTCACAATACAGGCCTTCCAAATCTGGATCTGCAGAGTTGAAGGAATTGACACGTGTAACCATAGCTATTACGCTATTTCAAAAGGTAATAAAACTATGGAGATGAGATACTGTAACTTGCAGCCATCAAAAGGCTTATGGGGATCGCCGGTTCGAATCCCCGCGTTACCTCCGGCTTGGTCGGGGGTCCCTTCAGACGCAATTGGCCGTGCCTGCGGGTGGGACGCCGGATGTGGGTATGTGTCCTGTTCGCTGCACTAGCGCCTCCTCTGGTCGGTCGGGGCACCTGTTCGTGGAGGAGGGGGAACTGGGGGGAATAGCGTGATCCTCCTACGCGCTAAGTCCCCCGGGCGAAACTCCTCACTGTCAGGTGAAAAGAAGCTGCTGGCGACTCCACATGTATCGGAGAAGACATGTGGTAGTCTGCAGCCCTCCCCGGATCGGCAGAGGGGGTGGAGCAGCGACTGGGACAGCTCGGTAGAGTGGGGTAATTAGCCAAGTACAAGTGGGGAGAAAAAAGGGGGGGGAGGAAGCCCATAAGCCCCGGAAGTGTGTGAGGATGAAGGCATATTTGCTGTATAGATAATCGATTGAGATTACTGAGTGTGCTACGGAGTGGGCATAAATCAAAGCTTGTTGTCGTAAATTACCGGCATTTACTCGTCAATATTATGGTGTGACTACGCATGCATTTAGTTACGTGTTTAAATACAAAACTTATGCAGTTCTTAATTCACGCTTTTCCACTATCCAGTTAGGTTGATTAAACATTGGACTTTAATTATTTTCCCTCGTGTTCGTCTAATTTTAGCCCGTGACTCAATAGCAGATATCTCATACATACAGAACAATAACGAGCTAAGCAGGCTCTTCCAGGTGTTGAGGATGGATTAGGATATAGCATGTGTCTATCCCCCCCCCCTTTTTTCTCCCCAATTGTACCTGTCCAATTACACCACTCTTCCGAACCGTCCCGGTCTCTGCTCCACCCCCTCTGCTGATCTGGGGAGAGCGGCAGACTACCACGTGCGTCCTCTGATACATGTGGAGTCGCCGGCCTCTTCTTTTCACCTGACAGTGAGGAGTTTCGCCAGGGGGACGTAGCGCGTGGGAGGATCCCGCTATTCCCCCCAGTTCCCCCCTCCTCCACGAACAGGCGCCCCGACCGACCACAGGGGGCGCTATTGCAGCGACCAGGACACATACCAACATCCGGCTTCCAACCCGCAGACACGGCCAATTTTGTCTGTAGGGACGCCTGACCAAGCCGGAGACAACGCGGGGATTCGAACTGGCGATCCCCACGTTGGTAGGCAATGGAATAGCTACCCGGACGCCCCCATGTGTCTTTATCTTTAATTCCTATAGCTGGATGTGGGGAAACCAATGAACATTTGACATTGGGTCGCAAATGTACCCCCGCCCCCCCCGTCCCGTCCCGTCCCAATGTCAAACTCACTCCTATGCCCTTACTTGAAAACCAAACCACTGAACCGCCAGGCCTAAATCCCAAACTCCTACCCATAGCTGAGTTCTGGACACAGAGGGGACAATCCAGGGTTACAAACCGATGTTTCAAACAGATATCTCGGACCATCAACATCACACTAAAGTTTGTAATTAGATTAATCAAGCACTCATTTGTCATCACATACACACATTTGTACAACAAAGACCCTCACCACATTCAAAGAGCCAAACCACACCATTTCAAACCTGTTTTTAACACTGATTTGCTCTTGATACTGCACTTTTACAGCAGACTAACTGGTATTTAAGCTTTGACTTTCCCCCATATCAGATGGCTAATCTGCTGCCAGAAAGGGCCGCTGACGGGATATTTCTACAAGTGTGCCACTAAAACCTCGATAAATGGTCATTACGGAGTAGCAGCTCTTCAGATATTGTACAGTGTAGCCCTTTAAAAGGCACTGTTAACACTTCATAGTGCTTCACCCAGGACGAACAACCGTTGGCTCTACAGCATCCCTGCACTAACAGCCAACATTACCTCCATGTTGCTTGTCGTGCACAAATTATAGTCTGAAAGTACTGCTAGACCTGTAACCACCAACTCCATATATTCATTTGATGCTTTTATTTTTGTTATTTAACAGTGAAGAGATTATCAGTTATCTCCAACTGTACTTCACTTCACATACTGTAGCTCTTTATTCCTAGGTGATTAATGCTTATATTCTTACAAAACAAAAGATTTCAGACAAAATCTGTACACCCTCCCATCACACCCTCTATAACAAAGACACTAACATAGGAGCCAACATTTGAGTGCACAGTGCTGAAAACATGTTCACATAAAAACAAAATAATCAAGTTGCATGTAAGTCTCAGTGTTACATGCTTATAAGTGAGTGTATGCCTGGAGTCATTATCCAAGACACAATGGGACACAAGCAAGTGTGCATTGTGGGTAATACACAGAAAAAAAGGCAGGCATTGGGAGTAAAACTGAACAAGTTTACCCTCGACTGCCACATAGAAAATAAAAACAGGTGCGAGTATCGAGGCTTCTGTACATACTGTACCTCACAAAAAAAAGCAACCTGGGTGTGCATGGTGGGAGTTGTTTTTTTTCCCGCTGAAATGTCTGTTCACATAGCAGTACTCGGTGATAGTGTGTTGTGCTATATTGGCAAAATATGGAAGGGAAAGTCGTCTCATCGAGTTTAACAAAGACGCATTGGCTTCATTCATTCAAGATCAAAAGATTTATCACAGAAAAGCCGCAACACAATGCCTCAAGTGATTGGGCCTATCCAACCCCCCCCCAATATATATATATGTATATATATATATATATATATATATATATAAACGTAAAAGGTCCCATATTTTTAATTTTCAGGATTTGTTTCAAAACAGTTCCAAGGAAATTTGTTGCAAGATGTCCACCGATAAGTTCTTAAGAAACACAACAGTACATTTTTACACAGAACACAAGACCATGTAGTCCTAACTCCCCTGCCCACCCAAAAACTAAAAAAATGACAAAAGCCTGCTGTGTGTGTGTGTATATATATGTGTGTGTATATATATATATATATATATATATACATAGTATGAAGATTATTGTGTTGCTGTTGTTGTTATTCGACGTTAACAGAGCGCGGTGAAACCGGGGTCAAATTCCATGTAGGTGCAACCCTACATGGCCAATAAAGATAATTCTGATTCTGGGGTAAGGTGGTATGGGCTCGTGTGACTATCAAAATCTGTCAAATCTGACTAATTGGAAGCACAGATAAGGGAGGGGTGCCAATCAAGACAATGTCCAGTTGTAATGTAGTAAATTTAGCAGATTTCCTGGAAACAAAGTTGAACTTGTTGATCTGGCAAATTTTAACACTTGTTTTCACAGCCCAAATGAGATTAGCATTTAAAGCTATCAACCAAAGCAACTCATCTAGAAAAAAAAAAAAAATCAAAAGCCCTTATTTAGCAGCTATTTCATAACATAAAGGGAAATCGTTTCCATATTTTCCAAAATAATTGTAAAAATTTTAAGATAATTTATTAATTGCCCATTAACAAAACAGAAATCTTAAGTCCCATCCATCACCCACGTTCAACTATGTCTTTCAGTCCATAATGGACACACACACACACACACACACACACACACACACACACACACACACACACACACACACACACACACACACAAAGACACACACACACAAATACTGGTAGTGTGATTTAATCAGTGAAATCTATCTGCTGCATATAGTTGTTGGTCACAATAGGAGAGCATAACAGGCAGAGAATTGGCCTATGGCCAAGACGACTGTAGCCATGTGCACCAAAATTCAAAAAAGGGAGCAGTACAGTGAGAAGGTCCATGTCCCATTGTACCAGCTTATACCAGGTACTGGAGCCCCTAGATTCCCATGTGCACAGACGTCGTCATACCTAGTTGCTGGGACAAAGGAATAAAGTGGATGACAACCGTCCGTGTTTAACTGTAGTCCGAAGAATCTCACCCAGGCTTTATCAGTGGGACAACTTCTTTTACCTCCTTACATATAAAAACTATAGCAGCAGGTGAAGCTCAAGGGTGTCCCTCCTCGAGAAACAATCAAAAACAAAAAACAAAAGACAAAAAAAAAAAAAAAAAAGAAACAAAATACCTTCCCCCATCATCCCCATCCACATGGAAAGCAAGCAATGGAGATTAACCAGTTCAGGGAAGTGGTAGTTGTCTTTTTGTCTTATTCTCCTTCCCTTGCTCACCCATTACACTCCATTAATCATTCAAGCAACCAACATTGTCCTCCGTTGTTAAGTCTTTCAGCAGTTAACCCCCCTCCCCATTTTGCACTTAGTCCCCACTCCCCTGCCTCCCGTCTCCCTCTCCTTCCTTCCTTGTTTAAGCTGGAGGGAGGAGGATCATCGTTCATCGTTCAAGGTCTGACTCCAGGGCCATCACACGCTTGCGCTCGCGACACTGCTTCTTGTGGGCGGGCCAGTCCCTCTGCTGACACTGGGAACCACAGTAGCGTGCCACCTGGCAGCGCCCACAGATGTTGAACTCTCGCAGCTGTGGACAGATATAGAACAACACCATTTTAGGGCTTCGGGTGCATGTGTCATCTTTCTTTTTTTCTCCCCAATTGTACCCGTCAAATTACCCCACTCTTCCGAGCCGTCCCGGTCGCTGCTCCACCCCCTCTGCCGATCCGGGGAGGGCTGCAGACTACCACATGCCTCCTTCGATACATGTGGAGTCACCAGCCGCTTCTTTTCACCTGACAGTGAGGAGTTTCGCCCGGGGGATGTAGCACGTGGGAGGATCACGCTATTCCCCCTAGTTCCTCCTCCCCTCCGAATAGGCGCCCCGACCGACCAGAGGAGGTGCTAGTGCAGTGACCAGGACACATACCAACATCCGGCTTCCCACCCACAGACACGGCCAATTGTGTCTGTAGGGATGCCCAACCAAGTTGGAGGTAACACGGGGATTCAAACCGGTAATCCCCATGTTGTTAGAGAATGGAATAGGCCGCCACGCCACCTGGATGCCCCCCAAGTGTCATCTATATTGTTACTGTGCCCTTTGCATACAAATGTCATGATATTGGGGTGCACACGTATATGATCCTTCAATGTATCCACAGCTCTGTGCCTTTTCTTCTGAACTCCACTATTTTCACAAATTTGGAGGGACATCATTTTGGATTGATCACTGCCACTAAGTATGGGTTGGTAATATTACAGACCATATACAGCTAACATTGTCAGTCATACAAATGTTAGTAATGGCACGTACCCTCCTTTCAATGAGAGAACAAGGGGGATAGTGACACTCGTAGTAGGTGCAGGAGCACTCCTCCTCTTCCACCAGCTCCCCGTTAGCGTTGTAGTAGCGTGTGCGGCTCAACTCAAGGTACTGCTCCTCCACTGGATCAGCCGGCACCTGCTGGATGGCCAGCCAGTACAGAGACTGTTCTCTGGAGAAGAGGTTGGAGAATAGGATCAAATGACATTGCTGATCAATTTTATTTCAGTGCATTTCTATGAAAAAAAAACAAAAAACCCCCCAAAAAAACCCCTGCACATTGCACTTGACAAGTTTTTCGGTCCTCGAAGATGTTTTCAAATTCTCCTGGTTGCGTTTCAGCTCATCTGTCATTTTCTTGTTTGGCTTAAGAACACCAAATATTGTTATTACGTCAGTCAGTTTATCACTCCATCAACAGCTCGAGAGAGGAGGGGCAATATTTACTGGCTACGAGGAAATAAATACTTCAGTCTTGCTTCAGTAGCTCTAACAGCTAAAATGGATGAATCGCCTCATAAGAAAACTTGTACTTGAACAAGAAGTACTCCCTGTTCAGACAAGTTGTTAGAAGAGCACGGTAAACATTTTTATTTACAAACCCCAATTCCAATGAAGTTGGGACGTTGTGTAAAACGTGACTAAAAACAGAATACAATGATTTGCAAATCCTTTTCTACCTATATTCAATTTAATACACTACAAAGACAAGATGTTTAATGTTTAAACTGATAAACTTTATTATTTTTTGCAAATATTCACTCATTTTGAATTTGATACCTGCAACACGTTCCAAAGAAGCTGGGACAGGGGCAACAAAAGACTGGGAAAGTTGAGGGATGCTCAAAAAACACCTGTTTGGAACATTCCACAGATGAACAAGTTAATTGGAAACGGGTGAGTGTCATGATTGGGTAAAAATGAGTATCCCTGAAAGGTTCAGTCATTCACAAGCAAGGATGGGGTGAGGTTCACCACTTTGTGAACAACTGAGTGAGCAAATAGTCCAACAGTTTACGAACAATGTTTCTCAACATACAATTGCAAAGAATTTAGGGATTTCATCATCTACAGTCCATAACATCATCAAAAGATTCAGAGAATCCGGAGAAATCTCTGCACGTAAACGGCAAGGCCGAAAACCAACATTGAATGCCCGTGACCTTCAATCCCTCAGGTGGCACTGCATTAAAAACCGACATCATTCTGCAAAGGATCTTACCACGTGGGCTCAAGAACATTTCAGAAAACCATTGTCAGTCAACACAGTTCGTCGCTACGTCTACAAATGCAAGTTAAAACTCTACCATGCAAAGCGAAAGCCATATATCAACAACACCTAGAAATGCCGCCGGCTTCTCTGGGCCCGAGCTCATCTGAGATGGACTGACGCAAAGTGGAAAAGTGTGCTCCGGTCTGACGAGTCCACATTTCAAGTTCTTTTTGGAAATCATGGATGTCGTGTCCTCCGGGCTAAAGAGGAAAAGGACCATCCAGATAGTTATCAGCGCAAAGTTCAAAAGCCAGAATCTGTGATGGTATGAGGGTGTGTTAGTGCCCATGGCATCATGGGTAACTTGCACATCTGTGAAGGCACCATTAATGCTGAAGGTACATACAGGTTTTGGAGCAACATATGCTGCCATCCAAGCGATGTCTTTTTCAGGGACGTCCCTGCTTATTTCAGCAAGACAATGCCAAGCCACATTCTGCACGTGTTACAACAGCGGGGCTTCGTAGTAAAAGAGTGCGGGTACTAGACTGGCCTGCCTGCAGTCCAGACCTGTCTCCCATTGAAAATGTGTGGCGCATTATGAAGCGCAAAATATGACAATGGAGACCCCGGACTGTTGAGCAACTGCAGTCGTACATCAAGCAAGAATGGAAAAGAATTCCACCTACAAAGCTTCAACATTTAGTGTCCTCAGTTCTCAAACACTTATTGAGTGTTGTTAAAAGGAAAGGTGATGTAACACAGTGGTGAACATGCCCCTGTCCCAGCTTTTTTGGAACGTGTTGCAGGCATCAAATTCAAAATGAGTGAATAATTGCAAAAAAACAATAAAGTTTATCAGTTTGAACATTAAATATCTTGTCTTTGTAGTGTATTCAATTGAATATGGGTCGAAAAGGATTTGAAAATCATTGTATTCTGTTTTTATTTACGTTTTACACAACGTCCCAACTTCATTGGAATCGGGGTATTTTCTTTTACAAATGTTTAACTGTACCATTCTTAACCCCAAACTGGATAAATTAATTCCCTAGCCTTATGTTGTTAAAGGATGTTTTGAGAAGGTCAATTTTAATTGTTTTGCATGTTTAGTTTTCTTTCCACTAATTACCATCCATAGATTATATGCATGCTCTAAATTTTTAAAACTATATTCGCACTAAATAAACCTAGCCAGTGCACAAGCCAGTGCCTTCTTAGTGCCGGTCCCAAGCCCCGGTAAATGGGGAGAGCTGTGTCAGGAAGGGCATCCGGCATAAACCCTTTGCCAAATCAAATATGCAGATCATAAATCAGACTTCCATACAGGATCGGTCGAGGCCCAGGTTACCAACAACTGCCACCGGTACTGTTGGCCAGCAGAGTGCCGGTGGAAACTAAGCTACTGTTGGGTGAAGGAGAAAACGAGGGGAAGGCATGTCTAGAGGCAGCGGGAGAGGAGGAAGGGTAGGAGTGTGGAGGTGAGAGTCAGAACTGTTTATATATATATATATATATATATTTTAATTGGAAAATATGGCACGTGAGAACATGAGAAGACAAAACAATGTCAGTTTAACAATGAGTGTCACAATTAAAACATAGCTACATAATAATAGTAATATAATCAAAGTACTGTGCATCCCAATGGATAAAGAAAAACAAGTTTTCTGCCTTTTTAAAGGTGTTTACATATTATAAAAAACAAAGCAAAGCAAAACAAAAAAACTAAACTAGAGGTAAGTACATAAGTGAATTAATTAATTATTTATTTAACTGGCTAGCGAATTAATTAATTAAACCAGAAATGAACCAGAGGGGGAAATTGGTAAATAAGAAAGGAGATGTGTGTGTGTGTGCGGGGGGGGGTGTTTCTGCCAATCAGAGGACAGAGACTGATGAGAGTTGAAGAACGCCAAAAAAGATTGCCACTTATTATAGAACTTATCAGAATTAGCTCTCCCGGAATATTTAATCTTCTCTAGCTTTAGAACGGACATGATATCACAGAGCCACTGACTGCTGGAGGGAGCTTTGGTTGACTTCCAGTGAAGAAGAAGATGGCGTCTTATCATTAAGGAAGTGAAAGCTAGAATATCTAATTGCTTGGAGGTATATTGGTTGTAGTCCTGTAGAAGCCCAAATATGGCAATATGGGGAGGGACATTTATAGTGATCCCAAGTATTTTTGACATTGCATCGAAGTATTTCTGCCAAAAACAAGATAATAATGGACAAGAATAGAACATAATAGGTCAGATTGCAGGATGAACAATGAGAGTCGGAACTTTGAATGTTGGCACTACAACTGATAAAGGGAGAGAGATGGGTGATATGATGGAGAGAAGGAAGGTAGATATACTGTGTGTGCAAGAGACCAGGTGGAAGGGGAGTAAGGCCAGGAGCATCGGAGGTAAGTTCAAACTTGTCTACCATGGTGTGGATGGGAGGAGAAATGGGGAAAGGGTAATTCTGAAGGAAGAGTATGTCAAGAATGTGTTGGAGGTGAAGAGTGTGTCAGACAGAGTGATGAGTATAAAGCTGAAAATCGAAGGTGTGATGATGAATGTTATCTGCGCATATGCCCCACAAGTTGGGTGTGAGATGGAAGAGAAAGAAGACTTTTGGAGTGAGTTGGATGAAGGGGTGAAGGGTGTACCAAAGGAGAAGACAGTGGTGGTTGAGATGAACTTCGAGGGGCATGTTGGTGAAGGGAAGCGGCGATGGGTAGGTATGGTGTCAAGGACAGGAATGTGAAAGGACAGATAGTTGTGGATTTTGCTAAAAGGATGGAAATAGCTGGAAGAGGGAGGGCCATGGGGTGACGTATAAGAGTAGATGAAGGTGTACACAGGTGGACTATATCTTATGCAGGAGGCACGATCTGAAAGGGATTGGAGACTGCAAGGTGGTGACAGGAGAGAATATAGCTAGGCAGCATCAGATGGTGGTCCATAGGATGACTTTGGAGATCAAGAAAGAGGAAGAGAACCAAGGATCAAGTGGTGGAACTGTTTGGAGTTCAGGGAGGAGTTAAGACAGGCACTGCGTGGTAGTGAAGAATTGCCGGATGGCTGGGCAACCACTGCAGAAATAGTGAGGGAGACAGCTAGGACGGTACTTGGTGTGTCATCTGAACAGAGGAAGGAAGACAATGAGATTTGGTGGTGGAATAAGGATGTACAGGAAAGTTAGCAAAGGAAGAGGTTGGCAAAGAAGAAGTAGGATAGTCAGAGAGATGAAGAAAGTAGACAGGAATACAAGGAGATGCAGTGTAAAGCCAAGAGAGGTGGCAAAGGCAAAGGAAAGGCATACAGTGAGTTATATCAGAGGTTGGACACCAAGGAAGGAGAAAAGGACTTGTACCAATTGTCTAGACAGAGGGACCAAGCTGGGAAGGATGCACAGCAGGCTAGGGCAATGAAGGATAGAGATGGAAATGTGCTGACAAACGAGGAGAGTGTGTTGAGAAATTGGAAGGAGTGTTTTGAGGGACTGATGAATGAAGTAAATGAGAGAAAAGGTTCGATGATGTGGGGATAGTGAATCAGGAAGTGTGGTGGATTAGCAAGAAGGAAGTGAGGGCAGCTATGAAGAGGATGAAGACTGGAAAGGCAGCTGGTCCAGATGACATACCTGTGGAGGCATAGAGATGTTTAGGAGAGATGGCAGTTGAGTTTTTAACTAGATTGTTAAGACAATCTTGGAAAGTGAGATGATGCCTGAGGAGTGGAGAAGAAGTATATCAGTACGGATTTTCAAGCGTAATGGTGATGTTGATGTGCAGAGCTGTAGCAAGTGCAGAGGTATAAAGATGATCAGCTACAGCATGAAGATATGGGAAAGAGTAATGAAGGGGTGTCTGGGTAGCGTGGCGGTTTATTCCGTTGCCTACCAACATGGGGATCGCCAGTTCGAATTCCCGTGTTACCTCCGGCTTGGTCGGGCAAGACACAATTGGCCATGTCTGCGGGTGGGAGGCTGGATGTGGGTAGGTGTCCTGATTGCTGTACTAGCACCTCCTCTGGTCGTTGGGGGCGCCTGTCCAGGGAAGGGGGGGGATTGGGGGGAATAGCGTGATCTTTGCACGTGCTACGTCCCCCTGGTGAAACTCCTCATTGTCAGGTGAAAAGAAGCAGCTGGCGACTCCGTATGTATCGGAGGAGGCATAGGGTAGTCTGCAGCCCTCCCTGGATCAGCAGAGGGGATGCAGCAACAACCGGGACGGCTCAGAAGAGTGGGGTAATGGCTGGATACAATTGGGTAGAAAAAAAAAAAAACGAAAAAGGACCGGCTTTGAGCCTTTTTGCCCTTTCTCGTTTGCGATGATGATAGACAGGTTGACGGACAAGCTCAGGCAGGAGGGTCCATAGACAATAATGTTTGCGGATGACATTGTGATCTATACTCACTGGCCACTTTATTAGGTACACCTTGCTAGTACCGGGTTGGACCCCTTTTTGCCTTCAGAACTGCCTTAATCCTTCGTGGCATAGATTCAACAAGGTACTGGAAACATTCCTCAGAGAGTTTGGTCCATATTGACATGATAGCATCACACAGTTGCTGCAGATTTGTCGGCTGCACATCCATGATGCGAATCTCCTGGTCCACCACATCCCAAAGGTGCTCTATTGGATTGAGATCTGGTGACTGTGGAGGCCATTTGAGTACAGTGAACTCATTGTCATGTTCAAGAAACCAGTCTGAGATGATTCGAGCTTTATGACATGGCGCGTTATCCTGCAGGAAGTAGCCATCAGAAGATGGGAACACTGTGGTCATAAAGGGATGGACATGGTCAGCAACAATACTCAGGTAGGCTGTGGCGTTGACACGATGCTCAATTGGTACTAAGGGGCCCAAAGTGTGCCAAGAAAATATCCCCCACACCATTACACCACCACCACCAGCCTGAACCGTTGATACAAGGCAGGATGGATCCATGCTTTCATGTTGTTGACGCCAAATTCTGATCCTACCATCCGAATGTCGCAGCAGAAATCGAGACTCATCAGACCAGGCAACGTTTTTCCAATCTTCTATTGTCCAATTTTGGTGAGCCTGTGCGAATTGTAGCCTCAATATCCTGTTCTCAGCTGACAGGAGTGGCACCCGGTGTGGTCTTCTGCTGCTGTAGCCCATCTGCCTCAAGGTTCGACGTGTTGTGCGTTCAGAGATGCTCTTCTGCATACCTCGGTTGTAATGAGTGGTTATTTGAGTTACTTTTGCCTTTCTATCAGCTCGAACCAGTCTGGCCATTCTCCTCTGACCTCTGGCATCAACAAGGCATTTTCACCCACAGAACTGCCGCTCACTGGATATTTTCCCTTTTTGGGACCATTCTCTATAAACCCTAGCGATGGTTGTGCGTGAAAATCCCAGTAGATCTGCAGTTTCTGAAATACTCAGACCAGCCCGTCTGGCACCAACACCCATCCCACGTTCAAAGTCACTTAAATCACCTTTCTTCCCCATTCTGATGCTCGGTTTGAACTGCAGCAGATCATCTTGACCATGTCTACATGCCTAAATGCATTGAGATGCTGCCATGTGATTGGCTGATTAGAAATTTGCGTTAACGAGCAGTTGGACAGGTGTGCCTAATAAAGTGGCCGGTGAGTGTATAGTGAGAGTAAGGAGCAGGTTGAAGAAAACCTGTAGAGGTAGAGGTATGCACTGGAGAGAAGAGGAATGAAAGTTAGTAGGCGCAAGATACAATATATATAGATAGAATATATACGCGCGAACGAGAGAGAGGACAGTGGAATGATGATGATGCAATTAGTAGAGGTGATGAAGGAGGTGTGCTTAAATACTTTGTGACAACTGTTTAAAGTAATAGGGAGTGTGGAAGAGAGGTGAAGAAGAGAGTGGAGGCAGGGTGGAGTGGGTGGAGAAGACTGTCAGGAGTGATTTGTGACAGAAAGGTACCAGCAAGAGTTAAAGGGAGGGTTCACAAGATGGTAGTGAGAACAGCTATATTGTATGGTTTGGAGATGATGGCACTGACGAAAAGACGAGGTGAGCTGGAGGGGGCAGAGTTGAAGATGCTAAGATTTTCATTGGGCGTGATGAAGAAGAACAGGATTAGGAATGAGTATATTAAGACGGACAGCTCAGGTTAGATGGTTTGTAGACAGAGCAAGAGAGGCAAGATTGAGATGGTTTGGAGATGAGTGGGGTAGAGATGCTGGGTTTATTGGGAGAAGAATGCTGAAGATAGAGCTGCCAGAAAAGATGAAAACAAGAAGGCCAAAGAGGAGGTTTATGGATGTGGTGAGGAAGGACATGCAGGTGGCTGGCCTGACAAAGGAAGAAGCAGAGGACAGGAAGGGATGGAAATGGATGATCCACTGTGGCAACCCCTAACGGGAGAAAAAAAGGAAAGAAAAAGGATTTCCCATCATGGTTTAAAGCATTATGCATTTGTGGGGAATGCCAGATAGCAAGCTACTAAGCCATTTTAAAGGGAAACCCAATATTTTGCTTCAACATAAGCCTTATTTTCCTGTTGTTAGGAGTCAAACCAAGGAATGGGTGGCAGAAACTGGTAAACTGATCTAGCATTGAGCAAGCATGCATAAGCCAACTGCTGCGCACCATGCTCCAATGTAATCCTTTGGGGCAATAGTGCTCAGCAAATAACATCCACTAAAAACAGTCCTTTTTTTTGACCTCAACAGGCTGAGAGTATGTTGAGGAGTCTACAAAGCGTTCACAGAATGATATAGACATTAAGCAATTTCTAAACCATGCTAAAAGTCACTCTGTAACCCCACAAGAAGTGAGTTGTTGCAGCAAGCCAACAGAGGAGGCATAAGAGAGTTAGGGAGAAGTGCCAAAAAATGCAAAAAGGGTCCATCATTGTGCTGTCTGGCTGTATTGGAATTGTCTTCGCATAATGGAAGGCGCTTTCAGACAACCATCCTATACTTTATACTGGACACAACTTCTGCAAGCCAGCTGTATTACAATGGAAGTCAAGAATAAAGGATTGACAATTCTCATTCAGTTCAGAAAAGCACTCCAAGGTTCACCCATAGACAACATAATGCTAGATCAGCCTATCTTTGCAAGTTCGAACGCCAATTTTAAAATGGTCGTTTTATTGCCAAATTCCTGTGTTTGCTGGATCTGTGTGCAAGGCAGTGAAATTTGCAAGTAATCTGTGGCAGGCTATGATGCGACAGGTGTAAACATGAAAACAGCATCTCTAGGTTAACACTTTAAACTCTCCATTAGAGAAACTCCACATTAGACAATAGAGGAAGATATCATAAGTAAGCTCATAAGTATCTTGATGCATGCTCAATAATCCTCGTAAAGAAACCACAGAAATTTGAATTGGGGGGGGGGGGTTATTATGGAGTACAAATTGAGGAAAAGTGCCAGACAGGTTTATGCCTAACTGCGGATAACTTCAGAACAAACAAGAGCATTGAGAACATAAATAGGTCTAATAATTTGCTGACTTAGCAGAATCTTTATAAAATCAAAACATACAAAAAAGAAAATTTTACACGTTTGATTAAAGCGACAAAGAATTCAAATAGCTTTGTTCCCAGTAACTTAAAGCACAATACTAAGTATTTTTTTTAAGCCAAAAGGAAAAAATAAAGATGCTGGCTTTCTTTCAATAAAAGGCCAAAACAAGATTATGCACTCAAACTGACAGCATGACTGCTGTCGTACAGTTACCGTTGGATGTTTAAATCTGACATGATTTAGCATCACTCTGGTGCTGTGGCTGTATGTCTACTCAATGTCGCAAAGTTAACATTTCACTTTATCATGAGACATCTAATCAAAACGTTATCAAATGCTGCTTCTTCTCTCGCATTCTTTGCTAATCATTTCGAATTGTCTGTTTGAATTTCTCTACACACATTCATTCATACAGACACGTTATATCGCAAGAGCTGATCAAGAAAAATGAAAAATGAAAATGTAATAAAATCAGCACCTATACCAACATCACAGTCAGAATAGGACAGTGTAAAATCAAATGGCTTAAAATTATTTTATTAATGGTAGCGCATTTTCTTTTTCAATTGCATTTAACATTTTGGTATTTTTCTATATCTTTATTACTTCTGTTATGGATCAACAGTTTAAGAGTCACACCCCTATTATACATAGAATTTTCTGCTTTTCCTGAAATTGTTTCCAAGTAATGTTTTGTCCTAAACTGCACCACACTGATGGGGAAACAAATGGCTATCAAAAGAAAACGCTTGACCTTGGTAAGATACCAAAAGATGCCCTACAAGGGTTGTCTCACTGTGTGGGCCAAGCCCTGATTTTCTGTATTCTGTCACCCCCATGGTCCTACCTCTGCTTGCTTGAAATTTCCTCTGGCTTGGTGCTCCAACCCACTGGTACCAGGCGGAGATTGTCCAGCCGGTTGTCTACTGTCACGGAGTTAATGTGGACGACTTGGAAACTGGGTGCAATGCCTCCTCTGTGTTTCTCCCTATGGAAAAACATTTTCAAAAATCACCAATTAGGTAGTCTGCTGTATGTTGCAAAATGAAGATAGCTGATCATTGCTTCATCAAGCTCCCCTGAAATATGGAAAAGGAAGATCTGAACTCTTTTTTTAAAAGGGGACAGAGAGGAGCTCATACATTTGTTTGCAGCGCACATACACTCAGGAGCCACTTTCTTAGGTACACCTATTCGGTACGAGGCAGGACCCCACCTTGTGCCTTGGAAACAGCCTGAATTCTTTGCAGCATAGATTAGTGCTGGAAACAATCCTTAGGATTTTGGTCCATGCAGACTCAACACTATCATGCAATGCCTGCAGATCTGTCTGCCTCACGTTCATGCTGTGACTCTCCCATTCCACCTCACCCCAAAGATGTTCTATTGGATGTTCTACTGAAGTCACTGTCATGTTTGTGGAATCAGCTTGAGATGACGCATGCTTTGTGACATGCTGCACTATCCCGCTGCAAAGTCATTAAAAAACGGTTTCAATGTGGCCATAAAGAGATGCACATGATCAGCAACAATGCTCAGGTACGCTGTGGGATTCAAATGATGCCTAATTCACATTAAGGGGTCTAGAACAGGGGTGGCTAACCATGTGCCACAGAGAGCCATATATATGCAGGTTTTCATTCCAGCAGGACTCCACACCAGGTGATTTGACTGATTAGCAACCCTTCGAAATCACCTGGTGGGGAGTCAGGTTGGAATGAAAACCTGCATACACATGGCTCTCCATGGCACATGGTTAGCCACCGCTGGTCTAGAATATGCCAAAAAAAAAAATTCTCACATTATACCATCATCACCAGCTGGTACACTTAACATAAAGCTAGATGGATTCATGCTGTTTACACCAAATCCTGACCCTACCATCTGCATGTCACAGCAAAAAGTGAGATTCGTCAAACCCCCTTCTAAAGGGTCACTGTCCTCCTGTTCCAAGAATACTTCAGCTGAATGGATCCCAGAAACACATGGGCTCGAATCCAGAGCCTTCCGGTGAGGGCAATCTATGTAGTTACTAACCATGGGTAACTCACCAGAGTAGCTCATGCAGTGGCCTGCCTGCCCAGCGCCCTTTCCCAATGTCAAAAGCATAGGCAAAGATCTTAGCCCCGTTGCCATCTGCATCTACCTCCATGCGTGCCTATAAATAGAATTGACAAATTGTTAGACAAATGTACTAAGTCTATGTGTGTAGATCCATCTCAGTCATCCAGGTAGTAACATTCAAAAGTAGAATAAAGACACAACTTGACTAGTTACCAACAAGTTGAAGACACTGCATTGTTCATCTGAATGGCTTTCAGATCTGGTGTGAAATGAGGAAAACCCATATGCATATAGCTGTGGAGATGACACTCTCCCTGATGGTTGAGGACATCATTGGACACATGTTCTGAGGACTTCAAACCTTCTCCGCTCTCTGAGCCTGACATCACACCCTGGGTGATCCCCCTCCTCTAGCTTGGTTTACACGTAGAGAACCCATGAGGTGGTGGCATAATTTCAGTGTTATAAACTCTGCAATTATGTCACTACCCCCATCCCACCCACCCCCGGTTCAGTGAGGGCAGTTCCAGCTTAACATAAATGGCTTCCTTTACGCTTCTCTCAAAACACCTGTCTTCTCAGCCCAGAATTTGTAGCACACCTCGTGCTTAAAATTTCTTGTCTTGTAAATGTGTAAACTGCTAAGTCTTGACCCAATGTGTTCACTCTCCTGTGCTGTCATGCATCTACAAAGGGGCCGTTCTGTGTCCCTGATGTACACGTCTGTACATTCCTTGCTACACTTTTAAGCATAGACAGTGACAGTCTTTAGCTGTTTTGGTATGTGGTCCATCAGATGGACCAATTGTTGCCCTAGCATGTACTGAATATTGTGTTTTGGTACAAATCCTGCAGAATTCCTCAGAAATTCCAGCCACATAGGGGATGACAGTGTATTCTCGTTTTGTGTTGTGGTCTGGTTTTCTTTGTTGGTCTGGCGTTCATAGTGGCCCTTGTGGCCATTTTGATGAATGCCCAGTCAGGATAAATGTCCACAATTAGGTCCTCATCCATCAGGGGGTGTGGCATCTCCACCACTATAAATGCTGGGGTTTCCCCGCTTCACACCAAAACTGAAGTCGACATTTGGATGAACAGTGAAATGACTTTGTCTTTTGTAACTAGTCCACTTGTTTATTTTTCCACTTTACATTTGATACAAAGTCTATTCCATTAGCTACATACAAACATAACTAATTATAGCAGTTTACCTCAAAGGCATAATTTTCTACCAGTGGTATGTCCTGTTCATCAATCAGAGTGTACTTTGTCTGAAACAAAAGAATGTTAAGATTTACTGACATGACAATAACACATAAGTTTGTAACAACTGTAGGAGAAACTGTTTTTGTCCATTTTACAAGACTATATCCAAAATATTCAAGTTCAGCTGGGTCATTATTTGTAATGCAACCACAGAAGCAATCTTTATTGTTTTTATATTTTTGAGGCAAAACACCAGGTAAGTCTTTCTTGTATAAATCTTACATTGGAGCTGCACAATCTAATTAACTAGCCATAACTCAACTCAAATATTTTGTATAACATTACTTTTGTTTTTTGTTTTTTTATTTTGAAGCTGAATGGAACACAGCAATTAAACTGGTCAAATAGCTGCTGTTCCTGCTGGAGTCTCGCCTCTGGAGACACTCACAATATATCTGTCCTGAAGACTGGCATGCAAACAAAATGTCTTTTTAGATACTTTCCATTACTGAAATATTTTAAATAATTGCTAAACCATGAATATCCAAATGCAGGGGTGCATAACACATCAGACAAAACATTTAACAGGGGCAACACGTCGACCCTAATGAGCTGTCCACATTACCACCTGCTGCTTTATAAGGAGTGCAAGGCAAGCTAACTTTTACATCAAAGCATTTGGACTTGGTAAGAAGGAAAAATGTCGTGGTTTGTCTGTCTAACTTGCCAACAGGTTGTAACGTATCGTGACATCATTTAGTAGCCGGAAAAATGACAGCCTAGCAGGGTTTCTAATACTCCAATCTGCTCTGAATACGATATCCAAAAACACATCCTCGTTCTCAATAATAAATTGAGGAACGCCGAGGACGCAGTCTGTGGACTGTCACGCGGGAAAGACCAATAGCCAAAAGGGAGCTAAGCTGACAGAAGTGGTAGAATTCATAAACACAACAACCATGACGGCATCTGCGAAAGTCCCATTTTATCCAGGTTATATTGTGAAAGATTAGCGAGATTTCCGGTTTTGAGTAGGAACTGTGGTTGTTCATTGTTGATTGTGAATGGAATCTGTTACACCCGTTTAAACTGGCAGCCCAAATCCGATTTTTGGCAAATCCAGATTAGAATCTGATTTCTTTTATGTAGTCTGTACAGCAAAAAACACATTGGAATCTGATCTTTGCAAATCAGATTTGAGCCACATTCGGAGGTGGTTTCATATTTGATTCAAATCGGGTTTCTAAAGATGCGTCTCAGTCTGGATGCTCTAGCCACTCAAATCAGATTTCAAACTGTCCATTACGTCACTCGCAATGTGACACAACACAACACAACACAACACATGTTAACGTCAGATTCTGAGCGCGGAAGTTCAAACCCACATGCAACGAGAAGGAAGACAACCTAAAAAATGGAGAATAATAGTGCCTGGACAGACGAAGAAGCGAACTATCTCATATCTTGTTGGGGGATGCCACAGTCCATTTTCCCACCAGTCAACACTTTTCGGGTTGCACCACACTGCTGGTGCAACCCGAAAAGTGTTCGCGCTGCCTAGCGAAGGCTACCGTGACTGCAGCATGGAACATTGTGGTATATATGTCTGTGAATGTTCTCATTCATCCAGGTCATGGTTATCCAAAGGAATTGAATCGAGTGCAACTGGACTTGGTATATTGTGGTATATACCAGCCTCCTCTGTCGCTGATGTTGTCTAGTGTGACGGAGGAGTTCTGCACAGCGACTTGACAGTGCCTGAAGGGTGAGATGACATATCTCCATGGTGTTTTGTTGTCTGTCTGCACAAAAGTCGCCAGCATATTACGTCATACAACACACGTGCAATGTACCCACGCCTACGTCATTATCACAGCAACCAATGCAGATCGGTCGACGATGTGGCTGCAGTCTGAACAAAGCCAAATCTGATCTGATCACTTGCAAATAACAGCCTGGACAGTCAGTCCTAAAGATCAGATTTGAGAAACAAATCGGATTTGCCTGCAGTCTAAATGGGGTGTTAGTGTATGGTGTGCTGTTTTGGCCAAATCACTGTGTGTAGTGCACACACACCAGATAATCAAACAAGGGCCAAAAATGTGAACTTTATCATTATATGTTGTTGTGTGGGGTTTCTCGCATTTTCAACATCTGTTAAGACCTGGAAAATCTTGTAGTGTGGGCAAAACTTAAGCAACGTTATGATGTCCCACAACACTAGCAAAGAGGACTTTATGGATGATGATACAGAGGCTTTCGCAAAATGCATTACGGTACATATAGACGCTGGGAGAAAGACTAAGCATGACAATTTCTCCGTCAGTACAGTACACAGTGAGGACTTTATTGCTTCAAGTTACTACATTACTCATCAATACTGATTGCACATACACAAAACCATTGGTGAAGTTTCCCTTTAAACTTAGGTTCAACTGTTTTTTGTTGTGTACCAACGGGAATGGTGTTGACAACATAGCGCTGGCAAGTGTTTAATGTGGAATGGATCCTAGATACTTGCAATGGTCAAACACCTGTACAATTACTAGTGTCACAATTGGTGCCATTAAGATACATAAACGCTGATCTTCAGGCTTGGGACTTTAAGAAGGTAATGTGTTTGTGATTAATTGTACAAAGATACTTTAAGTTGCCATGATCACATGATGCAGAATGTTACAGCAGAAGGGTAGCTAATGCTCATCTTGCAAGCTTACATCAGAGCAGAAAATGTTAACCCCATTTAAGGCTTGGGGCTGAAGGAAGATGAGATCTGAGATCAGTGACTTAAATAATGACATAAATGCGGCCAAAAGATAGCATTTAAGCAGGCACTCACTAGTGAAAGTTATCTTAAGAAAAAAAATAGTTTACATAATAGGCCATCAAGTCTATATCTACATGAGTACATTTGATAAGACCCCCTTCCCTCCCCCCAGTGAAGTAAAGTGACAACCTGTGGAAGACACAGCAACTATCAAAACCCTAATGCAAATTCTACTCATCTTGAGGCCCCACCAGCCTTATAATATTGCCATTATTCACTGTGCATTTGGATCAGACTTAAACGGTGTGAATCTTGGAATCCATAGATACAATCACCTTCAATGTAAATACTAGGTTCTGTTATAAAATGTTGCTTCACATAGAACGCAATTAATCACGTTTCTGAATTATCACTCTTAATTCTCCCCTTTGGTCAATAAGCCATCTCACTTACTACCGTCCACATCCATACTAAGATGCATGTCAGTACAATAACATTTTGAAGCCATTTGAGCTACGTGGATTCCTATTCAGTGGAAAAGGTTTATAAATGTAAACTGATACGGTACCCAATTACTCATACAGAAGCCCATTTGGAAAACATACCATCCTAGCACGAGATGGCTGTGGGTGTCTTGAGATAAAGGGGTAGAAACAAGCCTCACAAGATGCAAATACACAAGCGAAATGCTCCGTCAACAACGAGTGTGTCCTGAGACACACATTCATGAAGTAACTACTGTCCTTGCCATGCTAACTACATGCTTAGAAACACAGCAGGTGGGTGGTAGCTGCTGGCTCTGTCATAACGACACCTCTAGATTCTGTCCGTCGGAGATAGTGAGCAATTTCGCTTTTATTTACTTGAGCAGCACTACAACATGGACACTGTAATATAATACGTTTTAGCAAAGACAAAAAAAAAATAGACCACTGCTGTCAAACAACGCCGTCATGCCGGTGCTTTGTCACGTTGGACAAAGATTATGGATGTAGCGCGGCAATGGCTTCCTCATTACGTTAGCTGGTACTTGCCACCAACTTAACGTTGTGCTAGCGTGGCATGGTCAACTTTACACCAAGTCCATAGATGTGAACTACAAGCACAAAAGTTGCGACAGTACCCTCGCGTATTTCCCCCCCGACACGACGCTGGCCAACGCAGGTACGTTTGCTATAAAGACGTTCTGTTTGTGTTAACGGCAAGTTAACTAATTCAAAGGGTTAGCCGCTAATGTAACATGCTATCCGGCTAGCGTTAGCTTCCGAGCCGCTGTGACTGTAGTAGCGGTGGAGGAAAACAAGACCCAGAGCAGCGTGCCTCCTGCTCGGTCGACGTGCATTTGAAACCCAACTTAAATCCAGTGTTCAGCAATCTGCGTATCACCAGTGACTGTCGGGGGGAGAGGGGGGGCTTTGGCTGTCACCGACCACCTCCGCGGACCATTTCTCGGCGCTTTGTGATCCCGTGGGCCCTCCCCTTGTCGCACATGGCAGCCCTCGATTCCCACTCACCTTACCGGCCACACGGCCGAGGCGAACAATCCCGAGCTTGAAATCCGACATTGGGAGAAGTGGCCGGAGCGGAGCGAAACGTATGGTCAGGGTTCAAAATTCAGGTTTAAAACTCGTCAGGGCGACCCCCCGCCCCCCCTCCAGCCCCCAGTGAATTGTTGGAGTGGGCTAAACGGCTCAGTAACAACCAAATTCTTCTTCTCTCCGGCAGCCTCAGGACCTCAGTGACACACCGCTGGCATAGAAAAGCCAAACCAGATCCGGGGGCGGGGGAAGGGGCTAAATGTCTTCGACGAATGGTAATAACGCTCGGGAAAATCATCGTCCAATAAAAAAACGAGCTCACGTTTAAGGATTATAATTTGAGGGTGCTGTCGTGTTATCCAATCAAAGCCGAGAATTTATTTTAAAGACCCCCCAATTTCACCAATTACGTCATTACCGCCTCCTGTGTATTTCAGACGCGCTCTCTCCATTTTCGCGCGAAATCGTTGTTGATGGCTGGACAGCTGTGAACGTGAGTAATCCGCTGTTTGCATAGGCGGCTGTTCACTTTTGCGGTCTTCATTGACGGGACATTTGGTCGATGTTACCGAAGCGGGGTGGAATAAATTAACAAGTTTTGCCAATTGTTGTTCCTGTTGTACTACAACCACAGATGCAGTATTTCAAAACAGTTAAGGTACCGATTAAAGGATTCTAGCGGGGTTACCTCCATGATGTAGTTTAATTGTCCTAATTCATTTCATCCTAAACCCAGTTAGTCCAAATTAGCGTGACAGGTTGGTGGCTCTCACCCTGGCAGACATCAGGTACAAGGCAGGAAGATATCATGGAAAAGGCAAAAGCTGTACACGAACACATGTACTCTTATTTGAGGCAACGGGGCTTACTTTCAGTTATTTTCAATCGACGTTCGTTCAAGTGCATTTCCATTCAAATTCTGCTCGGTTCAGTTTAACTCAATTCAGTTCCATCCCATTCAATAAAAGTTCAAAAACGAAATCAGGAAAACTTGGTTTGTGGACGGAGCATGGTATTGCGGCGACCCGGCGTGGAAGAAGGAGTCGAAAGGCAGAGATCTCTGTTTAACGGCAGCTCCCGTGTTCTGCACGAACATTAACAGTCCCGTGAGCCCCGGAGCTCCCCCAGCGCAGAGCCGCCGACTTTCAGCGCGATCGCCTCCCCTGTTCGCTACATAACCCCCAGCTGAGGGGTCAGTCGCTTTCTACTGACGGAATGTCTTGAGCTGGCGGAGAAAGTACATCCTCTGCTGGGCCTTGTTGATGATTGTGTCAAGTTAGGTCCTGGGAGATCGTGGAACCCAGAAATCTGTAGGTTTTCTCCGTAGACACCATGCTGTTGAGTATGGTGGGGGGGGGGGGCGCAGTGTTGGGGGACTCCTCCTGATGTCGCCTGTCATCTCCACTGTTTTCAGCCTGTTCAGCTCCAGGTTGTTATGGCCACACCAGAGGGCCAGGTGATCAATCTCCCATCTATATGCAGACTCGTCACCACCCCGGATAAGGTCAAGGATGGTTGTGTCGTCTGTAAACTTGAATGAATGAATGATGATTTATTTCGAACATGTAAACAAGCAGGCTATAACATACAGATAAGCCATTGCCAATAATCTAAAGTGATCAACAAGTCCACGCATCAAACTCAGTGAACAAATCTCTGTATGCATCAAATTATTTGTTACATGCTGGAAAAGGAGTAGGAGGAAGTATACCTACCTCCTCTCACCTACTCTTAAGTTAATTCAGCTACTACACATTTCAAATTCAATGTCCATTTAACTGTATAGTTCAATTTCAACCCAAGCTGAGCTGCACAATACAAACTCAACTACTGTGAACAATAAGAGGGTGCCAAAGTGGGTGAGAACACACCAGTTGTCCCATCATCTACTTAATCATTACCAGGTGTTGGCTTTCCCTGCCGCAGTAGTGCAGCCTAAACTTAGGTGTTGCTGATTGACTCCAAGGGCGTATTTAAGCAGTTGTTCGGGATTTGTTGGGGCGGGGGGGGGGACGTTTTGAATTTGTTGGGGGTGCGGTGGGAGGACGTCAGGGTGTAGATGTGTGCACGTAATGTTGATTTAAGTTCAGTTGGGATGAGTTTTGTTTAGTTATTTGTTAATTTAAGCTCAATTGTTCCGAGTTGTTTTTGTTCACCTGATGTTAGTTTAAGCTCAATTATTGGGAGTTGAGTTTTGTTCACTTAAGATGAGTTAACTGTTCATTTGTTTCCTTTGTTTTGCACAGATTTTTTTTGTTTCATTTGTAGTTACACCCTGTAAATGAATTATTTTTGTTAAATAGAAACAGTTTTGAGTCTGCCCCCTACATTTTAGCCTCTCAGGTCAGGCTTCCCCACAAAGAGAAAAAAAAAGCACATCAAAAATATATGAAAGAGAACCAAAAAGACAAAAGAAAAAGAAAAGCACATCCTAATGTCATGTACCAAGAATATACAGATCTCAGTGCTACGTACAACCCAAATATCAACTTGGTGTCATAGAAAGAAAGATGAAAAATGTAGTAAGAAAAGTTTAGAGATAAATAAAATTTTAGCAGTTAACACAACTCTTCGTCATCCCTGTATCTCTTGATAATCAGTCCTTTGTACTTCCTGAACTGCGTAATGTTTGTACTTTGTTTGAGTTCCATGCTCAAACTGTTCCACAATGTTACCCCACAGATTGAAATTCCCATGCTCTTTAAAATTGTATGAACACATAATTTCTTGAAGATTAATTTCCCCCTCAAATTATATTCCCCTTCTCTATCTGAGAGTATTTTTGTATATTACTCGGTAGCAGATTGTTTCTTGCTTTGAACATTATTTGTTCCATGTTAAATTCTACTAAATCCCTGAACTTTAAGGCACTTGACTTTAAAAATAGCTTGTCGTTCACAATATCCTACATTATTAACTACCCTTATGGCTCTTTTTTGTAGTATACATAATGGTTGTAGGTTGGTTTTTTATGTGTTACCCCATACCGCCACACAATAGATCAGATATGGTAAAATAAATGAACAATACAGAGTGTACAATGATTTATGATCCAGAATGTGACTTGCTTTTCCCATGACTGCAATGCCCCTTGCCAGTTTTGCTCGCTCATATGTTATGTGAGGTTTCCAGCAGATTTTGTGGTCTAGTATCACACCTAGGAATTTATTTTCATATACTCTTTCTAGGTGGACATTGTCAATCACTATTTTTACTTTGGTGTTTATTTTATAATTTCCAAACAACATAAACTTCAAGAGTTTAACAGACGGGTCACCCGAGATGCAGTCATTTGTGTAACAGAACTGAGGCTACCGTCCACGGCGCCATCTTGAGTGATCTTTATTTTGGTTGATCTCTATTTTAATTGATCTTGATTTTGATTGATCTTGATTTCATTTTTCCTCACAGTAAAATCTGTAAAAATGTTATTTAAATAGACTTTACATAAAATAACTTGGATATGTAAGCCTAATCCAGAGTACATTTAAGATTTGGTAATGCAAATCATAAATAATTTCAATAATAAACAAATTTAAAAAAAAAGAGTTCTAAATTTTTTTCTAAAGTCATTTTATTTTACAAAAAATAACAAACATAGCAATAATTTATTTTATACATTAAACTGAAAAAGAATCTTCCAAACATCCCTTGTTAGAGAGCACACTGCTTGGGGTTTTTGATGCCAAAAATATAAAACGCGCGTCCGGGTAGCATAGCGATCTTTTCCGTTGCCTACCAACACGGGGATTGCTGGTTTGAATCCCCGTGTTACCTCCGGCTTGGTCGGGCGTCCCTACAGACACAATTGGCCGTGTCTGCGGGCGGGAAGCCGGATGTGGGTATGTGTCCTGGTTGCTGCACTAGCGCCTCCTCTGGTCGGTCGGGGCACCTGTTCGGGGGGGAGGGTGAACAGGAGACGAATATTTGTTCCTAGGATGAATCCGGAAAGTTCCCGCCCTCAGGCGCTAGGATTGGCCTGTCAGTCAAGGCCGATGCGAACACGCAACAACCCTAACCCTAACCCTAACCCTAGCCATGTTTGCTAGCTAACTGTTAGCCATTAGCCACGTTTGCAACCAAGCTAACTGTGCCAACTTAACTGTGTGTTTGTACGGTAAGCGAATATTTTTTTCCTAGGATGATTCCGGAAAGTTGACTGACAGGCAGATCTGGCCAATCCTTGCACTTGAGGGCGGGAACATTCCGGATTCATCCTAGGAAAAAAATATTGGCGAACGGGAGGGCGCTATGTCCCCCTGGCCAAACTCCTCATTGTCGGGTGAAAAGAAGTGGCTGGCAACTCCACATGTATTGGCGGGGGCATGTGGCAGTCTGCAGCCCTCCCCGGATCGGCAGAGGGGGTGGAGCAGCTCAGAAGAGTGGGTTAATTGGACGGGTGCAATTGGGGAGAAAAGGGGAGGAAAATCCAAAAAAAATATTAGATATAAAATGCCTTGAAGCACACATCAACTGCCCAGGGTGCTTTGCTCTAAGGCCTGTCTTGCTAGGATGAAAAATGCCTGGGAGCATGGGTTTTCATCTCCATGTGATTGGACAGACGTAAGGGTACCCAGACAGCAAAATTAAACTGGGCCAGATGTATCACAGCATCCGCCCCACTGTCTTTCTGAAAATGCATGGCAGCATATTCAAGGATTCAAGGATCGTAAATGTTCTTTCTCTTAAACAGTCCACTGAAATCTGTTTCTAAAAAAATGGATGCGAGAAATAGGGAATTCAGGTGCTGACTCTTGACTCATTTTAGATCCACAAGGCCTAATTCAAAAATGGGTTCCGACTTTCATAAGGAGGCCAGTCTAGGAGTGGATGTGATTCCTATGCAGATCTGCTGTGTCAGCTGCTGTATGGGAAAGGAGATATATTGACTGAACTGTCCTGGGGCCCAGGAATAACATGTGAATTCCCAAAATGAATGACATTCCCCTTCAAATATCCTTAATCTTCCTCACAGGCCAAAGGTCCGTGAAGGCTTGTCTGGCCTCGTCAACGCTGGGCTGGACCACTTTTCGGCTAAGTCTAAAAATAAGAGGTGGAAAGATGTTGGGTAAGCAGTGGTGCCGGCAGCCGTAATCCTGTACGCACCACGCACTGTACGCTATTAGCCAGTAATGTTAACACCATTCATCAGCCTTCAAATGTATTTGCGTCAAACGGCGTGAGCGGCAAAAAAAAAAAAACGAACAAAATCATTAAAAATGTACGTACAGTGCATACAGGATTACGGCTGCCAACGCCACTGGGTAGCAGCCTTCAACCGGGTATCACGAGATTTGGTGTCATAGTCACGAAATTTAATCTATGAAATCGTGCTGAAAACACAAAAACTACCCTAACCACCGTAGTTTTTGTGTTTTCAAATATACTTAACACAAAAAGTAAGGAAATTTGTGTTTGGTAGATTATTTCTTTGTTGTAACAATGCTTCTTGGCAATAGATATTATACCGTTGGAAAGCCTGTTTATTCCCCTTTTAAATGGTGCCACATTTGTAAGGAACATGCATTTGTGGGATGAGCAGCAGAGCTGAGTATGTGGGCTGCGCCCATGAAAAATGTGCCAAATCTTCTCTGCCAATGCCAAACAGCTTAATTTACTGTTGCTATTGACTCTTGTTTTGAGCTTCTGGTACCCCAGGTGCTGACAATCAGCTGCCTGATATAAGATTTATTGCCAAGAAGCATTGTTACAACAAAGAAATAATCTACCAAACACAAATTTCCTTACTTTTTGTGCTAAATTTATATGTAAGCAACTGGCATTCTCCCGGGAGGCCAGACCAGCCAGAGCCAGCATCTTGATAACGTGACTTGCGCAAGAAAATCTTGGCCCATACAACTTGGTGGTGCCGGACAAGAACATTTCAGTGACATCATGTCCCCCAGCATGATTTCATAGATCAAATTTCATGACTATGATATGAAATCTCATCCCCTTTGGCAACTGTAGGAACACAATTTGATGGGTATTAATATGATACAGACTGGCATAGCGGTGATTTGGTCATTTAGTAGCCTAATATAACAAAACTTGTGCTAATCGCCACATTTGCAAAGTATGCTGTAAAAGGAAAAAATTTTAAAAAAATTACCCAGTGTCACCTCTTCTACTGGAAATGGGAGTTTCCCTTCCTATCTCCCCAGATCAGAGGTGGAAAACCCGGCTTCAGAAAGTAGAAGTACTAACCGTGTATTTGCTCCACCCATGGACTAAACCAGCTGATTTCACTGATTAGTTCTCCTACCTGGCTGACGTGTTGCGCTAATTAGAATCAGCTGGTTAAGTGCATGGGTGGAGCAAATACATGGTTAGTACTTCTGCTTTCTGAAGCGGAGTTTTCCACCTCTGCCCCAGATGCAGAATCTTCTTCGCTGCATATATGGAAAGGCAGCCATGTTTCAAAAGGTTCTGTGCTGCCTCTCCATGCAAAACCAAAAAGCACGGCAAAATCTTAAAAGATGGAAAACATTCACACACACACACACACACACACACACACACACACACACACACACACATACACACACACACTCAAAAGTAATTGAAAGTTGCAGCTGCCATTCTCACAAGATTGTAAAAAATAATTTATTTGAAGACCACAAAATCTGCTGGAAACCTCACATGACATATGTGCGAGCAAAGCTGGCAAGGAGCATTGCAGTCATGAGAAAAGCAAGAAAGCAAGTCTCATTCTGGATCATAAATCATTGTACACTGTATTGCTCATTTATTTTACCATATTTGATTTGATTTTGGTGGGGTTTTTTTTCTCTTATTGTTCACAGTAGTTGAGTTTGTATTGTGCAGCACAACTTGCATTGAATGTGAACTATACAGTACAGTGGGAATTGAGTTTGAAACGTATAGTAGCTGAACTGGCTTAAGAGCAGGTGAGAAGGGGTAGGAAAAGATAAGTGCATGCTTCCTCCTCCTCCTTTTCCAGCTTGTAACAAATAATCTGATGCATACGGAGATTTGTTCGCTGAGTTTGACGTGTGGATTTGTTGATCACAGATTATTGGCAGTGGCTTATCTGCATGTTACAGCCTGATTATTACATGTTCGAAATAAATCATTCATTCGAATTGTAAGTAACATTATATTCTACTAACACATACCATGCCTGGAGTGGGTGAGTCGTGGGAAGTCACAGCGCCATTTGCCCTTATCCATTACGCCCTCTACTGGACTGTATCCCACATGTATACCCCCACCTGGATGATGGGCTGTCTTGTTTCTCAGTTCAGCTCTCTCTCGGGATACAGTTGATTCTATAAAACACACAGATGAGAGTATTGTCAAATATTATATGGTTTACTAAACTATGTTTAAGTTCAACCATTAACTGGCATGAATGTCTGGTAGGATCCAAAATGTTTTAATACAGCATGTAACATTAACACACCCATTACTGTGTGCAACTCACCTAGCAGTTCTTAGATTATGGGTCACTGAGGTGGGGGAATAAGGTCAGTTCCTCAGGTATACATTTATTTCAGCTGTCTGGATGGTGATGCACTGCAAGACTGAAGAAGAAAGGCTGTCTCAGTCCTATTTCCTGGGTTTAATTTAGATATCAAATTAATCCAAAAGCTAAATTGAGAACACAAGGGCTAACTATAAAAAATTAGCAAATTACCCACTCTTCTCTGTCATGTCAGCTGCCAGTATGTTCACCAGTTTCTTTCTCGTTTCATCCACCAAGGACTTGGTTCGATTGTATTAATTTATTATATGTTCCACACCAGGTTTCTTAGTAAGAATGGATTGCACCAACTTAAAACACAACTCAGCATGTTAGGAATATATCCACTACAATTCAAAGTTGGAATTTCATGACTTCAACAATGTCTTCAAACCATGTAATATACAATCTCCATTTGTGAAATGTTTATTCTCTAAAAGTACTGATTCAAGAACTGATTTTGAAGTGTCACAAGAAAGCGTTGGCATTAGTGTGTCCACTCTTACTTGCTTATCGTCTGTATGTACCCCCTGGCATTTTCTGGAGGGGCTATGTGAAATGATGACTGTATTAGAATCAGAATCATGTTTATGGGTCATGTAGGTTTGCGTGTACATGGAATTTGACTCTGGTTTCGTGGCTCTCTCAGTGTACTTAACATAGAATAACAACACTACAACACAACAATCTTCGGATATATACACAAGGATTGACTTATACAGGCGTAATAAGAGGTGATAAGGTGCAATGGTGCAGAGAATATTTCAGAGATGCTGAAATAAATGTTAGCAGGTTACTTACATACATGTCTGAGGTAGATGGGTATGACAGAGTGTACCAGTATATGTAAAATATACAATACAGTATATACGTACAAAATGGATGGATTTATTCATTGACTGTCAAGTCAAGTCAATTTTATTTGTACAGCCCAATATCACAAATTACAAATTTGCCTAAGTGGGCTTTACAGCAAAACAACATCCTGTCCTTAGACCCTCGCATCGGATAAGGAACAACTCCCTAAAAAAACACTTTAACAGGGAGAGAAAATAGGAAGAAACCTCAGGCAGCGCAACAGAGGAGGGATCGCTCTCCCAAGACAGACAACGTGCAATGGATGTTGTGTTTACACAATTTAAAGAATACAACATTGAAAGATAACAATATCCTACATTAACTTTTGCACTGAGAATGTCACAAAAAAAAAAAATCAATCCACACCTTTCCAAACCAGAAACCCTGGATGACCAGTGAGGCCCGGCAGCTGCTGAAAGACCGGGATGCAGCGTTCAAGTCAGGTAACTGTGAGGTCTACAGCCAGATCCAACCTCAAAAAGGGCATCAGAACAGCCAAACATAACTATTCCCTACGAATAGAGGACCACTTTCACAATAACTCTGATCCCCGGCAAATATGGCAAGACATTCAGTCTATCACAGACTCAAAAGCCCCAATAGTGGTCCCACTGGCCATGATGCCTCCCCGTCAGATGGACTAAATCCTTTCTACACCCGCTTCGACAAGGAAAATACTGACCCAGCCACAAAAATCCCCAGCCACCCAGAAAACCAGGTGCTTACTCTATCGATCGCAGAGGTCAGAGAATCACTGCGCAGAGTGGAACACACGGAAGGCCGCCAGACAGGACAGTATACCGGGTCGGGTCCTCCAGGAATGCGCAAACCAGCTGGCTGAGGTCTTCACAACTATATTTAACCTCTCACTGTCCCAATCCATAGTCCTGGCATGCTTTAAGACCACCTCTATCATTCCTGTCCCCATGAAATCAACACCCACATGTTTGAATGACTACCGACCCGTAGCACTCACCCCCATTGCCATGAAGTGCTTTCAGAGACTGGTTCTGGCTTACATCAAAAACACTATCCTCCCACATTCAACCCACATCAGTTCGCCTACCATCCCAGAAGGTCTACGGAGGATGCCATTGCCACTGCCCTGCACTTTGCTCTGACCTACCTTGAACTTAACAACACGTACATCTGGATGCTGTTCATAGTTTATAGCTCTGCCTTCAACACTATCATCCCCGCCAAACTAACCACCAAATTCCTCTCTCTTGGCCTCAGTCCCTCCCTCTGTAACTGGACCCTGGACTTCCTGACCAACAGACATCAGCCTTTTAGGTTAGGTGACCAAATCTCCTCCACCCTGACCCTCAGCACAGATGCCCCACAAGGCTGTGTTCTGAGCCCCCTCCTTTTCTCCCTCTTTACCCACGACTGCCTGCCAACTCACCCTTCAAATGTAATAGTTAAGTTTGCAGATGACACCACAGTAATTGGCTGTATCACCAACAATGACGAGACAGCCTACAGGGACAAGATTTGGCACCTCACATCATGGTGCATCACCAACAATCTTGTTCTCAATGTGCAGAAGACAAAGGAGCTGATTGTGGACTTCAGGAGGTCTAGAAGCTGCAGCCACTCCCCCATACACATCAATGGAGTGGAAGTGGAACATGTCTCCAGCTTTAAATTCCTTGGCGTCCACATGAGCAAGAAACTTCCCTGGACATCAAACACCCAGGCCCTTGTAAAAAAAGGTCGAACAACACGTGCATTTCCTGAGGAGGCTGAGGAGTGCCCGTTTATCCCCCAAAATTCTCACCAACTTCTACCACTGCACCATAGAGAGCATCCTGACCAGCTGCATCTCAGTGTGGTATGGCAACTGCACCTCAGTAGACCAGAAAGCTCTGCAGCGGGTTGTCAAGGCGACCCAGCATATCACCGGTACCCAGCTCCCAGCCATAAAGACATTTATCACAAACGCTGCCTTCGAAGGGGCCTCAGCATCACCAGAGATCCCACCCACCCCAACCATGGACTGTTCTCCCCTCCTGTGCTCTGGGAGGCGCTACAGGAGCCTCAGAGCCCGCACTACCAGGCTCAAAAACAGCTTCTTTCCCCCAAGCTGTCGCCCACCTGAACCTGGCTACCCGCTGAATGTCTGTGGATATTTTTAAATATTTTGTACTCGTGCTCTTTTTTAACTTGTTTTTTAGCTTTTGGTCTTCATGTGTATGTCTTATACTGTGTTTGCTGTTTGTTTTTGTATTTTTTCTATGTCTGTCTTGCACTGTTTGGTGAAGCCACAGCCCTCATTTCATTTTTAACATGTGCCTGCACATTTTTTTAATGACAGTAAATTGAATTGAATTGAATTGAATTGAACTTATGGTGGAATTATAAAGCATATGAAGAATATGATGAGGAGGATGCCAAGCAGTATCCAGATGCCACCGGAACAGCTCAGCACCCGAGCCGTGCGACCACCATCACCATGTAAACAAAACAAAACAAACCAACAAAAAAAACACATTAGTCACATGACTGAGTGAGAGAAGGATATAACATTAAAACAGGATAACAAAATTATATGGATTTATAAGATACATAAAAAGAAAATGTGATGAGGGGGATGCCTGGCAGTGTCCAGGTGGTGACCACCATCACCATGGAAACCTGGGAGGAGGACAGACTGCACGAGCACACAAGGAAGACTCACATCACACCATTCACATACGCAAAAAGAGAAAGGAGAAGACATCATTCACACAGAGAGAAAAGACATGTGAGAGAAGAGAACAGTTTGCAACAGTCAATAATCAATATCCTATAATCTCATCGGCAGAACAGTGCTTGCGGTACAGGCTGTGAAGCACTCAACTTAAAGGCAACGGACTGCAGGCTAAGGTAAAAAGATGAGTTTTAAGTTTGGATTTAAAGGACTCAGCAGACTCTGGCTGTCTGACGGCAGCAAGCAGGCTTTCATTAAAATGTTAAATTAAAGTTGATAGGAAAAAGTCTGTTCAGTTTGTCCGGTGGACAGTTGGAGACGTAAAACCTCTTCCCTGCTGCGTGTGATCAGCGAGTGGGCGCTGGAAACTGAACAAATAAACAACAAAAAAAGAAAAAGTACAAGAGAACGCAGAACTGAGGCTACCCTCCACAGCGCCATCTTGAGGACGTATCCTGTGTCTGCATCCTGCGAGTCCGGCGAATCGAGGGATGTTGGTTGGGACTGCTCAGGAGACGCTACCATGGAGACCGATTCTAGACATGATTGGAGAAGCAGGAGGAAGAATGAGCATGATACACAGTTCCCTCATAAACCCGTACCTTGTCTAATGAACAATGTAAGCTTCAAATGACAAAGAACTAATTTATACATTGAATAATATAGATGACAAATTTAGCTGAAACAAACCTTTCATATTTGATGGTTAGCCAACCGGTTGAGGTATCCTTTACTGTGTCCTCAAAAACATCGTCATCCATTTCAGTCCCTGAACTGTCAACAACTTTCACGCCTTCTGTTACAGCTGAGACAGCTCCTGTCTTTTCATCAGCGCCACCATCTCCAAGCCCTAAAACAGACTAGCTGGTCTCACAACCATCTTGTGAACCCTCCCTTTACTCTTGCTGGTACCCTTCCGTTGCAAATCACCCCTGACAATCTTCTCCACCCACTCCACCCTGCCTGCACTCTCTTCTTAACCTCTCTTGCAGCCTCCCTGTTACTTTGAACAGTTGACCCTAAGTATTCAAACTCATTCACCTTTACCACCTCTACTCCTTGCATCATCACCACTCCGCTGTCCTCCCTCTCATTCACGCATATGTATTCTGTCTTGCTCTTACCGACTTTCATTCCTCTTCTCTCCAATGCATACCCCCACCTCTCCAGGCTCTCCTCTACCTGCTCCCCTAATCTCACTACAGATCACAATGTCATCCGTGAACATCATAGTCAACGGAGACTCCTGCCTGATCACGTCCGTCAACCTGTCCATCACCACTGCAAACAGGAAAGGGCTCACCTCACCATTGTCACACTTCCCTCATACATATTCTGCACCACTCCTACATACATCTCTCAGAGTTATAGGAGAGGGGCCTGCAAGGCACGCACTGCAGGAGGCCCCCGCGTCTGGGGTCCCCCTAACATTGGATAAAAAAAAAACGTTATATATATATATATATATATATATATATATATATATATATATATATATATATATATATATATATATATATATATATATATACATACATATATATATGGTAACACTTTAGTATGGGGAACGTAGTCACCATTAATTAGGTGCGTATTAGCATGCAAATTAGCAACATATTGGCTCTTAATTGGTCATTATTACGTACTCATTAATGCCTTATTCTGCATGGCCTTATTATACAACCAGTAAGCCATTAACTATGAGTTTTCCCTCTATAACCTCAGATTTATTGCTCATTAGTAGTACCATCTCAATATGCTTTGCTTAGTATGGACTTTATAAGGTGGTAGTACCACAAGAGTTATTCTCCCTTACTAACACGTAATGAATATGGTCTGTTCTTACATAACAAAACACAAAACTACAAGTGTTAATAGTGTTAAATTACTGTAAATTAAGTTTTTGTTACTTAGAATATGTTCCCCATACTAAAGTGACATCTTGATCATTACTAGTTCACTAGTAATTAAGTTTTTTTATGTTCCCCATACTAAAGTGTTACCATATATATATATATATATATATGTACATATATTTTTTTAAATAAAAATGTCAGGAAGCAAACCTTTATTGTGCTATCAGCCTTAAACTTGTTTTAAAATGAATAAATTTTAAAAAGATGGTAGCCTGTGCTATCCAATCACAGTCGCCCCAGTGATTTTGGACTTCAACCTTGTGTAGACATCATGTGAAACATTGGCCACGAGAAGGCAGCTCTGCAGCAGGAATTCAAAATGAGCAAGTGAAAACACCTCAGTGGAGTGCAAAAATGGCAAAATGAGAAACAAAACAAGACAAAAAATCAAGCAAAAGTACCAAAAAGTACAGCGCGCTTGTAAATTTATCCTTTAGTTAATTTTGCTGGCGACTATAACCGCACCTCCATTGCAAAAGGGCTCACACCCCCTCCCTGCGGGGGGGGGGGGCACAGGATTTTACAGTAAGTCACAGACTTCTCTGCCACTCCTTACTTCCTCATACCGTATCACACATTCTCTCTCAGTACCCTGCCATATGTTTTGTTTAAATCCACAAAGACTCAATGCAACTTCTTCTGACCTCCTCTATACTTCTCCATCAACACTCTCAAAGCAAACACCGCATCTGTAGCGCCCTTTCCTTGCATGTAACCCTACTGCTGCTCGCTGATCCTTAGGGACCTTGGTCTATGTAATTACATATGTAAGTATTATATGACTTTCTGACAGGCAGACTTCAGTGAGAGCAGGTACCAGCTACTTATCTACCATAATTCTCAACACAGGAGCACCACAGGGTTGTTGCCTTAGTCCCATACTCTGCAGTGTGTTCACACATGACTGTGTTGCCAGATGTCATCACAGCACAGTGAAATTCACAGATGACACCAACCACAGTAATTGGACTGATAAACGACAACAATGAAGATAGGTGAGGGACCCATCCATATGGTGTCAAAATAACAACCGCACCCCGTAATGTTGAGAAAACATAGGAGATAATTGTTGATTTTAGGAAGTCCAGAACAGTTCAGACACCCGTTTACACCCACGATGTCCCTGTTGAAATTGTAAGACCTTCACATTTTTAGGCATTCAGATCGCAGACTCTCTCTCTCTCCTGGTCCCTAAACACCAGTTGTATCATGAATAAGGCACAGCAGAGACTATACTTTCTCAAAAGTCAGAATGCCCACAACAACTCTGGTCAATTTCTATCAGACTACCATAGAGAGCATCCTTACTGGAAGCATACTAGAGTGGTTTGGCAACCTGACTAAACTGGACCACAAACAGGAAACAGGAACGCTTTGTCATTTCACTTCATGTATTTGAGTACATGAAATGAAACAAAAATGTTTTTTCCTCCAGCCCACAGCAGTGCACAAAGACAAACTAATATCCAAAACTACAAGAAAAAATATATCCAAACTAGAACACATATATCCAAACTAAGAACACATATATCCAAACTAAGAACACATATATCCAAACTAGAACACATATATCCAAACTAGAACACATATATCCAAACTAAGAACACATATATCCAAACTAAGAACACATATATCCAAACTAAGAACACATATAGCCAAACTAGAACACATATATCCAAACTAGAACACATATCTCCAAACTAGAACACATATATCCAAACTAAGAACAAATATATCCAAACTAGAACACATATATCCAAACTAAGAACACATATCCAAACTAAGAACACACATATATCCAAACTAAGAACACATATCCAAACTAAGAACACACATATAAGAACATAATAAGAACACATATATCTATACTAAACACATATATCCAAACTAAGAACACATATATCCACACTAAACACGTACATCCAAACTAAGAATACATATATCCAAACTAAGAACACATATATCCAAACTAAGAACACATATATCCATACAAAGAACACATATATCCAAACTAAGAACACATATATCCAAACTAAGAACACATATATCCAAACTAAGAACACATATCCAAACTAAGAACACACATATATATTTTTCCCCCAGTTTTTCAGTTTTATATTCAAGACACACACAAGATTTAAAAAAAAAATTTACAGACAAAAAAACAAAAAGGAAAAAGGGAAGAAAAAAAGAGCTGCCAGATATATATAGGTTTATAATATAACCTGGTTCACTGCAGTTTTCAAGAAATTACACAGGCATTACGAGAGTACAGATAAAAGATAAAGAGTACCGGGTTGCATCACTACAAACAGTAATTGAAAATTATTTTTCTTTTAGATAGTCAATGAATGGACCTCATATGCTCAGGAATCTATTGGGTGCTTTAGATTTATGGAAGTGTATTCTCTCCGTCTGTATGATTATGACCATTTCATTGAGCCATTTCTGAAAGCAGGGGGGTGTAGGTGATTTCCAATATGTTAGGATCATTTTCTCGGCAGCTATCATGCCAGCCATCAATGCCAGTTGTTCCTCAGGTGTGTAGCTTAAAGCAGACTCTGAGCATCCAAAGAGTGCCAGTTCTGGATCAGGAGGAATGTCCCTTTCACAGACTCTGGAGAACCACCGGAATATTTCACACCAACATTTGTGTGAGGACAGAGCCAGAAAAGATGCGTGAGAGAACCTTCTTCAACTTTGCATATATCACACAATGGAGAAACAGATGGGTAAATTTTGTATAGTTTGGTCTTTGAATAGTGGAGTCTATGGATGACTTTGAATTGGATCAGTTTATATCTGACATTGATCGAGCCAGTTTGGATTCTAGTCAAACCTTCATTCCAAAATGTCATCAGATACTTCAAGATTCAGCTGAGTAGACCAGCTTTCCTTCAGATGGTTAGTAGATACAGAGGTGGTAAACAGACACACAAAGCGAGATATCAGATGTTTGGAGTCTGGAGGAAGCTGCAGGAGGTCATAAAATGGGCAACTCTCTGGCCTGTTTTCAAAATTTGGAATTTTGTCTCTGACAAGAACACATATATCCAAACTAAACACATACTATATCCAAACTAAACACATATATCCAAACTAAGAACACATATATCCATAATAAGAACACATATATCCATAATAAGAACACATATATCCATACTAAACACATAACTAAGCAGCAAAGAATTGCTGAGAAGGATAGTAAAAACGGCTTCAAAAATCATAGGAACAGCACTGCCACAGCCACAGCTTCAGGACATTTACACCATCTGTTGCAAAAGGGCTGCCCCAAGTATCATGGAGGACACCAGCCACCAAGCACATGGTGTGTTCTCACTCCTTCCCTGAGGACAGCGCTTACAAAGCATCAGAGCTTGGACCAGTTGCCTCAAAGAGTTTTATCCCCCAGGCGGTCAGAGCCATGAACAATAGGTGCCTTGTATAACTTCAATGATTTTTATTTTTGGGATTTCTTATTTCTTATTTTTGTTATTGTTAATTATTTCCTTATATGTAGTTTTAAGGGCTCAGAGAGCCAGGGCACATGTATTTTATTACATTTGAAGGCACATGGTACTTTTATATGAATATGATTAGACTTAGACTGCTTTTATTTGTCATTGCCTCATATGCATGTCTCATACATACAAGGGAACGAAATTACATTTCACATGGACCACAGTGCCACATAAAAACACATAACACCCAATTGATATTAAAAACAAAACTTGTATTAAAAACAAAATTACTTCCCAGACCTACATCACAAGCACACCTGACATGGACAGTGAGTAAGAAGGTCAAAAAGTCATTTTATGGAGGTCTAAGTGTTCAGGCTGTTGAGGAACCTCCCAGCCTGAGGAATGAAACTGTTACATAGTCTTGTGGAGGCAGCACAGATGCCCCGGTACCTCCTGCCAGAGGGTAGGAGGATGAAGTGGATGTGGGAAGGGTGGGTGGGGTCCTTTACCATGCTGAGAGCCTTCTGGATGCACTGTGCGTCAAAGATGGCCTGGATGGATGGGAGAGCCATTCCTGTGATCTTTCCAGCTTTCTTCACTAGGGATCCGCAGTTGAAGGCCTTGCAGTTCCCATGCCAGACAGTGATACAGCTGGTCAGAATGCTCTCTATGGTGCCTCTGTAGAATGTGATGAGGATGGGTGGGGGGAGACTCGCCTTCTTCAGACGCCGCAGGAAGTGAAGACGCTGCTGGGCCTTCTTGGAGAGCAAAGTCACAGGTGAGGACCAGGAAAGGTCCTCTGTGATGTGAACTCCCAGGAACTTAACACTACTGAATCTCTCCACGTCCATACCATTGATGGTCAGAGTGGTATGGTGGGCTCTGATCTTTCTAAATTCAATACAGTTTTTCACAATTGCTTAAACACATTTCCCGATAGACTACCTCACTTTCTCAAAACCACACATGAAATGATTGTTCAAGTCTTGAGTGATTTTCCGCAAATACTACAGTAAATTTCACTTATGTAATAAACCAGAGCCTCCCTTTTCATATTTCACTGGTTTAACTTCTTTAGTTTCCCCGGTAGTACCAAGTGAATGGGCTCTCCTTGACTTGCACTTACAATGGCTGAAGTGGTTTTTGTAGGCTGGCTAGAATGGGGACTTTGACCAGTTTGGTGACTTGAATAGTGATTATAAGCCCCCTAATGTTCTCCTCTTCACGCATTAGTAGCAGACAGCTGTGTCAGTGCAATTTCTCAGTAGATACAGATTTTCATCCATTCTGGTTGATGAAAGACCCAAGAGTCTATGTGATGTAACTTGGAGTCATCACTGCAATTGTACTCACATAATGAATATAGTGTTCTTAAACATATCCCGGATCATCATTACAACTCCTTTTTACACAGCTCTCTTCTCTGCTTTTGATACTGGAGTGTTTTGCTTCTCTGTCTCTGGTCAGCTGTCAGAGGTGTTCAGATACATCAACCCTCTTCTTTACTCAAAGAAATTGTTAACAGCACAAGGAAATAATGAGAAGTCTCAAGGCAGACGATGGCCCGGAAAAAAGTGCCCAGAATTTTCACAGTTATCAGGGAACGCAGGTTGGACATTATTAAAAGACACGACACCAAGGCTGAACTGTATTTAAAGGTTGAAGAGTTATGGTAGTTCTTCCGAGATCAAGGGTGACAAATCCACCTTTCCTCAAGGTATCATAAAACTTGTAAATTACTTATTAAAGGTAAGGTAAGCTCTTCTATCCTCTGTCTTGGCAGCACAGTTCTGAGGGGGGGGGGCTGAACAGCTGAGGCGGGCAGCGGCCATGAACATTTGATTTGATTTGATTTGATTTGATTTGCACATTTAACCAGATAGTCAGACGGGTACGACTCTATCAGATTAGCTACTGCCTCAGTTGTTATGGTTTATTGGCTCCCCCTAGTGGTGTAATCGAGAGAGGGACGTGAGAATTCATTCGACGTGTTTTCATTCTTCTCTTTTCTTTTCTTTTCTTTTTTTTATGTGTTCTGAGCGGGACGGACCTCAGCACATTAGCAGTACCAGCAGGTTGTTCTTGTACCGAAAGTTTGAATAGCCCAAACACTTCAATTTAGAGTAGAAAACTAGCAAGGATAAATGAGGAGAGGTCCTTGAAAGCTGAAAAATAAGTACGGAGCTGCCGAACCGTCCACACGGCGTGGGTCTCGTACGTTCCGGCTGTTTCTTTTTTCTTTTAGACTATACTACAGACAGAAGTGTGCTACTTGAGCCTCCATCATCCCACTGCCGTCTGGTCCCCATCTCCGCTCTCACTGGCTCTTCGCCAACCATCATCTCTACTACTCATCAGATTCACCTTTCTTCATCTTCTTCATCCCCTTGGATGCGAGGACAGGCAGTTTTCCTTGCTGAGGGTGGTGGTGGGAACTTCAGTGCACTCAAAAAAAAAAAAAAACAACAACTCATGAAATAGGGTTGAACAAACATAAAGACTAAATTGTATACTCTCATACTCTCTTGGTTATTTCCATGAGCGGTATAGACTGTCTTATTCTGAGATCTCGCTTTATTTATTTATTTTTTCTTATTCTTTTTGTTGTTCTTGTCTAATACACATCGGTTAAACAAAGGTGTATGGTTGTTGGTGTGAGTTATTTGGGGAAGGATTAGATATACCTGCAAACTTGGCGACGTGCGCGCCAAGTGGGTTACACACATACAAAACAAAGCAGCAAAAAATACAACAACAACAACAACAATTAACAAGGTGTGCAGGTGAGATTTAAAAAGATAAATAGGGACTTATAGAAGGAAGCTCACCTCAATAAGCATTGTGAGCAAATGCAAAAGTATGTTATCCCCAAAAGTAAACAAGCAAGCAAACAAAATGTTAAAAAAGGCAAACAAAATAAGCAACATAAAGCAAACAAAAACATAAAATGATATCGTGGGTGTGCGCTTGGTTTGTGCGTGTGAGAATGTGCGTGCGCGTTCGGTCAACTGAGAGAGAGAGAGAGAGAGAGAGAGAGAGAGAGAGAGAGAGAGAGAGAGAGAGAGAGAGAGAGAGAGAGAGAGAGAGAGAGAGAGAGAGAGAGAGAGAGAGAGAGAGAGAGAGAGAGAGAGAGAGAGAGACTTTTTTTATTTTAAACAACTCTTTATTTTACATAAAACAAAACTTCGACAATGACATATCCATTTCACAACATCAACATAGGTGACTCCTTTACATTGGAACATCCAGAGGTCTTTTTTAAAAAGTGGTTCAAGTCACATACCCCCAAAGGGCTCAAAAAACATTATGCAAAAACAGAGAGAGAGAGAGAGAGAGAGAGAGAGAGAGAGAGAGAGAGAGAGAGAGAGAGAGAGAGATTTTTTTATTTTCAAAAAAGCTTTTATTAAAAAGACTGGCAAAAGTCCCAAAAAAATCTTTTCTATCACAAAAAAAATTACTGTACAGCACGATTAAAGGAACAATTTCATCACTTACTTAAAAATGGTATTTTCACCTGCCACAGAACATACTGCATCATTATAGCACCACTTTCTGATAAAATCACCCATGTTACTCATCCATTTAATAAATCTAAAATCAAACCAGACTCTGGCTTTCACCACTGAGAGGAAAACAGGACGTGCTTCCTGCCCTGACCTGATCTCCACTCTGTTCTTCCTGCTACTGCAGATGGACAGTTTGGCCAACTCCCAGGATGAAGACTGTCTTAGACCACCTCTCACCAAACAGTCTAAAAACATTCTTCAGTGCATTAAAAAGGCTGCAGAGTCTTTTACATCTGTAAAAACAATGAAAGACAATTTTCACTTCGCCACAAAAAGGACATTCACTTGAAACTCTGGGGTTGATCACAGAGATAAAACTATTCACTGCAATGGCACCATGGAGAATTTTCCATTGTAAATCACCAGTCTTTTTTTTTTTTAGAGGTGGTTTATACATGCATAAAGCCCTCCATACTGGTTTCACCTCACTGCCCACATCTAGTTCTTGTCTCCACACTGTGTCAACTCTCCCACCCAGTTTACATTTGTTCAGAGCTTTCACACAACAATTATATACAGTTTTCCCTTTAACTGTGTACAAGTTCATAGTCCAATGCATTTAATGGGGGTCCTGAGACTCCATCCAGATTTGGAAAACAAAAAACAGCTCAGGAAAGGGATCATTATCATCAGGAGTGTCCACTCCACCACTGTATTCCTGCAGCATCATTAACTCCTCCTCCGTCAGTCTCTCAGTCCACATATTTAAAATGTTCCTGGTCTATCAAGTAGATCTCTGCCCAAGAAGAGAAACCACAGCTTGGGTTTCGGTCAGTCCAGGACCAGCTACATCCACTATTCTCTTCAGGGTGACCACTCCAGTGGTGCACAGCATGCTGGTGAGACCCAGTGTTGTGCTGTCCCGAACGTCCATTCTGGCCCCATTAATAAGAGGCTCTTCCAATAGCCAGGGCAAAGAGCTTGTAGGCTCCAGTCTCTTCCATTTAGAGAGACATAGACAGAGACAGAGACAGAGAGCGATTCTTCAGAACAGACATTTGATAAAGGTCGAGACCATCCTTATGTCAAGGGTTTCAAAAGTACCAGTCTCTACTATCCAGCATGATTAAGAGCGTGGTCACTGTGATTGAAAGGGTTTTACCCATGCCAGTTTTATTGCCTGGAAATAAATATACTCAAATACAATTGACTGACTTGATGCAAGAAACTCAAATGTTTTTCCAGTATGGGGTATGAATGAAAAATCCATGTTTGTCAGAAAATAAAAGCTGTTGGATGAATGAAATACCTGTTACTCGTTATAAATGTATTTTTACAGCATAGACCTAAAGGGCTTCTAAGGAATACATCCTCTTCACTGGATCTGTTAAGTGCCATCATTCAGAGAAAGCCATGATGATTCATCATATCAGCTTGGTGACAAATCCAATCAGTGGCAGAAATGGTAATTGCGCTCCATGGAAAATATTTCAGTGGTAATTTTCTGTAAAATCTGCCCACTTTGAAATCAGCCCACTTTGGCCTACATACAAAACCATATAAAAACGTTCCTCGTTCCCCCAGAATTATTATCAAACTGAGAGATGAAGGATGCCGTTGAGCCGGTCACGTACCAACTGGATGACAAAACATTAGCCTTCAAAGCGGCAGACTGAAACATCTGATGCATGACGATAAAGCTGTTTGAAAACCTACGGACTCCTTTGCGAAAGCACAGGGAGGAACTTGAAAGCCTTTCTTTGGCAGACCATGTAATTCAAAAGCACATTTATTTAGTTTACATTAGAAACATACAAATATATCTGTATATTCATTCCATAAGAACCTTAAATAGACACCTCTGCAGCAACAAATCAAGACACACATTTAAAGCAGATTTCAACCAAGAGCACTTGTAAAGACCATGTCATCCTGGAACAAATGAAAAACCCACACCTGCAGGCAATGAAAGAGACCACCACGCCACCCGGACGCCCGGCCCACAATACTTTCAATACCCAAGGAAGTGGAAATTCCACTTCTTCTAATAGCCAGGCCAGGTTTCTACCGTGGTGTTCAGCCCGTGGGACAGACATGTGTCACAGTCAGTGTTATTTTTTTTTAGATTTCTTGCTTGACGTTTACATATTCTGAATATAAAAGTGTCCTGTGATTAGGCTGTAGGAAAAAAAAAACGTGATTAGCAGTCCTACTGATGGCACTCATCATGCTTGCTATGGCATTGCTGATTAGTTCAATCTTCTCACTGGGAATGGATTTTTGAGACCTATTCTAAAACACTGTATTTAGCTACTAAATACTGTGTAGAATTTTTCAAGATGAGAAGGACCTTGAAAATTTTCAGTGAGCTCTAAACAGCACGACAAGGTTCAACACACCAATCAATAAAACATGCAAAGTAAAACGTTATAAACAACCATGACCAGACCATAGTCATGGTATGACTCAGGTCTGGTCTAACAGTAGGTGAGAAGGGGTAGGAAAAATGAGTGTATACCCCCTCCTACTCCTTTTCCAACATGAAGCAAATGGTCTGACGCATACGGAGACCTGTTCGCTGACTTTGATGTGTGGATTTGTTGATCGCTCCAGATTATTGGCTTATCTGTATGTTATATCCTGCTTATTTACATGTTCGAAATAACTCGTCATCCATCCATCCATTCATTCATTCACTGTATGCTAAAAACATCACAATGAAATGTTATCTCATGCTGGCAGGACAAGGCAAATTTATTTCACAGCACGTTTCAGCATCAAGGCAATTCAAACTGCTTTACATAAAACACAAAAGGCGTTAAGAAAAGCAAAATAAGGCAAGAAAAGAGAGTAAAGGTCACAGTGCGGTGTAAGATCATCCAAAAGGCATGCACGGTAGGGTTAATACTCCTGTCTGTGCCCCCACCAAGGCAATGGAAAGAAAAACTGGAGTTGCAACAATGCAAACAATTACGCGACTTACAATAAAATGATGAATATGCAATGTAAACTGCAAAAAAAGTAAGGAAATTTGTGTTTGGTAGATGATTTCTTTGTTGTAACAATGCTTCTTGGCAATAAATCTTATATCAGGCAGCTGATTGTCAGCACCTGGGGTACCAGAAGCTCAAAACAAGAGTCAATAGCAACAGCAAAATAAGCTGTTCGGCATTGGCAGAGAAGATTTGGCAAATTTTTCATGGGCGCAGCCCACATACTCAGCTCTGCTGCTCATCCCACAAATGCATGTTCCTTACACATGTGGTCCCATTTAAATAGGAAATAAACAGGCTTTCCAACGTTATGAGATTTATTGCCAAGAAGCATTGTTACAACAAAGAAATAATCTACCAAACACAAATTTCCTTACTTTTTGTGCTAAGTATATATTGCAAGCGCGGTAAGACAGCTAAGTTAGTAGTTAATGTCATCCTCTGATTGCTTCACTTGGAATAAACCCCATCACACAAACCACGTAACGCTAACCACTAATCATTAAACAACAAGGCAACTCCACCTCCTTTCTTATGGGGCTTGGCTTCGCTCACAGAACTGAAGTTGGCAGGGGTCGATTCAACAAGAACAGTTGCAATGTTGTCTCGGTCTAACCAAGATTCAGTTAAAAACATAAAATCGAGATTGTGCTTCATGATAAAATCATTGATTAAAAAGGTATTTCCTGTCGAAGACCTGGTTGTTTAGCAAGGCTAAATTTAGTGTGTTGAGATTTTTTTTTTCTGTGACAGGCTGTGGCTGCAGGCTACAACTGGATTCAGATTAGATGAAGTAGTTGTGCACTTTGTTCCTCCTGAAGCTGGTCCAAACAGGAATTGTAGACCTTGGAGTCGCTCCTCGCTGTCCGGGGTGGGCTGTAACAGCAGCAGTGGGTCCATACCCAGTAAGCAGAGAGGGAGACATGAGCTGAAATGGGGCGGGGGGGGGGGGGGGGTAAGGACCCAGTCGGTCCTAGTAGTCAGCATGCCCTGTAATGCTGACTGCAGGCAGATTGCCCTTGGCTTGTTTGGATAAGTGGGAACTTTTGGTGCCAATCCCTTTCATCTGCATCCTTAGCTCGTGTGAGATGTCTTTGAGAGCCGGGGGGGGGGGGGGGGGGGGGGCTGGGAATGATGCATGGCGTTTTGCTTGTTTACCTGGATAGAAAAGATTACTCTACTTTTCCCAGATTTTGCTGACCCTTTCCAAATACCAGCAGTGGGGTGCTGGTGGCCATAGGTTAGGTTGGCAGAAATTATGCGGGGACCCCCCCCCCACTCTGTGTAAATGAACCCCCTTCCATTCTTGAAACGGTCTTGTTGCTCCCAGAACAGGTATAAGTTGTCAGTGAAGTTCAGTTTTTTGAGCGGTGTAGACCCTTCCCTGCTATGATTATGGAGTGGATTTATGGCTTCAAAGGAGAAGCGAAAAGTTGCAGACCCACGCCCCTAAACAAACAAAAGAAGAGCCGCTAGTCAAACAGTAAACGTGCCATTGAAATACCCTCTGATGTCAGGGCCACTAAACACGCTTTTCAGCCCTCACCTTGAGTTTCGTCGTCACTTCCGTGTTCATCGCTTAACCTGTTACACCTGTTACACGGACACGGATGCAGCCTCTCGGTGCGTGTGTGGTATCCAGTCGCACCACTTCCTCTACTTTGTTGTCATGAACGCAGAGCTGCAGTAATATGATGCGACTTGCACATTAGACGAACGAGAAGACGGGAGGAGACATTATAAACAATATACAAAGCCACATGGATTTGGATCAATCATCTTTCTCCGCGTTTAACGGCGGTTCGCGGGAGAATGGACCCCGACCGGAGGACACCTGCCAGAGTGGCGCGCGCACCGTTGAGGTCGGCAGTACCTCACCGGCATCGTACACAGAGCCGGTCGTATTTTCAGGTGGATCTGGATACTGTGCAGAGCACGAATCGGAATTGGACAGCTTTTGTAGTTCGGACCAGAAACTCGTGTGCTCTCACTGCGCCATCGTGGGCTCATGCCACGGACACGCTGTGACACCGCTGGCCCAGAGAGTAACCGCAGTCAGGGTGAGTCTGTTGAACCGTTTCAAAGTCGTTGTGATATGCAGCCATCCTTATAAAAACCCACTGCCGTTTCTTCTCTTTACAATCGGGACTGACGTCTATCGACTAATAACGGTGTTTGTACCTGTCACTGCCCGATCCGTACCGAAAACCCGATTTGTTCAGCGCATGTGCGGAAACGCGTCTACTTCATGTCGGAAGTATGTGAAGCAATTTGCGGCCTGGGATGTAAATAAGACAATGTTAACTTTGTTTTTTTATTAATTATGAAATAGAAGATTACATTTGTTCTTGATAAATAAATACAAATTGTTCTTGTTTTTGTAAATAACGTACGTATGCATTTCCCTGTTTTTGTAAAGAATATCTAACACATGGCGCTAATGCTAATTAAGTAGAAGGTTTTCCTCATTGATAAACACCTTTTTCCTCTTTTGATAAAGAATATCTAATATATGGAGCCAATTTCGTTATCCATTAACAAAGAGGCTGGTATAACGCTAGCATTGCTTGACTAAAGAAAAACCTAAATTACTCTAGTCATTCAATTGTTTTTCCATTCCATTATCCAAGCCGCTTATCCCAATTATGAAAATTATATATATATATATATATACACACACACACTCACTGGCCACTTTATTAGGTACACCTTGCTAGTACCGGGTTGGACCCCCCTTTGCCTTCAGAACTGCCTTAATCCTTCGTGGCATAGATTCAACAAGGTACTGGAAACATTCCTCAGAGAGTTTGGTCCATATCGACATGATAGCATCACGCAGTTGCTGCAGATTTGTCGGCTGCACATCCATGATGCGAATCTCCCGGTCCACCACATCCCAAAGAAGCTCTATTGGATTGAGATCTGGTGACTGTGGAGGCCATTTGAGTACAGTGAACTCATTGTCATGTTCAAGAAACCAGTCTGAGATGATTCGAGCTTTATGACATGGCGTGTTATCCTGCTGGAAGTAGCCATCAGAAGATGGGAACACTGTGGTCATAAAGGGATGGACATGGTCAGCAACAATACTCAGGTAGGCTGTGGCGTTGACACGATGCTCAATTGGTACTAAGGGGCCCAAAGTGTGCCAAGAAAATATCCCCCACACCATTACACCACCACCCCCAGCCTGAACCGTTGATACAAGGCAGGATGGATCCATGCTTTCATGTTGTTGACGCCAAATTCTGACCCTACCATCTGAATGTCGCAGCAGAAATCGAGACTCATCAGACCAGGCAACGTTTTTCCAATCTTCTATTGTCCAATTTTGGTGAGCCTGTGCGAATTGTAGCCTCAGTTTCCTGTTCTTAGCTGACAGGAGTGGCACCCGGTGTGGTCTTCTGCTGCTGTAGCCCATCTGCCTCAAGGTTCGACGTGTTGTGCGTTCAGAGATGCTCTTCTGCATACCTCGGTTGTAATGAGTGGTTATTTGAGTTACTGTTGCCTTTCTGTCAGCTCGAACCAGTCTGGCCATTCTCCTCTGACCTCTGGCATCAACGAGGCATTTTCACCCACAGAACTGCCGCTCACTGGATATTTTCTCTTTTTCGGACCATTCTCTGTAAACCCTAGAGATGGTTGTGCGTGAAAATCCCAGTAGATCAGCGGTTTCTGAAATACTCAGACCTTCCCGTCTGGCACCAACAACCATGCCACGTTCAAAGTCACTTAAATCACCTCGGTTTGCTCGGTTTGAACTGCAGCAGATCGTCTTGACCATGTCTACATGCCTAAATGCATTGAGTTGCTGCCATGTGATTGGCTGATTAGAAATTTGTGTTAACGAGCAGTTGGACAGGTGTGCCTAATAAAGTGGCCGGTGAGTGTGTGTGTATATATATATATATATATATATATATATATATACACATATATATATAATGATCAATTTTAACCTAAATACTTTTAAAATTTATCAAATTTAAGTGGACCACTAGATTTTGGTATTGTTGAAGATACATTAAACATATTTTATGTTGCACTTACCAAAATAAAGTGTGACTTCATTTGAAACTTTCCTCAAAAGATTTCTGCATTTAGGAAAACACACACACACACACACACACACACACACACACACACACACACACACACACACACACACACACACACACACACACACACACACACACACACACACGGGGCAGAGAGGTAACTGTGATAGAAGAAACTGACCTTAACAGTAAGATGAAGGAAGACCAAGTACAATGCAAATAAAGGAATAATTTTGAACCTATCACAAAGACACTCCTTTATTTTCACTCATTTATTTTTGCCATGTGCAACTATCCTTTTTAACTAGTGTATATACATGAGTTCAGAATCAGAAACCAGAATCAAAATCAGAAACACTTTATTTGTCTTTTCATTTCATGCACTTGTGCACATGAAATGAAACTAAACATCGTTTCCTCCAGCCCACAGCAGTGCAACACAAAGACAAAAACACACCCCAAAACTACAAGAACACATACGTATATCCAAACTAAACTAAAAAAAAAAAAACCCTGTCCAGGAGAACGAACACCAGCCAGGATGGCTGTCAGGAGGAGGACAACAGCTAAACCAGTGGTGATTTCATATGTGGCGGGAGTGTCGGACAAGTTGAGACGCATATTTTACAAACACCGCGTCTCACTTGCTTTCAAAACCCAAAACACGCCGCGCCAGAAATCAGTCCAGAAGAACAAACAAGAAAGGGCTCAGAGCCGATCCTTGATGTAATCCCACCTCCACCTTGAATAGGGTTGGGCATTGTTTGGATTTTAACGATTCTGATTCTGCTTTTCGATCCCGGTTCTTAACGATTCTCAATTCCGGTTCTTTGAGAGGCGGGGTCAAAACAGGTCATGTACTTATTTCACAGAAGAAATTTTTATTAAAAAAAACTTTATCCAAGCCATTCAGTTTTAAGAATGGATCATTCATGTGAATGTCTCATTCTTATATTTACATTTACAACAACTGTCTTCATACATGAAGATGAAGAAATAAAGACACAGTCACACCCTGGTCCGGACTACCAGGTATTATGCTCCTTAAATTAGAAACAGTTCTTGTTTAGAAAAATGAGCATATCAGCCTTCTCAGGCTGTATACGGGAGCGTTCAGTGTTGTGTCCTGTAATGGTTTATCTTGTAACGCCACTAGGAGGCACTGCTGGATAATGAAATGTGTGTTCTACGTTAACGCAGTAAGAAGAAGAAAATATAAACTGGCTGCTATGCATGTAACGTTGAATGCTTAGCGATCTCAGTAAACCTTTTCTTAGCATTACTTGCTGTCGTTACTAAAATCTACGATACCACAAACTGGTGACGAGGATCTCCAGCGTTTTATTGCTAACTGGCCGACAAAATGTCACATTTCATTTTGCACACAGTTTATAGCAATAGCCTGGGTGCGTAAGATGGCGTCGTTTGACTTCCGACGTACGAGTACTTGCACAAGAACTTCCGGTCTGGTTTGTTGCGGGAAGAGATGGCTTTGTTTTACACTCGCTGTTTGCAGGACCCCCCAAAAAATCATGGTCAACAATGTACATCGCATCGTGAGTGCTTCCTCGGTAGCTCAGACGAGCAAAAGAGAAAAGGGGTTTAAGATGTATATTTCGAGCTACATCGACAACTACGAGGGAACGGCATAGTTCTAATGATGCCGATGCTGGCTGACTTGCAGCTAACGTTACCTTGCTACTTTGTTTTTATTAGTCAGCTAATATTGCTAACTTACATCTACCTTCAACATCAGTAACATTACATGTGTGTGAGAGAGGCATGTTGGGGGGTGGAGAGACTGAACAGGTGAGTTAATTTGGCAGGGGCGATTAAATGAAATGATAAAAATCGGACATACCTGGCGTGAAGCCGAATGTCCTCATCGGAACCTGCAAATCGCCTCAGATTGAATTTGGACTGTAGCGGGACAGTCTCTAGTTGTTTCTGGAGCACTTCTATTTGTTTCCTCATTGACTCATTTTGGGCCAGGGCATCATCCAAAGTGGCTGGATTAGGAGCCACACAACAGTCATGCTCTTGAAGGCGCTGCTGACATCCATCTCATTGTCAGAGGAGTCCAGAGCTGGCAGAGGGGCGACAGCAGGACACTCCTGGTGCTCCCACACACCTAGCCTGGGTGCGGGTTTGGAGTACTCATTCCACGCAAAGAGTGTGGGGACAGCTCCTTTCTTGGGCCTCCTTAACACACCTGTAGCTGGTACAGTGAAATCACCTGGTTCAAAATGCTGACTACACATTTTTGTACTCTTGGTGACGGTAAATGCATCCCTCAGAATCTTCGCTAGCCACTTAGCTCTTTCCTCGCAGTTACAAGGGAGTGAATGGAAACTTGAAAGAGAATTCACACACCGTTGCACACACAGTGCTCAATGGAGCCTGATTCACGGCGTTGATACTTGATATTATTGCCCTGTTTGATTCATTGATTTTTCGGACGAAATTAAGATTTCGGATGGATAAATTAGCAGCTAACTAATGATTCAGTAGGACGTAAGCATCCAGTTGTACCGGAAGTTCTTAAGCAAACAGACACAGTGGGAAGTTCTGCAGCACGACATTAATGCACCGAACCTATTCACTCATGTATAAGTCATTTGATGTCTCGCTGTTGCGCAGAAGACAAACGTTATTCATTTTCACTTACCCAATTGTGACGAGGTGCTGCTTGCTGTTTGCTCAGGGTTGACTGGAGAGGACACAGAGTCAGGGGATGGAGACCAGTGCAACGTGTCAAACATGGCACACTGGTTAATTTGTACATCTTGTAGGTGAAGGTGTTTGGCCATATTTGTTGTACATCCTCCCTTGCACGAAATAATTTTACCACAGGCATTGTACTGTGCCAACCCTTCATTTTTCAAGGCAAAATGAAACCACACTTTCAACCGCCACTTGCTCTGGTCCATGTTGGCGCACATTTAACTTACGGAGGTGGAAACTACGGAAGCTGCATGCCACCACCACAGAAACTGAAACTAACTTTAGCGCAAGTGAAATTTATTTAGGAACCGATAGCCGCAATCAAAATTTGAATTTCTTAACGATTCCTTTGGAATCGGAATTTGGAACCGGTATTGGAACCGGTTCTCGATGCCCAACCCTAACCTTGAACCCATCTGTCATTCCAACTGCACACCTCACCACTGTCACACTGCCCTCATACATATCCTGCATCACTCTTACATACTCCTCTTCCACTCCCGACTCCCTCATACAATACCACACCTCCTCTCTCGGCACCCTGTCATATACTTTCTCTAAATCCACAAAAACACAATGTAACTCCTTCTGACCTTCTCTATACTTCTCCGTCAACATTCTCAAAGCAAACGTCGCATCTGTAGTGCTCTTTTGTGGCATGAAACCATACTGCTGCTCGCTAATTGTCACCTCTCCTCTTAGCCTAGCTTATTATGCTTTCCCTTATCTTTATGCTGTGGCTGATCAACTTTATACCTCTGTAGTTGCTACAGTTGTGCACATCGCCCTTATTCTTGAAAATCAGTACCAGTATGCTTCTTTTCCACGCCTCAGGCATCTTCTCACTTTCCAAGATTGTGTTAAACATTTTAGTTAAAAACTCCACTGCCATCTCTCCTAAACAACTCCATATGCCTCCACAGCAGTGTTTCTCAACCCAGTCCTCAAGGAACCCCTATCCTGCAGATTTTCATTGTAGCCCTGCATAGGTAGCCCTGCTTGTACTTACTCGACCAATCATCTCGCAGCACTTAATTATGCAAGGTGTGCAACATCTGACAAAATTCATTGCTGATTGGTTGAATAGCTACAAACAGGTACCTATTCAGGGCTGCAAAGAAAATATGCAGGATAGGGGTTCCTTGAGGACTGGGTTAAGAAACACTGCTCCACATGGATGTCATCTGGACCAACTGCCTTTCCTCTCTTCATAGCTGACCTCACTTCCTGCTTGCAAATTCACCGCACTTCCTGATTCACTATCCTTACATCATCCAACCTTCTCTCTCTCATTTTCTTCATTCATCAACCCCTCAAGGTACTCCTTCCACCTTCTCAACATACTCTCCTCGCTTGTCAACACATTTCCATCTCTAGCCTTGATTGCCCTAACCTGCTGCACATGTTTCCCAGCTCGGTCCCTCTGTCTAGCCAATTGGTACAAGTTCTTTTCTCTTTCCAGAGTGTCTAACCTCTCATAAAACTCAACATAAACCTTTTCCTTTGCCTTTGGCACCTCTCTCTTCGCTTTATACTGCATCTCCTTGTACTCTTGTCTACTTTCTTCATCTCTCTGACTATCCCAATTCTCTTTGCCAACCTCTTCCTCTGTATACTTTGCTGTACTTCCTCATTCCCCCACCAAGTCTCTGTCTTCCTTCCTCTATCCCGATTACACACCCAGTACCTTCCTAGCTGTCTCCCTCACTATTTCTGCAGTACTTCCCCAGCCATCCAGTAGCTCTTCACTACCACCCAGTGCCTGTCTTAACTCCTTCCTGAACTCCACACAACAGTCATCCTTCTTAAACTTCCACCATTTGATCCTTGGCTCTGCCTTCACTCTCTTCCTCTTAGTTCCCTAGTCATCATACAGACCACCATCCAATGCTGCCTAGCTACATTCTCCCCTGTCACCACCTTGCAGCCTGCAATCCTTTCAGATCAAGCCTCCTACATAAGATATAGTCCACCTGTGTGCATTTTCCTCCACTCTTATACATCACCCTGTGTTCCTCACTCTTGAAATATGTATTCACCACCGCCATTTCCATCCTTTTCACAAAATCCATCACCATCTGTCCTTCCACATTCCTCTCCTTGACAACATAGCTACCCATCACCTCCTCCAATCACCACTCTCTCCTCCTTGTGTACACTCTCCATCACTTCATCCAACTCACCCCAGAATTCTTCTTTCTCTTCCATCTCACACCCAGCTTGCAGGGCATATGCACTGATAACATTCATCAACACACCTTCAATTTCCAGCTTTGTACTCATCACTCTGTCTGACACTCTCTTCACCTCCAACACACTCTTGACATACTTTTCCTTCAGAATTACCCCTACCATATTTCTCCCATTTGCACCACGGTGGAAGAGTTTGAACCCTCCTCCGATGCTCCTGGACTTACTCCCCTTTCACCTAGTCTCTTGCAATCACAGTATACCTACCTATTTTCTCTCCATCATATCAGCCAGCTCTCTCCCTTTACCAGTCACAGTGTCAACAATCAAAGTTCCAACTCTCAGCTCCACAATCTTACCCTTCCTCCTCTCCTGCTACCTCTGCACGTGACTTCCCCTCTCCTTCTCCTTCATCCAACAGTAGCACAGTTTCCACTGGCACCCTGCAGGCCAACTGTACTGGTGGCAGTCATTGGTAAACCAGGCCTCGACCGATCCGGTATGGAAATCTGATTTGTGATTTGCATATTTGATTTGGCAAAGATTTAATGCCGGATGCCCTTCCTGATGCAACCCTCCCCATTTATCCAGGCTTGGGACCGGCACTAAGAATGCACTGGCTTGTGCATCCTCAGTGGTTGAGTCAAATTAGTACACATTGCCATTGTGACTCTGGGTAATGGTCACAGCAATTTGTATATGAAACCGATCGTTGGTTTCGGTCATTATGCCACTGTATTGTTTATAAGGGTGGGGATACCTGCAGTCAGTTGAGACTGAAGAGGTCACTTAGCTAGGTGATGAAACCTTTCTCTCTCAATAAGCATGTCCAAATCAACTGATTCAACTTTCTGTGATTTTCTTACCTGGATTATTGTGCATGTATAAAGATATATAACATAGTATATAATTGTATACTATATAATAAATACATATATAGTATATATTTTAGTATATAATATAATATTGGCATATAATATAATATATAAAAAAAATAAATTATAGATTATTCAGCCATAACAAAACTCTGTATAATTGTGACATACCTTGGTGTGCCTACATACTTCCAATATTCTATTTATTACTCCATTTATTTCTTTTGTTTTTCTTTTTTGTTGCCTTTTATTGATATGTTTTTTGTATTTTTTTGTGAGTGATACATGCAGTGATGACTGGTGGTAATATTGCCTGCCCATTTAGATGTTTTTCTTATTACTATTTGGTGTTGTTGCTGCTCTAGATTCCACAAAAAAATTTAAAAAAATCTGTTCCAAGTTTTTTTAACAATAAAGTTTTGAACAGGTTTTTTCCTCATCTTTATTGTAAAAGATAGGGAGGGCTTAGCCTTGTTAACCCATTTATACCAGTCGTCGCTGATGTAAGTACTAGACGCTGCTGTAAACCATGGTCATGTCCTCATATGCATAAGCACACTTGGCCAATAAAGTTGACTCTGATTCTGGGTTTTACTTTGACTGGCATGAAATTGTGTTCACGTGTTGAAGATCTCTATGTTACCTTGCACGCTCTTTGTCCTAGATATGGTATTTACTTGACTATTCCATGCAGTGGTTTATGAGAAGAAAGGATTTTCAGGTAATTGTTGAAAGTGAAACTAAATGCCCAGGAGATCACTTAGTATTTTCCTGAACCTAGAAATAAATAGAATCAAACCACTGTCTCTCATGTGATAAACCAGCAAACAAATGAAATCCTTGTTTTCAAGGGGACCGTGTTACCTAATAGACTCACAGATTTCACTGCAACCTAAGAGCATCACAAAAATGAGTCTGATGTCTCTCTTCAACAGAATCAGATGGTGGATGCTTGTGAAAAAATGCAGCTTCAGGCCCTGAGGATTGAACGCTTTATCAGCCAAACCTTGACAGCCAAAGAACGAGCCCTGCAGGTGAGGAGTTCCCCAATTCCTGTTCAGTATCATTCCAATCACAGTGAACTAAACTATCATTTTCCGATGTTTATTTGACTGGTGTAAGCTGCCTTATTGGTGATTGTCATTCTTCAAACCCTTTTTCAAAAATTGCAGATGATCCAAGACATGATTTATTGTGTTTTTCAATAGCCTCTTGGATGCTGCACTTTATACAGATTTGTTATGTAATATAGTTTCTAAAGTAAAGGCATGAACCAAACAAGCGAGACAAAAGTTATCTGAGACTTTTTGAAAATGGATTGAGGCTATCTGATACAACTCAATTTGAGATTGCTACAACTTTTTAGGGTGAATGATTGACTGAATGATCTAATCATTCACCCATTTAGCAAGGTTCATGTGACTAAGGTAATGTCAGACGAAAAACTAAGAAACAAATGTAATAGAAATTAAATCTTTAAGAGTTCTTTGAGAAACTAAGAGTCCCCTGTGGAATTTTCTTTGATCAAATTTAATTTATGTTTGGTGAGCATAAAACAAATAAAAGTTTATATATTTGATATGATAGATTTGAAAGCAGAAGTGATCAGATATTTTAAGTTTCATTGGGTGGTTTTGATCCAGAACACCTTTAACCTAAGATCCTGGGGAACGTGCATACAAATGTCCTTTTGATGTATTTAAGACAACTGCTAATCTAGTCTGATCTTTTTTGCACTTGCTCATTTTGGATGCTTTCCATCGGGTAGGACTTTCCTATGAAAAACTGGACAGCACAGTCTTCCTCATAGGAAAGAGACATGGAAGAATAAGGCAGGTAGTGACGAGTTTGAAAAAGAAGGGACATCAGCTAACACACAGATAGAGCAGATGAAGCTCATGGAAGACAGTTGCCAACAAAATCGGTGAGCATATTCATTTGCAAACTAATGCGAGATCAGCATACTTCTCTGAACCGATATCAAGAAATAACCACAATCCTAAAGGTCTCTTTAGGGTAATTGATTCTGTTATTAATGGTCCCTCCACTTCCTTTGTTGAGAACCTGATGTTGAGTTGTCTGAAAAATGTCTCACCTTTTTTGTGAGTAAAGTAGAGAATATCAGGTCCCAAATCCAGCCAGTTTCTTGCATTCGTTCCATTCCCCATGTTAATTCTGCCTCTTTCACCCAGTTTCAACTAATTAGAAATTCAGTGTGAAAGAGTACAGTCTCCAATATCAACTCCTCCTCCTCCTGCCTCTTAGACATCATTCCCACTAAGCTGCTCACGGAGGTATTTTCAGTTGTTAGCCACGTTATTGTCCCATTTTTTAAAAATAATATTTTATCGGAAGGAACATTGGGTGTACAAAAACAAAAACAAAAAACAAATACAATGGAAATGATTGTCCCTCCATATTTTGGTAATACCCAGCCCCCTCCCACTCAACCCTCACCCATTGCTGATACAAAATAAAAATAAACATTAATTACAGTAATAACAATTATAAGATGAATCAAAAACTACAAAATACAAATAAAATAGGTTAGAGATAGGCATCCGGATAGCGTAGCAGTCTATTCCATTGCCTACCGAAATGGGGATTGCTGGTTCGAGTCCCTGTGTTGCCTCCGGCTTGGACATGTGTCCCTCCAGACACAATGGCCGTCTGCAGGTGGGAATCTGGATGTCGGTATGTGTCCTGGTCGCTGCACCTCTGGTCGGCTGTGGCGCCTGTTCAGGGGGGAGGGGGAACTGGGGGGAATAGCGTGATCCTCCCATGCGCTACATCCCCCTGGCAAAACTCCTCACTGTCAGGTGAAAAGAAGCGGCTGGTGACACCACATGTATCAGAGGAGGCATGTGGTAGTCTGCAGCCCTCCCCGGCTCAGCAGAGGGGGTGGAGCAATGACTAGAACAGCTCGAAAAATAGGCTAATTGGCCAAGTACAATTGAGGGGGGAAAGAGGGGGAAAATAGGTTAGGGAGCATTACATCAACAAGATGCTTTCAATCATCTAATAAGTAGTAAGTTCAGGAACATGAAGTACTCAGCACCATGTACATATGAACTATTAGTAGTCATTTCTATTTACATAAGTCATGCTTTATGATGTCATACATTTTAGTGGTTGGAGAAAAATATACCCCATATGCCATAAGTATAGTAGTCTGATACACAGCATCCAATTAAAAGTAAGACATGGAATACAAATAATACAAGTGGTCTTAATCATAGGGAAGCACTGTCAAATGGTCAGATAAGAGGTAGGTAGAGTAAAATTTCTGGGCTGATCCGCGAATGGCAAATTTATTTTTCCTAGTTTAAGGAACATCATCATGCCCTCTATCAGGGATGATGATGAAGGGGGTGCAGGGTGTTGTTTTTGCATTAACACTCAGAGACGGAGACCTTCTAGCAGCAATCCACTTTTATTTCAATGTTAATTTATCAAATTATTTACAAGCTTTCGTGTGCTCTCTCTTGCTCGCTCTACTTTACGATGTCTGCCGTGTTTCTCTGGTATTTACAGTGGTCAAAAGATAAAGCAATAACCAGTATTTCCATAAGTGTCAATAAGCCTTAGCAAAATAATGTTCTTCAGAATTGCAGCTTTTAAGGTACCAACAGATGATGCCCTTATAACATATAACATAAAAAATGAAAAGCACAACAAACAATTTTATGTGAGTTCATTTTCTTTGAGAAAGGTACACTTTAAAGATGCTACAATTCATTTTCAGAAACATGTCTTTCCTGTGTCCTCACTCCTCTCTGTCTCCATCCATCCAGGCAGAGGCTAGCAAGGCCCGGGAGCAGGTGCTGGCGCAGGTCAGCACAGTTCGGGAAGCCTTGGAAGAAGAGGAGCAACGTCTTTTAGAGGAAGTGCAGAAGGAGGAGGAGAGAGTGGAGGAGTGTCTCCTCATGCAGAGGGCCCACTGGAACCAAGCCTTGACCAATCTCTCGCAAATTCGCTCCCACTTGGTGCACACCCTCACACATACGCCAGATGCACAGTTGGTGGTGAGGAGGGGGCAAATGATAAAGTTCAGGGGTCAAGGGGACGAGTGCATTCTGAAAATAATAGTAGAGATTGTGCCTCATCAACAGCAGTCTAGATAATGAATGCTGAATTTCATTTTTACCCAAAGCCTTAATCATTTTCATTTCGTTCTGTTCTTTCAGAATGCCATTCAGGAGATAAACGAAAGGTAAGATGTTATTATATGTTGCTGATGTTGTTTTTGAATCTTGTAAACTCTATCAATCACATATTTAAACATCTGATAAAACAAATCTTTCTTTCCTTCTGTGTGTGGGCCAGGGTTGAGGAAGCAGAAGGTGTAGGGGAGCCCTACGACACGGACCAGCTCAACCTGAATCCTGGTTGCAGTGACAGCAAGCTGCTCAAAGGTTTATGGGCCAGTGCCATACTCCTTGGACCTTCTGGTTTGTTGGCTTTACTTGAATTATAAATCATAATGTTATCCTCTAGAGGTGGGAATGTGTTTTGAACATGTAGCAAAATATTTTATTTTGCCTAATATTGATTACATTTAGGGCTGTAGTGTTGCCAAACAATTAAGTGTCATAGAGCAAAACATGGAATCTCGGGGTGTCCGGGTAGTGTGGCAGTCTATTCCGTTGCCTACCAACACGAGGATCACCGATTCGGGTCCTCGTGTTGCCTCTGGCTTGGTCAAACATCCCTACAGACACAACTGGCCGTGTCTGCGGGTGGGAAGCCGGATGTGGGTATGTGTCCTGGTCGCTGCACTAGCACCTCTTCTGGTCGGTTGGGGCACCTGTTCAGGGGCGAGGGAGAACTGGGGGGATAGCGTGATCCTCCCACGTGCTACGTCCCCCTGGAGAAACTCCACACTGTCGGGTGAAAAGAAGCGGCTGGTGAACTCCATGTGTATCGGAGGAGGCATGTGGTAGTCTGCAGCCCTCCCTGGATCAGCAGAGGGGGTGGAGCAGCAACCAGGACGGCTCTGAAGAGTGGAATAATTGGCTGGATACATTGGGGAGAAAAAAAGGGGGGGGGGTCCAAAAAAAACAACAACATGAAAAACTCTACCAGCCTCAGAAAGACTGTGCTATAGCAAATGATGCTTTTTGACCTGCCGATGGAGGAAAAGTTTCCTTCAAGGATCAGAGAAGCGTCACTAAATATATGAGATGTCTATAAAGTCAGCCTTTACTTTTTCATGACAGTCTTTTCACCTGTGTTGAGCACTATTCCTCTATGTATTGTAATTTTATATTGGTCTTAAAGATTTGAGATTAAAGATGTGAAATCTCACAGTATTGATAAACATTTCATGGCTGCTAACAAAGTGAGGTGCAAAATCTAACCCGTCCTCTCTCTTCTTTCCCTCAGCATATGGTTCGGCCGGCTTAAAATTTGATGAGAACACTGTAAGCCCTCTGCTGTCCCTCTCAGAAGACCTCTGCACTCTCACCTTCATACCCAAAAAAGCACGCAAGTCCCCGCCCTACAATCCGTCTCGTTTCGACTGCTGGCCCAATGCACTGGGCTTGCTGTCCGTGTCTTCCGGTACTTACAGCTGGGTGATAGATGTAGGCAAGAGCGCCGCTTTTAAGGTCGGGGTATGCTATGCAAGTGTGGTCCGTAAAGGCTCTGGAAACGAGTCGCGGCTGGGCTACAATAATCAGTCCTGGGTGCTGTCTCTCTATGATGGGGACTTCTGCTTCTGCCACGCAGGGAAGAAGATACCCCTCCAGGTTTTGAGGAGACCCAGGAGTATAGGTCTGCTTCTCGACTGGCCCACCCATACACTAATATTTTATGATCCTGAATCCACTGCTGTGCTTTACTCTATTACTCATCCTTTCAGCGCCCCACTGCTGCCAGCATGTGCAGTGGCTGACCATAGTGTCACCATACGGCACTAACACCCTTCTGTTTATGTAAATGTTCATATTGCTAAACACTTTAAAGGACTCCTTTTTATGAAGTTAACATATTACCTTGAGTTTTGAAATGGACAAACTTTCAATTTAACTAATGTAAAGTTAATTTAGCCTAGAAGTAATTCTTCTTTGTGCAATAATGATAAATCCAGTTTTCAGAAAGCAACCATTTTTATTTATGCTGTTTAATAAACAGTTTCTTGTATTCAAAACTGTGACGTTGAACTTTTTTTTCTCCTCTAGTGGAATTTTATTGTAGGTCATTTTTACAGTTCCATCAAATACCTGCAGGACTGTGAAGGTTCTGATCCGGAATTGTAAGCAGGATGGTAGCACACATTCTGCAAAAGAGTTTTACGATCGATGCTCCTTCAACATGTCTAAATGCATTGCAGCCAAGACATCACTTAAGGGTTATTGTGCTTCCTATGAAGTTCTCTGCTGTATACTCCTGTTTCTTCTTGAGTATAACTTCTAATGAAGAGGCAGGAGACGGAGGAGTATTTTATGTGGTCAGATGTATTCTTGCCGGAACCCCAAAATCCGCATAACCATAACACACAAGGTACACAAGGGAAGCATGACGGTATCTTAGAAGGGACAACCTAGATGGCCAATACATAACATTCTCAAAACGAAAATCCTAGTAAAATGTCTGCAACCCGCTCTGAAAAAGCACAGACACTGGAGTCACCGGTTCCCTTAGAAAGCTGCGAGCTTCGACTTAGGCTTGAAAGGACATGAAGGAATGTCTTTATGCATGCTCAATAACCCAGGTAAGAAAATCCAAGAAAGTTGAATCAGATCATCTGGACACAATGTTTATAGACAGATACATTCCATCACTCGTCTAAGTGACCTCTTCAGTCTGTCTGTGAATGTTCTCATTCATCCAGGTCATTGTTATCCAAAGGAATTGAATCAAGTGCAACTGGACTTGGTATATATCCGTGAAGACGTTTCGCCTCTCATCCAAGAGGCTTCCTCAGTTCGTGCCTTTCAGACTAGACTAGACCAGTCTGAAAGTTAATTTCATATGCAAATATGGGCATGAGCATTAATTAGAGTTTCAATGGCCATGTGTACTATTCACAGAGGATTTGGGAATATTTGCAATCACAGCATTGTAAGATGGTGACAGATGTTCTCTTAGGCCCCTTCCCTGAACCGAGGAGGGGGCCTAAATTTAAACTAATCTGTAATGTCATATTCTGTAGCTTTTTTTTTAAGTTGAACTGATGCCTAAGCATTTCATTGCCAGCAATGCCTGCCATGCTGATGATGCTGTATTGTAATGCATTTGACAAATTAAACAACTTGAACAATAACAACTAATGTCAACGGTCATCATGCCAACCTCAGAGGAGCCGTTGTTGGTTTTTGTGCTTACACTAATGCCTGTCATTTAGGAGAAGGACTTAAAGAAGGGATAGGTGTGGCACACATGAAGTGTTGACATTGTGAATGCACCTTTGAACTTATGCACACAAAATGGGAAGAATGAGAATTTGCATATGCAAAACTAGAGTTTCAGTGGCAATGTGTGCTATCCATGGAGGACTGGGGAATAGTTGCAGTCATAGCATTGTAAAATGATAGGTTAGCCTTCTTAGACTGTGAACTTGCAATTGGTGATGGGGGACATTTGATTGTTGATGTTTACTATAAACCAACACATACTGATCAGTACTTAAGGTTTGACTCTCATCATCCACTGGAGCACAAACTAGGAGTCATCAGGACGCTGTACCACCGAGCTGACAACATCCCCACCGACACAGCGGCCGGGGAAGAGGAGACATCCCACATTAAACAGGCCCTGGTTTTCGGTCGTTATGCCACTGCATTGTTTATAAGGGTGGGGGTACCTGCAGTCAGCTGAGACTGAAGATACCACTCAGATAAGTAATGAAACATTTCTCTCTATAAACGTTGTGTCCAGATGAACTGATTCACCCTTCTGTGACCTTATTTTGCAATGATACCAGAAGATCTTTGCTTGAACGAGTAATACCCTTCAGGGTCAGAGAACTATTAAGAGTCCTCATCTAGTATGAGGAAAAACTATTCGCCTTTGATAATCTGAATGGTAAAATAGTCTTTTCCATACCCTGGCAGGCGAGAAAAACCAGGACCCAGCCCAACTGTTGTCTTTCACAGTGAAAAGAAGCTCAAACAGAATGCGGACCAAACATGGACACTGATAAGGTTTTGACCATTGATGGTACTCCACCTGAGTGTAGCTAAAGAAAGGCAAGGCAAGTTTATTTGTGTAGCAACTTATCATCGCAGAGGTCATGCAAAGTGTTTGCACAGGTAAACCATAAGAAAAAAAAAGAAAAAAGAAAGTCCATAAGTCAAGTTCCTAGCTGAGCTCAACAATATAGCATATCTAAGACAACTCATAAGGAACCAAATGAAAACATTTAAATCGCTGTTCAGCATCTTGAATATCATTCCTAAGCAATACTGTATGATTAAACCTCAAAACACGACGGCCATGTTTGGTCCACTAATCAGAACACGTAGCTCGCCAGATCTAATCCCCGTGTTACCTCCGGCTTGGTCGGGCATCTCTACAGACACAATTGGCCGTGTCTGCAGGTGGGAAGCCAGATGTGGGCATGTGTCCTGGTTGCTGCACTAGCGCCTCCTCTGGTCAGTCGGGGCGCCTGTTTTTTGTTTTTTTTTGGGGGGGGGCGGGTTACTGGGGGGAATAGCGTGATCCTCCCACGCGCTACGTCCCCCTCAATGTCAGGTGACAAGCAGCGGCTGGTGACTCTGCAAGTATCGGAGGAGACACGTGGTAGTCTGCAGCCCTCCCCGGATCGGCAGAGGGGATGGAGCAGCGACCGGGACAAAAAAAAACAAAAAAAAAACGGATATGACATATGCGACTTGAGGGAAGTGTCTGGCCAGGGAACAAAACCATGTTAATGTGTCAAAATCCCCGGCGGAACAAGAACCAGCAGAGTGATGCCTGTGATGCCATATCTGTTAATCATCCCATTTTTGCTTTGGAGTTAGGACTGCAGCTGCAGGTGAAAGAGCTGAGTCATGTAAAGAGAAGTTAGAAACCATGCTTTGTTTTCGGTTGGGCGGTAGGCTATAATATTCACTGCAACATGGCTTCAGCTTCGTGGTATCAAGTATTCACGCAGAAAGACTATTGTTGATTTTGGTACCAGGTCATATAACCCATACTTTCCTGAGTTTGGCCTGATGCAAGAAGTGTGGATGAAGAATTTAGAAATATAATGAAACAATCAGAATCAAGTTTATTGGCCATGTAGGTTTGCACATACATGGAATTTGACTCCAGTTTCATGGCTGTCTCAGTGTACTTAACAAAACAATGACATAGCAACACAGCAATATTTAGGGTTTTCAGGGCTAATTATATACAGGTGAAATAAAGTGAAATGCTTTAAGAGTGTATGAAACTGAGTTTCAGTATGAAGACAGAAATATTTATGTCATTGAAGAACCATCATTGCCATCAGGCTTTGAGGTTGTTGATGCTAGGAAATTACTGGACCATGCAGTGTATCATCAATTCAGATCACTAGGCCATATACGGTAGGTAGTCTCTATCATGGAACTGTAAAGATAAGAAGAGGTCTGTTTGGAGGGCTGCAATGCTGTTAACTGACATTCTGTTCATGAGCCCTACTCATGTTCAATATAGAAATTGTTGGAAAGGTGGTATGGCACAACTAATTTGGAAAAGAAACATATACGCTGAGTCTTGGACTACGCTCAAATATACCGCAGACATTTATTGATGCAGTTTATAGAAGAGTTCAAAAACGCCATGGAAGTTAAACACACCACAGAGTAATTTTATGAGTCAGGCATATGGACAGGGTCGACAGTCCTTGAAAGTTGTGGTATCCTAAACTTGTAAAAAAAAAATTAAAAAATAAAGTAACAAGTCAGAGAGACGTGCACCGTGCTTCACTTCATCTTTTTATTTTCTTCTCTCAACATTGCAACATCTTTTACATAACACTACAGTGCCCTATAGCGCCCTCAGTCTGTTTCTCACTGCAACAACACGGCACGACATTTTCCCCTTTCTTGAAGGAATTATTACTTCTTATGTATTCCAGTAAAATAAAGCATTTTTGTTTGAAACAACATCCTGTTATAGTAACAAGTGTCAAATAACTTGGTGTCAGATAGAAACGATGTGAATCACAAAAATGAATAACTGAATAACCATTATTGACTCTTATACCAGGTAATAACCGTTCTAAGTCCGAAGCCTCTATGCAAAACCAGCATCAACCACTTAGTATAAATTAAACCTTACATTATGAATTGAAACATGAAATTACACTTTCACCTTTGGTATTCACATTGCATGAGGTTCTGTAATAGTTTTCTTTAACTCAGTCCTCAGAACAATATGATTTTTTTTCATATAACAGTATCAGTACCTTTCGTTTCCGTTAGTATTCTCAATCCAAAAGTCCTGTTTCTTTTCTCGTTACCTTACAAAACCTGTCAACCACCGAGGTGAGTTTCTGTTTCTCAGGCTCCATCTTGGGCCTGGTGCCAGTGCATTATGGATCACGTTCTCGGGCATAGTGAGCCCATCAGGCACAGTCTCACTGTCGTTAAAGGTGGTGGCTAGAGGCTCCTTGGATGTGAGCAGGGTTGTAAGCACACAGCGGTCTGTACGTAGCACAAAGTGATGTCCCCACAGATAGGTAAGTGCTTCACGTTCAACAGTTGAATATTTTTTTTCAGTGCCATGGATGCAAAAGCTATGAGCCTCTCTGCGTTGTCTGGGTGAAGTTGGGTAAGTACGCCCCCAGTCCATAGTCAGTTATCAGTAGTCGCGTAAGCAGGCAACTCCGGGTCTTATAGTGCTAGAGCAGGGCTCTCAGCTATCAGTCTCCTAATCTCAGTAAAACTGGACTCAGCCTCAGCAGTTCATCTGAACTTCAGTTCTGTAGATTCCCTGAGTGTTGCGCGTAGCAGTTCAACAACAGCAGAAAAATCGGGAATTAATTTACTCTACCACGATGCAAGGCCCAGCTAGGAATGCAGGGAGGATGTGGCATGTGGGGGTGGTGCATTGGCCACTGCGCTGACCCAGTCTTAGTCAGGGTGAAGTCCATCTTTGGATATGGTGTGGCCCAGGAAACGCAGAGAGGTCTGGATGAACTCATACTTGTGCATGTTCAGTTTGAGTCCCACATCATTCAGGGCATGCGGCACCCTTCGTAGGTTGGCATCATGATCCTGCTGGGTGGCACCATATCACCTTATCAAGGTAGGCCTGTACCTCTGATAGGACTGCCAGTATGGTTGCCATCCTTTTTTGAAAGGCTGGTGGAGCCAAGGTGAGGCCAAATGAAACTCGGCCGAAATGGAAAAGACCACCATGAGTGATAAATGCAGTTAAGTGATGGCTATCTGGATGTAGTAGCACCTGGTGATAGGCAGAGGCTAGGTCGATGGTAGAAAAGACTGTAGCTCCTCGCCATTCAGTGAACGGCTCTTCTATGTGTCATAAGGGATGACAGTCACTGACAATTTACTTGTTTGGATCCCTGTGGTCAACACACATGCGAGGCTTTCCTCCCTCCTTTCTCCGGGTTACAACCATGGGGGAGACCTATGGAGATGCATCAATAGATTTTATGATGTCCTTTTCCTGTAGATCTTTGAGCTCACCAGTCACAGCCTGCCTAACAGAGAACAGAAGCCTCCTAACTTTTTGTTGTACTGGCACAGTATCGAGTTTGAGTTATATTTTGTGCACAAATCCTTTTGCACACCCAATCTCCTGTACCTGAATCCCTGGTGCAGTCTGTGGTGTTGTGCTTGGTACTGTAGGTTCCCTCTGTACAGTAGGAGGGTCATTAGGGCTGGGAACAGTAACAACTTTGCTGCCCTCAATACTCATGCAGTGCAACAACAAAAAAACAAAAAAATCTAGCTCTAGCAGAGCAGTATCTGACTTAACCACTACAAAGGAACCTGTAGTTGAATGTCCATCTTCAGTTACTGTGGCATGCATATATCCTATAACTGGTATTTTCTCTCTTGAATATATGAGCAGAGTCACTGTAGGCTCAGCAAGGTCAGAACCATCTAAACCATCATACCAAAAGGTAGGAAAGAGGGTCTGGTAAGTGCTCTCTGGAATAATAGAAACAGATGAACCTGTATCTGCTATTAGCTCAACATCATGAGAACGTCCATTCACACTCACTTGTATAGCACAGAGGATGTTATTCTGCACAGCATGAGTTCTTTTCATCTTATGATTTTAGGTAGGTGCACAGGTGCTAAGGGGAAATAAGGATAGCTATTCTTACTGGCCAAGATATCCTCTGGAGGTGGACGGGACAACTCCACAGGGGGAAGGAGAAGCAGAACAGCCATTGTTTGAGAACAATGACAGCAAACGATTTAAATCTGAGACCTGGTGGCCTGTCCAGGGTGTCTCCCCACCTGCCGCCCAATGACTGCTGGAATAGGCTCCAGCATCCCCGCGACCCTGAGAGCAGGATAAGCGGTTCAGATAATGAATGGATGGATGGATGGATGGACCAAACAATTAGAAATTACCTCATTCTGTACTCTGTTGACCATTCTGAACATATTGTAGGGAGGGTTTCCTCATGTTCATCCTACCACACGACATTTGACTACTCCAATTCAATATATTAGGTCAAATCCAGATTTGGCCTGGTGCCATTGGTCACCTTCGACTACAGGAAGCTGTTTCTGTTGCAGAAGGCTCCGACATGATCAGTCAGTCACTTTGGAGGATGGTGGATTAATGCCAGATGATAAGTGCTAAACAGTCAACATCTGAATTTGATAAACCCACAATTTAGAAAGGCACTTGTTTCCCGGATGCCATCCATCACAGCAATTAGACAAGCTGATTAAAGCAGCAACCATAGATGGTAAAGAAATACTGTCTATTTCACCAGACTGTGATTGCACTAGTTGCTGGCACCGTACGTAAGTGGAAGTTGCAAAAACACATTTCTGTGGCTGAAATTACAACTTTGGATGAAATAAGCAAAGGTTCGAAGTTTAATTTCAACAAGACCCAAGATGAAATCCAAGGTACAATGGGAATCAATTCAGCAAAAGCCAACTACTTGTTTCTTTCTTCTTCTTTTTTTTTTAGTTCGTCCATTGTTAATGAATACAGTGAGACCATTGAGCTTCATACTCTGTCCCCTTCTTTATGGAAAAAGGTTGGCACAACTTGCAGAGTGCGGTTCCACTGAGAATCATCACAATATTGCACAAAAAAGGTCTCTAGTTTCATAGCTATTAGAAGTCCAGGTCATTCTTCACAAATGTCTTATCTAAACTCTGTCTTGGGTATTTCCTTGGGCACTGGTAGTGAAAGTAATTGGAGGTGGCTCAATGTTCAGCTCGTGCCTAAGATCTTCAAGACTCTGCTCCCATCGTTTTTCATAGAAAACGCTGAGGACACAGCGGGCCTGACGTCCATTTCGTAGAGCCCATGGACCCAGGGATGTCAATAATGGCTGCAGTCGCCTGTGAGAAGGAACAGGAAACTGTCAACAGGACACAACTTTTAAGAACTCCTTTAAAGAAAAATAGTTGTGTGGTTATTTATTGTATTCCAAAAATGGTGTGAAGCAAAATAAAGTTTCTAAAAAATGGTTTACGTGCCTGGAAGTGACATGCATTGTAGGGAAATATGTCAAGGGCTTCCATTAGTCACAATGGTAGCACTGACAAGTTGCTGTTGGCATCCCAAGCAGTTCAAAGAACTACACCGACTTAACTGCAAACCCATATTAACCCGTACACTCCTGCTCACCCTCTTTGTTCTACCACTGGTAGGCTACTATCTCTCCCTGCTATAAGAGCAACAAGCACTGGGTCCAGACTTTTCTCTCACTTGCTCCCAAAATGATGGAATGAACTCCTAGCCTCCATCAGAGCTACCATATTTCCCAGACTAAAAGTCACACTGGAGTATACATCGCACCTGTCAAAAAATGTTATTGCGGGAAAAAAAATAAACATATATAAGTCGCCTCGATATATAGTCGCATTTATATGGTGGTACAGTATTTTCAAGATTAAATAGTGTCATCTAGTGGCCTTAGCTGAAATGCAGCGTATTCATCTGACTAAATCATATTGTATAAATTGCTTTGGAATATAAATCGCAGGACCAGCCAGATGAGTAAAAAAAAAAAAAAAAAAAAACAGTGACTTATAGTTCAGGAAATAAGGTACTAACTCATTTACTTCAAGGAAGGCTTAAAAATTTCCTATTCCAGGTCTACCTTAATCCTTAAAAGGTCTCTAAGCAAGATATAAACTGACTAGTGCCATTTTCCAGTTAATATGAATCATTCATGGATTCATGGATGGATGGATGAATCATTCAATATAATTGTTGGAATCGGCCATGGCTGTTGTAACTTTATAGACATTATTACTGGTGTCTACTATTTTGCCCTTCTTCTACCCGCACTGGCCATCGTTTGCACTTGTGGCAATGTCTCTTATACTGATTGTTGGAATTGTCCATCTACTTTGTATTTTGATTCTCCTTTTCACTGCCTCTTGATGATTCAAGGCACACTTACATTAAATGCACTTGGCATCACATGCACTCTTGTCTATGACATGAATACTATTTAGTGCTCAATGATGCCAGCTGGTACCGTTCGAATTTATCTGCTAATTGTTGATTCTCGTAAGTCACTTTAGAGAAAATCATCTGCTAAATAAGTAAATGTAAATTTAAGCCGTGGGTTGATGTGTTTGTTCAGCTCTCATGCAACTCAGCCTTGTGATGGAAACCTTTGTCCAATCTTTCCATGCGTGTGATAACACCTATGGGTTGTTGAAGTTGCTGATATACTATAATGCTTGCTGCATGAGACTGATGATGGTGGATGTGTTAGAAGACAGCAAGGCCCACCCACACTGTGTTCAGTCGAAGTGGTCCAAGCACTGCTCCAAGAATGCACATCGGCAACCCGGTCTGAGCCGCTTCAAACCACTTCACTGCCACCTCACCTGAGAAATAAGAAGCAAACCATGACGGGGTCCTCCCTATAGTCCCCAGGTCCTATAGTCCCCGGGTCCTATGTTCCCCGCTTTGTATGAGACCGGGGAATATCGGACCTTTTTGTATACAGAGGGCCCTATATTCCCCACTTTTCCCCAAAAGGGTCCTATGTTCCCCGTTTTGTATGTGCAGGGGAACATAGGACCTTTCTTTATAAATAGGGTCCTATGTTCCCCTAATAATAACATAATAATAATAATGATGATAATAGCCTAATAATAATGATGATGATGATAATAATAATAATAACAATATAGCCTTATATTAGAAATGCTAAAAATTGGATAATTGAAATATTTATAATTATAAAGTAGGCTAATATAGCATGGTAATAACAATAAAATAATAACAATATCTGCCTGGTCTCTTAAGATTCTAAGATGCTGTATGCTACAGAAATAACGGGACATAGGCCTAGGCTAATGAATACGCCTTTTTGACAAAATATGAATGAAAGGCTAATCAACAACGCTAAAGCTGAATCACAAAACACATATTGCTCGAAAAATAATTTATAAATAGCCAAATGCACACATGATTTCGAGTTTGGAAATATCTAAAACTTGTCATGGATGTGTGGTCATCTGCACGCAAGTTTCCTGGCGTTCTAAACCACATGATCAAAATTCACCAATGTCTAAACCGTCTGCCAACTTGCAACAGTTTGCAACAATCGGTTGTTATCGGCGATAACTCGTGGACTCACTGTCATGTGCTTACTAGCCTACAAGAAGACAAACAATGGCGATAGTTATGGATGGTGATCGAGGGGGCAAAGTGTTGGTACATGAGAACTTCAGATATCAGAAGCACCGCACCAATCAAGACACCATTAGATGGAGGTGCTGGAGGTGGAACTGTAGAGTGCCACTGATCACAAATAGATTTGAAGTGGAGGACGTGGATGCTAACATTATTGTGCACGATGTTGGGGAACACGTGCATCCCCCTGACGGAGAAATGGTGCACCGTGCAGAATTCTGACAGGGGGTGATTGCAGAAGTTGCGAGGGAGCCAACAGTCCCAATCAGAAGGATCTATAATGCGCAAAGGGTCCTGCAGCGTCGGCAACATCAAATCCAGGGTTTTAGCCCCTCTTGTTGAGTAGCCTAATGGACTAGGACTACTCATTTTGCTTTTTTGAAGAAGAAAAAAGCCTTAACGTTAGGCTAGTTAGGCCTTGGAGATTTTTGTTTTAGACCATGCCTTTTCTGGGGGGCTTCTGCCATAGACCAACCCTTTTTCAGCCAAGCTTTTACTAGAAGCATTTTGTTATTAATAGCCTATTATCAGTGTTACTATTGATAGTATTATACCTGTAATTGTTATTTGTTATCAGGCCTCTTTTATAATTAGGCTATTATTATTATTATATCATTATTATTATTAGGCTATTATTATTATTATTATTATTTATTATTATTATTATTATTGATATTATTACTATTATTATTATTATTATTATTATATTAAAGAAGAACCTCAAAGGATGTAAGGTAGCACTCATCAAATGAAAAAAAAAGACACAATTCTCTATTTCACCATTTTATTGTTTGGCATCAGTCATTAACTTGGCCGGGTGGTCTTCTTCAGAAACCTTAATGACTGATGCCAAACAATAAAATGGTGAAATAGAGGACTGCCTCTGTTATTTTTTTACCATTTGGTGAGTGTTACCTTACATCCTTTGATGTTCGTCTTTGATTCATGTTTTTGGTTTAGCACCTCCACAAGCCTTTAGTTTTTTGAGAAGCACATATTATTATTATTAGGCAATTAGCCTATTGTGTAAGGTAGGCGGCCCCCGTTGATGGATACTTTGTGCTGGTCCTAAATTCCAAGTCCTGGTCTAAGTTCTCTGCCTAAAAAGTTCATCATTAAAGTCTTTTTGAAAGAAAGTCTGCCAAGTGATTTAATATGGAAAACGAACTGCAAAGTAACAAGAAAGTGGCTGAAGTGTCCAGTGCTGTGCAAATTGAACTTTGAGCGAAGAAATGGCAAGGTTATACTGGTAGGCAGGCCTACTGCAAGACAAACTTGCGTTGATTGCCGACTGTCCATGCTGAGCCGGAGAGCCAACTAACTAGGCCTACTGCAGTAAATATTGGTAAGAAATAACAATAAAGCAAATTACAGCCTCCTCTAGGCCGAATTTGGATACACACTCAAGGTGGCCTGCGATATACAACAGCCAACAATGGTAATACGGCCTAATTTAATCAGCGGAGGAATAGATTGTCGTAGCCTACAACTCAGCCATGACCCCAGTTTTTATTATTTTGGACCCATTAAGGAAATAATTTGCAAAAAGGGTTCTAAATTCCCCGGTTTGTTCCTCGATTGGCAATAGCGGGGAATATAGGACCCTTTATTTGGAAAAAGGTCCTATTTCCCCCTGGAAACAGCGGGGAATATAGGACCCTTTTTCCAAAAGAGGGTCCTATGTTCCCCGGTGTCTATTGCAACCGGGATTATAGGACCTTTTTAGGGGAAAACGGGGAATATGGGACCCTTTTTTTTTTCGAAAGGGTCCTATGTCCCCCAATCGGGGAACATAGGACCCGGGGAATATAGGACCCGGGGACTATAGGCACGGCCCCACCATGACAGCAAGTGTGAGAGTGAAAGCAAGCAAGAGAGAGAAAAAAAACAGAGTAATAGAAAGGCAGAGTTAGTGACAGAAATAATAAACAAAGGACGAAGAACAAGGAATGAAACAATCTAACTCTGTAAAGCTTGTCAACGTCTCTGATACCAAAAGTACCATGCCTTTGCTCAGTTGAATGTGAGACAGACCACCTAACTTGTGACTATTCTGCAGCAGAATCCCCTCAAAAGATTTCCCGTTTTTTACAGTAATTATTTTGATAGCTATGAGTAGAACTTGCTTTATTACCCTAAAGCTAATTCAAATGACTGATAAAGCATATTACATTCTCAAAACTGATTATCATCCCCCACCACCATATTTTATAGTACAACATTTTCTGTTTTACTATCATACCACAAAATGTGATATATGTACCAACTAATATCCTCTGTAGATTGAAGTATAACACCTATGAAACCAGACTTACCTAGCATGTTGGTGGGCATGCCTAGTAATGTGTGCAATAAATCATGGACCTCTCTGTATCGCTGCATCACATAGGCCAACTCCTCATCGTCCACAAACTTCACATCTGCCCTTGAGTCAGGAGTCACGTGCTGATAAGAAAATACAGAAACAGAAAAAGACAATGAAAAAGTGAAAATATGATTAAACAATTATTAAGGAAGAAATAAAATTCATAAAAATTACTACAAACCTGCATTTCTTTTAGTTCATCTTAATGAAATAAGGATTTGAAACGAAAGATTACAAAACCATTATCTGCATATAAAGTTTCAAAACCTTCTCTTCATCTTACGTTGCTCTGTAGAAAACGTAGGTATTCCCTCCCAAAGGAGCCATCGGGCAGCAAGGACATCTTGTTCATATCCAGGGTAGCTAGCCGGATCCTTGGCCTTTCCCTATGATAACCAGTTGATAAATGACAGATAGATCAAATAATACAACCCTCATAAATTCACAAGAGGTATGGCAATAATCTCAAAGGTACAAACACGAGACAATGCATAATAGTGGTACGATGACTAACATTAGAATTGTATAGCCCTCAGGGTCATTTCTCATCCTGTCCCTGAGATTCATCAGGGCTAGGTGTCCTGTTGTCTCTCCAAGCACAGCCACCATGTCTGTATGGTAAAGAGAAATTTTTTTTTTTAGATAATATTACATATACAACAAATGTAATATTTCCTTCGTTTTTAAAAAAAATTTCTTCCCCCTTTTTCTCCCGAATTGTACCTGGCCAATCGCTCCGCTCTCTGAGCTGTCCTGGTCGCTGCTCCACCCCCTCTGCCAATCCGGGGAGGGCTGCAGACTACCACATGCTTCCTCCGATACATGTGGAGTTGCCAGCTGCTTCTTTTCGCCTGACAGTGAGGACTTTCGCCAGGGGGACATAGCGTGTGGGAGCATTACACTATTCCTCCTAGTCCCCCCCCCCCCCCCCCGAACAGACACCTCGACCGACCAGAGGAGGCGCTAGTGCAGCAACCAGTACACATCAGGCTTCCCACCCGCAGACACGGCCAATTGTGTCTGTAGGGACATCCGACCAACCGGTAACACGGGGATTCGGACCGGCGATCCCTGCGTTGGTAGGCAACGGAATAGATCGCTACACTATCCGGACGCAATGTAATATTTCCTAGGTGTGACCTCAACTTCATCAACAAGCTCAAATTCTGTGTCACTTTTCAGTTGTTTTTGGCATTAAAAAAAAGAAGGTATATGTATTGTTTTTAGCTTTACTTAACCGTAAAATCACTTTGAAATATCAGCAAGGGTTTCTGAAAGCTACAGAATTAAAAAAGGTAAATGTCAGTGACTTGGTTGTCATCACAGTGCTCATAAGTACAAATATTAATAAACAATTATTATCTGCTTAATATATTACTGTAGTCATCATTTATATTTTAAACAATTGTCATCTGTATATATATATATATATATATATATATATATATATATATATATATACACACACACATATATAAAATCCAGTGAACCAAGAATTTACTTGACTCACTGGATTATTTTGCTCCTTATTTGTTGAGCACTTTCCCTACCGTTTAGTGTTTCTTTTAACAAAGTTATATATATATTAATACAGATGCAGGAAAAAAAGTTTTAATGCATAGCAGTACAGGCCTGTTTTGTGCGTCTCGCACTCATCAGCTGCTACATTGACACTGACTGATTGGCATGATGGGTGACATATACGTATATATATATATGTATATATATATACACTACCGTTCAAAAGTTTGGGGTCACATTGAAATGTCCATATTTTTGAAGGAAAAGCACTGTACTTTTCAATGAAGATAACTTTAAACTAGTCTTAACTTTAAAGAAATACACTCTATACATTGCTAATGTGGTAAATGACTATTCTAGCTGCAAATGTCTGGTTTTTGGTGCAATATCTACATGGGTGTATAGAGGCCCATTTCAAGCAACTATCACTCCAGTGTTCTAATGGTACAATGTGTTTGCTCATTGGCTCAGAAGGCTAATTGATGATTAGAAAACCCTTGTGCATTCATGTTCACACATCTGAAAACAGTTTAGCTCGTTACAGAAGCTACAAAACTGACCTTCCTTTGAGCAGATTGAGTTTCTGGAGCATCACATTTGTGGGGTCAATTAAACGCTCAAAATGGCCAGAAAAAGAGAACTTTCATCTGAAACTCGACAGTCTATTCTTGTTCTTAGAAATGAAGGCTATTCCATGCGAGAAATTGCTAAGAAATTGAAGATTTCCTAAACCCGGTGTGTACTACTCCCTTCAGAGGACAGCACAAACAGGCTCTAACCAGAGTAGAAAAAGAAGTGGGAGGCCGCGTTGCACAACTGAGCAAGAAGATAAGTACATTAGAGTCTCTAGTTTGAGAAACAGACGCCTCACAGGTCCCCAACTGGCATCTTCATTAAATAGTACCCGCAAAACACCAGTGTCAACATCTACAGTGAAGAGGCGGCTGCGGGATTCTGGGCTTCAGGGCAGAGTGGCAAAGAAAAAGCCATATCTGAGACTGACCAATAAAAGAAAAAGATTAAGATGGGCAAAAGAACACAGACATTGGACAGAGGAAGACTGGAAAAAGTGTTGTGGACGGATGAATCCAAGTTTGAGGTGTTTGGATCACAAAGAAGAACGTTTGTGAGACGCAGAACAAATGAAAAGATGCTGGAAGAATGCCTGACGCCATCTGTTAAGCATGGTGGAGGTAATGTGATGGTCTGGGGTTGCTTTGGTGCTGGTAAGGTGGGAGATTTGTACAGGGTAAAAGGGATTCTGAATAAGGAAGGCTATCACTCCATTTTGCAACGCCATGCCATACCCTGTGGACAGCGCTTGATTGGAGCCAATTTCATCCTACAACAGGACAATGACCCTAAACACACCTCCAAATTGTGCAAGAACTATTTAGAGCAGAAGCAGGCAGCTGGTATTCTATCGGTAATGGAGTGGCCAGCGCAGTCACCAGATCTGAACCCCATTGAGCTGTTGTGGGAGCAGCTTGACCGTATGGTACGCAAGAAGTGCCCATCCAACCAATCCAACTTGTGGGAGCTGCTTCTGGAAGCGTGGGGTGCAATTTCTCCAGATTACCTCAACAAATTAACAGCTAGAATGCCAAAGGTCTGCAATGCTGTAATTGCTGCAAATGGAGGATTCTTTGACGAAAGCAAAGTTTGATGTAAAAAAAATCTTATTTCAAATACAAATCATTATTTCTAACCTTGTCAATGTCTTGACTCTATTTTCTATTCATTTCACAACATATGGTGGTGAATAAGTGTGACTTTTCATGGAAAACACAAAATTGTTTGGGTGACCCCAAACTTTTGAACGGTAGTGTATATATATATCCTGAGGGATAAACAATTGGATAATGGCCAGCAACTCATTGCTGTCAGTATTCAAGATATAATAATAATAATAATAATCATCATCATTGCATTTATATAGCGCTTTTCTAAACACCCAAAGCGCTTCACAATGAAGGGGGTAACTCACCTCAACCACCACCAATGTCAATCATGTTAATCGTATCATAACATAACTAATGACTGTTAAAATGCAACTAACAAATATTATCACATGACTAGCACATACGTATCATAAAATGACCAGCAAATTTGATGAAGTGATAAATATAACTAGACTGGCACTAATAAAACCATTTGGCTCATGTTTTTTTTGTTGTGTGTGTGTGTGTGTGTGTGTGTGTGTGTGTGTGTGTGTGTGTGTGTGTGTGTGTGTTAGATTGACTCAAGTGATAATAAAACAGCAATGTCCAAAAAATATTTTGCTGCCATTTTAGTCATATGCTCCACATAGGAATTATTTTTGGAATACATCTCAAAATACATGGTTGTCAGTGAAAGTTCTGGTGTTATCACAGACAGTAAAAAGCATCAACTTCATATTGCCACAACAGTCATTAGAAAATATCAATGTTAACCATAATCTGAAGTTTGTATCTCACCATGCCTGTATGGGTTCTGCAATGCTGCCATCCCTGACCCAATAGCCAACAGGGCTTTCTGGATGGGGCTGGTGGCAATATGCCCAGGGTACAGTTTGTCATGGTGGCTGTCTGCAAACTCACTGCTACTGTAGTATTGACAGACACGTGGTGCTGATGGAGAGATTGAATAACTTTAGAAATATGTACACTTTTAAAACAAAACTACCTGAAACGAAATCGAAAGTACACCACTAGTCTGTTTAATGTGTGACACATATTTCAAGAACAATGAAAACAGAGAACCTGATAAACTGAAGCAGAACTGATACCATCTTCCCTCTTTCTCTTTTGAAACAAGTAATTGGATTTAATTTAAAAAAATTGAATGCATATAACCTTTCAGATTTAATGTTAAACCAAATAGCACGCATTTTAGTGCTAGTGGGATTTCTTGAAACGAACCATAACGCCACGGTACTGGATTGCTTGTCAGCAAATGTCAAATGTAGCCTGAGCATTATGATTAATTATTGAAGAAGATGACACTTTCCCAAAATATTCTGATGGAGGTGTGAGGTCAATTTTCTATTCAGCTATTTCTAAATGGGATACTCATTTTAATTATAGTTTATAGAGGTTTATGAACGTCCTACGGTATGTTGTGACCGAAAACAAAGACGACATAACAACAACAACAACAATAATAATACATTTTATTTGTGGACGCCATTCAGAGCACTCAATGACACCTCACAGAACACAGTTAAAACATGTAAAACAAGTTAAATGTTTAACATGTCATGTTTAACGTGTTAAAACACAAGACATGGCTGCACAGCAGTTGTATTTTGAAAGCAACTTTCCCATTCCTACTGATTCACATGGACAGAGGACAAGCGATGGACCACAAGCACTTCACTTGAAAAGGAGAAACGCTGACTGATTGGCATGATGGGTGACGTAGCAGACGAGCTATTAACGTTTAGTCAATAGCATTTTTGCTACTTGAAACGTATACAAAAGAACGGCAGCAGTGATTTTATGGTTGCTAATACCTTGTATTGCAATAACGTTTGTGAATGGACACTCAATTTATTGCATACCTTTAGCAGTCGACACATACTGTCTGCCTCCCGACCTCGGATAGCGAACGCCACAGAACCGGAACATTGTTAAGGTGAGCCGATTTACGCATGCGCAAAAGATGCGCGCGCCCTTGGTGCAGTCGCTTTTGTTACCCTTCCAGTCCTACGGGGCGGCGTTTGACCAGTGTTAGGGTAAGAACGAGTGAGTTTTCACAACATGTTTGCACGTCAAGTAGGAAAATGTGAGCATGGCTCGTTCATGAGTTCATGTCACCAGGCAGCCGGGTTAAGTCACATGCGTATGGGTGAATTAACCTGGTGTGTGAACCAGAGCCTCCCCGATTGGAGTTTAACTGCCGGATTGGGCGGATGGGGCGGTGCTGATCCGAAACTAGTTAAAGCGCTTCTTCTCGAGTGGCGGTTTCCTGTATACAGCGTGAAGAAACTTCGTCTTGAGACTCGGTGAGTGATTTACAGGCCTGGGCGCAAGTCTGGCGTTGGCGTTTGGGACACTTCAGCAGAGTTTTTAGCACAGTTTAGTGGCTAAATCGGTGGCCTTCGCAAAATGGCGATTGACGGCGAATAAACGGCGATGAGCCAAAGCGGCCTGTACGAATGCAGACCGCAGCTCCAAGCGTACCGAGTCGGTCTTGCTATCGTAAGCCTCAGTGTCCCTGGGAAATGTGTTGTGTATTTCGTAGCCGTTGATTCACTACGTTGGCGTTATATGTTAAGAATAGTGAGTATAAGTTGCGTAAATTGTTACGTCCTGCACGGAGTGAAGGATGTCTGAAATAGTGATGGCTTTAGTTAATGCGGTTACAGAAACAGTTTGAAGTTAGACTTTACTGCTACTAGTGGTCCCAATAGTAAGGTAAAATTTGAGAGATTTTTTGTCGGATTTAAGTACAAGCCTGTTTCATGCCATAAGCGACCATCAGCTGTCAGTCTTATGGCATGAAACAGGCTTGTACTGTCTCATTAAGAATTTACTTGACTCACTGGATTATTTTTGCTCCTTATTTGTTGAGCACTTTACCTACCGTTGGGTGTTTCTTTAAGCAAAGTTTTATATTTATAACAAAACTATGTTTATAGATAGATATAGATATATAACAAAACTAACAATGTTATCGGTCATATTTGTGCTGTTTTAGTTCAAAAGAATTTTTTTCATACTATTTTATTTCTGATCCTAACACAACAGAATAACAACAAAATACAACTTGATACTTGATTATAGAACTTTTTCTTTTTTTCACTGTAATTGACTGTCTTTACATAGAAGTGAGTGAATTACAAACATAAATTAATACATTTGAATGGAACAATTGTAACAAACAAAAGAACAGTTTAGTTATAAACACCTATTTTCAGGGTTTAATTTAGTGTAAGATCCACTCTGTGTGTGTGTGTGTGTGTGTGTGTGTGTGTGTGTGTGTGTGTGTGTGTGTGTGAAGTCAAGTCAATTTTATTTGCGTAGCCCAATATCACACATTACAAATTTGTCTCAGTGGGCTTTACAGCAACACAACATCCTGTCCTTAGACCCTCTCATCAGATAAGGAACAACTCCCTAAAAAAAACAACCTTTTAACAGGGGAGGGGGGGGAAATAGGAAGAAACCTTAGGGAGAGCAACAGAGGAGGGGTCTCTCTCGCAAGATGGACAACGTGCAATGGATGTTACAGAATACAACATTGAAAGAGGATAAACATAATTATAATGGACTTATAAAATGTATGAAGAATATGATGCGCAGGATGCCAAGCAGTGTCCAGATGCCGCCGGAACAGTCCAGGACCCACGCCACGCAACCAGCATAAAATTTTTTTATATGGATTTATAAGATATATAAAAAGAAAATGTGATGAGGGGAATGCCAGGCAGCGTCCAGGTGACGACCACCATCACCACCGAGACCTGGGAGGAGGACCGACTGCACGTGCACACAAGGGAGACTCACATGACACCATTCACACAGAAAAAGAGAAAGGAGAAGACATCATTCAGAAAGAGAGAGAAAACACATGTGAGAGAAGAGAACAGTTTTCAGTAGTCATTAGTCATAATTGCCATCAATTAGTCATAGTGTATATGCTATAGTCTTGATGGCAAGACTATAGCAGTGGTTGGTAAATTCATTGAGACAGAAAACCGACCCGCCATGCGGTACAGGTTGTGAAGGACTCAACTTAAAAGCAACTAATTGTAGGCTAAGGCAAAAAAATGAGTTTTAAGTTTGGATTTAAAGGACTCAACAGACTCTGATTGTCTGATGGCAGCAGGCAGGTTATTCCACAACAATGGAGCCCGATAGGAAAAGGCCCTGCCACCAGCTGACTTCTTTTTAACTTTGGGTACACACAGGAGCCCTGTATTTTGAGAGCAAAGAGCTCGAGTTGGAATGTACGGTTTAAGGAGATCAGCGAGGTAAGATGGGGCAAGCCCATTTAGGACTTCATAAGTCAGCAGAAGCACCTTGTATTCTGATCTAACATGGATAGGTGTGTGTGTGTGTGTGTGTGTGTGTGTGGGGCGCAACAGAGGAGGGATCCCACTTCCAGGATGGACGGACATGCAATAGGTGTCAGATGAGCAAAATACACAAAAATAACAATCATAATGTAACATCATAGATTGCACAGTGAGGTAATGTAGAATACGTACAGTTAATGCATAAAATTTAACAAATTTGAATAAAATTATATTTGAATAAAATTATAATAAATACATTTATTTAGTTAAAAAGATTATGATAATAAATTCATCCATCCATCCATTATCCAAACAACTTATCCTTTTTGGGGGTCACGAGGATGCTGGAGCCTATCCCAGCAGTCATTGGGCGGCAGGCGGGGGAGTCATAAAGAATAAATTCTTTAATAAAACTATAATAAAACTGGGTAATTGTAGAGTGCAAAGTAAATTTAGTGAATCTGTGACCATCCAAGACAATGTCAGGAACCCCACAGATGCAGTCCAGAACCGGTGGGACCCCGCACAACAAAACTGGCTCTGCTCAGTGGGGCCCCGCAGAGGGATTAGACTTCACATGCACACAAGAGGCAAGTCAGTCTTCACACAGGGAGAAAGAAGACGAGAGAAGTGATGAGAGTCACGCTGAAGTTGACATAGCTAAAACAAATAGTATAAAAGCAATTTAAATGAAAACAGCAAAAATGATAGGATAAATCTCCAGGACGGTGGGATTGTGTCCAACTGAAAACAGGACGCAGCACAAACAGGCTCTTAAGTCGTCAATCAGGTGGTCGAAAGAGAGATGATCCGTGGCCAGACAGTCCATAAAGGAAGAAAACTGGTCCTGAAAAGCAAGGCTGAAACATGGCTACATGACTAAAAAGATACTTTGTGTGACTCTACAACATTGAATCTTCTTTTGGTTTTTTTAGGTTCTAGAAGGTGATATACTCTCAAACTGCATTAATCAGTAAGACCACTTGAGTCTTATACGTTTTGTAGAAGCCAGCTGCAGGGCCATTAGGCTAAACAACACTGATGGGTCGCGTTGTTTGAACAGGGTGCAATCAGAATCAAAGTTTCAACATGCATGAGCGTGACGCAGTGATTCCACTTGTCGAAAAAGAAAATAAAGATGCATTTTCTAAAAAAAAAAAAAAATGCCATATGTCACTTGCACTTGATAAATTTCTACCTACTATGGACCAGCAGTGTTTCCCAAACCTTTTTTCTGGGCACCCACTTTCAAAAAATGACAAACCACCACCTATAAATCACGAGAAGAGCGAATTTGTGCAGCGCTTTATATTTATCTGGAATAGGAAAACCAGCTATGTCGTAGAGATATATGATTGATAAATCACAACTTAATTTTATGCTTGTGTTATTGAAACCATGTGTTCAGACCAAATGAATGCATTTAGGCGGAGTTAAGTTTCCTTTATTAATCCCCTTGGGGAAATTCAGTTACTGCTATCTCATCTAACAGGCTATCTCATTGTTTTTATTTCCTCTCATCAGTAAAATAATCTTCACATTTTAAATGCATTATAAATGAAACAAAACAAGTGCATTTAGGGGGAGTTTACCAGCTCTCGTTTTTTCCCTCTCATCAGTAAAATAAACAGAATCTACACCAGCCTTTCATATTAGATTCAGTGTTATACGTACAATTATCAGAACAATACGAACATTCAGTACTATTAAAAACATGCTTCTTGTTGAAAGTATTTTTAAAATGCTCGTGCCTGTTATCAGAATAATTAGGCTTGTGTTTAAGTGCAGCTATTGTAATCAGACAGTCAATCGTCCAATTTGAACAGTCAACAATCAATTCTTTAACCACATCAGGTGTATTCGTTAGGCCCATTATGTGCTATTTACTTATCCTGAATGTGATCTTTTTAGGCCTACTACAAATATCCGATTGTGCGTATTAATTTTACTTAGACCTTGCTAACGTGATAGGTTGGCCTGCTTGCATTTTAGTATTGCATTCCAGTCTGGTGTACAGGAGGAGAGTGTAACGCATATATCAGGTGTAGCATTCAGTCTATTTCTTGGTGGAAATCATGAGTGTGCTAGAAATACGAAGGAACTTCCTCATGTGGGTCAAAAGTGTACTGCAGATCCACCCATCTATTATCCAAACCGCTTATCCTGCTCTCAGGGTCGCAGGGATGCTGGCTCCTATCCCAGTAGTCATTGAGTGGCAGGCGAGGAGACACCCTGGACAGGCCGCTAGTCCATCACAGGGCCGACACACACATTCACACCTAGGAACAATTTAGTATGGCCAATTCACCTGACCCACATGTCTTTGGACTGTGGGAGGAAACCGGAGCATCCGGAGGAAACTCATGCAGACATGGGGAGAACATGCAAACAAACCGTGCTGTCTATACTGCAGATATAAATCTTAAATAAAAGACTATGGAAGAAATTCCACAAAATCATTTGGTAACCCAAATAAAATCTCCTGTGGTCACAACCTAGTCTCTGGGAATGACTGGTCTATAGAAGTGAGCAAATATAGAAATATAGTTCTCCAATGTTGTGATACTTTGTGATTTTATTATATTCGACCATTGATCCCTATTCATTTTACACTTCATTTCTGGCACACCTAGTGGCCATTTTCAGAGTGATATACCATTCATTCAGGCTAAGGTGCCGTATCCGCACTTTGTTTACAAATATTTATTTCAAATTATGTTGGTAACACTTATAAAGAAGTCACCCTGCCATATTTCTACTGTCCCCCCCCCCTTGCGTTTTCCAGAATTTTTACTGTTTACACCGCTGTTGCAGAGACAACCGGATCGCTTTCTGTTTAGTGGCTGGCTAGTGTCCAATGCAAAAAACAACCATAAGAATCCCAATTCGAACTAGAGACCCTGATCTCAGTGCTATGATGAAGGCAGAGTGAAACATCTGGTAGTATGTTTCACTGATCTTACTGATCCAGTAGAAAGAATGCAAACTGACTTGAACCCTCTCAAGTCCTGGGCATTGTATTGAACTGTTTGCCAATCAAGATCTGTTCCCCCTTTGCAAGAGTTTGGCACAACGTCGGGACGCTCGATTAACCTTAACCTAAACTCAACCTAACCCTAAGTTTAACCTAGCGTTTACGATAACCTAATCGTAACCGGTAGCTAACCTGTCTCCATGCAAACGCTTTCATCTTGCTAGGGGGAAACATCTCAATGGGGAAACCACCAATTGAGACAATGCTAGAGCTAGCTCCATTGAGTGAATGCCCGTCCGAGGTTCACTCTTGTTTTATCTCTGTTTCCATAAGTCTCTTTCTTAGCAATCTTTGCCTCCTCCATCAACGGTGTTCTTTTTCTCTTGCCGGGTAGAGTTTCCGCTGGTTGTTCCACCATCCATCATTTCCGCTACTGGGGATAGCTACCGATAGCTACCAGTGAAAACCAAAACGCTATCCTCTCCCTACTGTGGTTGAGCAATGGCTGACACACTTCCTTTTGTGCCGTAAATCGAGCCTTCATTTTCCTGCAAGATCGTACCCGGTGGCAAACAGAATTTGGGTCCCTATAAGCCTGAAAGAGAGGCTTATAGGGAACCAATCTAAATGCCAATGTTGTCATTATTCTATAGCCATTACGCGGTGCAATCAACTTTACTTCATAATGATAAGTTAAAGCCAACAAGTTGTCTACTTCCGCTTTAATAATCCTAACCCCATATCTGTGTGAAGCCTGACATCAAACAGTGAAAAGCAGGGTACTGAACTGGATCTGCATCTGGCTAGTTGTCCATTGAAAATTCCATGTGTTTCCTCTTTCTCCCCTTCAGTCCATATCATAGCTGGTAGGATGGTAAGATGTTTGCCCCTGGCTGGAGCCACAAGTAACATTTGCAACATTTCGCTCATTCTTTTCCTTTTTCCCTCATGAGCGTGAGGCTGGCCTCCGATGAGAGTAGTATAGTGACATCATAGGCGTGAACCAATACTGTATAGTCCCCTCATAACATTGTTCTTGTGAGTAGATTACAGCTTCAAAATTCATGGTTGCTGCCATAAGACAGCATTTGCTTGGTAGAACAAAATCAGTACATGACTTAACCTCACATGAAACACATTTGGGGTGATTTAGTTTTTTCAAATTGGAAAGTATCATGGAAGTGTAGCATGTAAACTATTTGCCATTTTGTGGCTAATTTTGTCTAACTAAATGACAACACAGCTGAACCAGTATCAATGTTAGACAAATAAAGTCTGGACAATGTGTTGTTGTCCTGTTTGTTCTTCATGTACAAGTGTCTAAAAAGTCTGGTCTGTATTTATGCATTTGTAATGGTCGTATGGGTGATAAAGTGGTAGCTATCAATATTTTTTTTTATATGCATTATGTGTTTCCAGGGCCCAGCACCCAGGTTTGATAAAGAGGAATGGCTCGCATCTCCTTGGACTGCACCGACTCCCTACCAGGGATCCCCCTCATTGTGCTGTCAGTGCCCATGGAAAACAAATACAAATGTCAGCAGTGTCTCCAGGTCCTGAGGAAACCTGTCCAGGCACAGTGTGGCCACCGCTTCTGTGTTCACTGCTTCAAACAGCTCACCAGGTAGACCGGAGGATCTCAAGCCTCCTGCAGTTTGCAGTGCAAAGCTGGCACCTTCCCTTAACGCTAACCTTCTGACTGGGCATGATCAAACCCACCGTCATCATTAAGATGGCATTTCCCAGGCTTCTTGTGTAGTCAGTAGTGTGGTGGTAGTGTTGGTTTGCTTGACTCCCATCACAACACCCTGTGCACCTACTGATTTCTAAGGAATTTGGCATCCTAGAATCCAATCACTTAATGCAGCGTCAACCTTCACAGGACTGGATCCAATTGCCAAAGTCAGTGAATCAAAGGACCACTGATCAACTCCTTTCAAAGAAATTGTTTGAGTTCAGCCTCTTTTTTCTTCCCTCGTTGGGCCTCTTTAATCAAAATCACTGACGTATTGGCTGACTATTAATACATGAATGTGTTGTGAATTTAATGATAATACATTGGTGTATTAGTTAATACGTTGGTGTATTAACCACATGGAGGTTCTTCACAAAATGGACCTTTTCATTTTTCTTTCCGTCTAGCTTTGCACTACACTCTAAAGGGGAATTTATCTTTTAGTTTGTTCAGGAATTCTTGGAGGAAAATAGCTTTGAGATTTGATTCATAAATACTGTAATTCAATAAAGCGAGAATTAAGAATTGTATAATAAAAGGGGAATGTGAGATTATCTTTTTGGCTTCTGAAGGAGGTAGAGAGATACCAAAGACAGGGAGGGAAAATGGATGCAAGACAACCAAATAGGAAATCGAACGGATATCTATATTGTAGATAGTTTTGATCGCAGTGGAAGATTTTTTAAGAATTCTAAGTTAATAATGACTGCCTCCACAAGCTCACGAGTGGAGCTAACTCAGTGGGTGAAAAACTGATTAGATTGGCGGTAAAGATTTAATTATGAGTATGTAGACAAGATTCCTAGGCATGTCTGAAAAGTCTAGCAAATGAATATGGTATTTCCTGGCCTTGAAGATTTACTGAAAAAGTGATACATTTTTGTTCCGTCCTGATGCGCATGAAGTTAAAGACACACCATTAACAGTTAAAATATATAAATCCAGACAATAATGAAAAATCATCAGCTATAGCATGTTAAGGAATAGCTGACGGTCATATTGCCAACTGATATCAGTGTATTAGATACTGTCAATAAATTAAGGTCTGGAAAAAGTGAGGACTTTTGAAATTGAGAATGTGTAAGAACCTTTGGAGGCCATGGAGTTCACTACCAGTCAGATATTTCACAGTTTTAATTATGTAAGCATTTTAAGGATAGATTAACTATTTTGAACCCAGCAGCCGAAAGTAGAAGTAGAAAGCCAGCCTACATATTGCAATCTTATCTTTTGCAGTGCAAGATATAATCTGGAAAGCAGCAGCAGCTGGAAGCCAGACCAATCAGTGAACTATGGGGAATGGTATGATGATGACAGCGAGCGGCGGTGTTTTTTGAAATCAGCGACAGCTGCACTAAGAGAGGATAGTGTAGATGCTGCTATAGAAGTAGTTTTATCAAAACATTTACAAAGATGACAAAACTCTTGTGCAGACATAATCTAAAACTACATCAGTTGACCTGCTATGGGTAGGGGTGTTGACTACTAGTAGACCAGCATGTCTGGAAATGTGGTGCTCAGGTTCTACATCATGGAGTTTGCAGCTCTTGACTGATTAAAGCTGATCCAATCGTCTGCAAAATAATTTTGAGGGGGTGTCTGGGTAGTGTGGCGGTCTATTCTGTTGCCTACCAGCACGGGGATCGCCGTATCAAATTCCCGTGTTACCTCCGGCTTGGTCGGGCGTCCCTACAGACACAATTGGTCATGTCTGGGGGTGGGAAGCTAGATGTGGGTGGTGTGTGTCCTGGTTGCTGCACTAGCGCCTCCTCTGGTCGGTTGGGGCGCCTGTTTTGGGGGGGAGGGGGAACTAGGGGAATAACATGATCCTCCCACGCACTACGTCCCCCTGGTGAAACTCTTCACTGTCAGGTGAAAAAACGCGGCTGGCGACTCCACATGTATCGGAAGAAGCGTATGGTAGTCTGCAGCCCTCTCCAGATTGGCAGATGGAGTGGAGCAGCAACCAGGACAGCTCGGAAAAGTGGGGTAATTGAGAAGATACAATTGGGGAGAAAAAAGGGGGTGGGGGGAATCCAAAAAAAAAACCCAAAAAACAAATAAATGCCCAGTGAGCAAGGCAAAATTTGTGAGCTGGCTTTGTGTGGCTAAATGAAGATGTGGATGGACATCATGTTGAGTTGTATACACAACCTTCACTGATTGCTTCAGTATTGAGAAACCCTCCGCTTTGACAGTTTTTGTGTGATTTCAACAAAGTCCAGTGGGCAAAAACCGTATATCCATTTTGAAAATGGGAAGCTACTGCTGTGGTTAGACATTGCTTCATTTACTTTATGATCAGTCAGGCTACTGTGTGTTTAGAATAGCAGCATAAAGTTTTGTGTAAATTTAGACAAACTTTTTGCAGTTTAAGCAGTACTCAACCATCTTTAAAACTTCCAAATGTGCGAGCAGGAAGTCCTGTAGCTTGGCAGTCATGCAGCAGTAGTTGCAGTCACGCGCTACCAGAGACTGGTGTAGATTTAAGCAGGGAAAACATATTTGCGAAAGTGCAAAATAAAGTATTTTTACCTCGATAGAAAGCATGGTTTGCAACATTTTTTTTATTGAATATCATAGATACGAGTCTACTATGAGCTTCCCATTTTCAAAAAAGAGGTGTATCACGACTTTTGATGGGCTTAAACAATTGCCCCATTGGAATATGTTGAAGCCCATGAGGAGACTATGTTTTTCAATGCTGAACTGATGTGGGAAATTTTGCCTGTATGAATCAAAGTTGTGCCTGATAGTGTTTTGATGAGGTCTAGTTTGAAGAAAAAGCAAGCCCATCCCTTTACTTTTTCATGGAATACAAGTCCTCTATTACTACACTTGCTATACCCAAGCTGTGAGGAAATAAGCAATTAAACCCAAATCTCTGAATTGCAAATCACAATTGCATTCAGATACACAGAAATAATAAAGAGATTTCAATTCTGAAATCCATCATTTGTTAGAAACTGGTGACCTTGTTCCCTGGCATGAGGCCTGTCAGCTGATCCTGTAGAACCCACAGCTGGAAGAGAAGAAGAGAAGGCCTATCTTTATATTTAGCCCCTTTGTGTTTTTATGGGTTTTTTTCCTCCGTCTTAAACTTTTTGCTTTGTGAATAATTATTGTTTTTTGATCATTTTTAATTAACACCTTAATTGTTCACACCTAGTAAACATTGTGAAATCATGGCTTCACATTTGTTTGTAGTGTGCTTTTGCTGCCTAGTAATAAATGTGCTTGACTGTCTTGCTCTGCAATGTCTTTGTTGTGACTTGTCAACTCGTGGTGGCAGATATGATGCAAAATATGCACAAATTTCAAGATGTGTTTTAAGATACCCATACATAGATCTATGCTTCTGTGTACCTCAGTTCTGATCCATGGTGGTTAGCAGATGCTCCAGTAATGGATCAGGTGAGGATTACTGTAGATTGTCAATGTCTTCTAGCAGTCTTCCTATTGATAATTCTACTGTAACAAGACAAGCTTGTGTTATTTGTTAGTTTAGGCCCAAAGCCCTGTGAAGCCTGCCGCCAAGAAGATATCTATGAGGAGCCAATATCCATTCTAAATAGCAACGAGGTACATTCCCAAACATACACTGATAATCCACCAATGTTATGAGTCTTTCACATTCTGGCTAAAAGATACAGTCACCCTCTTTCACAGACATATACTTCCTGAGCACAATTGATTCATTATTGATGTTTTTGTGTCCTTGCTCAGCGAGCAGCGTCATTGTATTAATTACACTAGATTGAATTTACCAATGCGGGAGTCCCCCTGCCTTAAATGTGAAACTAGACAAACACTTAGTGGAGTTTCCTGCCCGCAAGTTTATTTTTGTCTGCTGTTACAACTGGTGGCTTTACCAGGTGACTTTTTTCTTCGTTTTTTCCCCCTCACCAAGGCATTTCCAGACAATGCCGCTGGCCGGGAAATTGCTAGCCTACCTGCCAGGTGTCTGAACGAGGGCTGCAACTGGACGGGCTTGATCAAGGAGTATGAGGTATAGTACAAAGTTTTTCTTTTACTCCTGTATAAGCAATATAGTTGCTTTTTTCTCTCTCGTACTTTGCACCAGATTAAAATACCAGATTATACTCATACCACATAGATCTCCAGATAATAATCCTGCCTCACATATTTCTGAAATCTAGTTATTCACTCATTCTGTCTATTGTTTTCAGTGGACATAAAAAAGTCCACACACCCCTGTTAAAATGGCTGGTTTTTCCATCCATCCATTATCCAAACCGCATATCCTGCTCTCAGGGTCCCAGGGTTGCTGGAGCCTATCCCAGCAGTCATTGGGTGGCAGGCGGGTAAACACCCTGGACAGGCCGGGTTTCCTCCGGGTGCTCCGGTTTCCTCCCACAGTCCAAAAACACGTAGGTCAGAAGAATTGGCCATACTAAATTGTCCCTAGGTGTGAGTGTGTGTGTTTGTGGGGGGGGGGGGGCTGTGATGTCCTGGCTGGTTTTTGCCATGGGAAAAAGAATGAAACCAAGAAAGGTCACGTCAGAACTTTTTCCACTTTTAATGTGAGATTGCAACCTATAAAATTCAAATTAAAAACAGACTGAAATCTTTTAGGGGAAAATAGCTATAAAAAAAGTTCAATAACTTGTTTGTATAAGTGTGCACACCCCTAAATTAATACTTTGTTGAAGTACCTTTTGATTTTATTGCAGCACTCTGTCTTTTTGGGTAAGTCTATCAGCTTAGCACATCTGACTTGCCAATATTTTCCACACTCTTTCTCACAAAAACTTTCTAGAGCCATCAAATTGTGAGGGTATCTCCTGTGCACAGCCCTCTTCAGGTCACCCCACAGATTTTCTGTAGAATTTCAGGTCTGGACTCTGACTGGGCCACTTCAAAACGCTGATCTTCTTTTGGTGAAGCCATTCCTGTGTTGATATGGATGTATGCTCTGGGTTGGTTTTGTGCTGAAAGGTGACGTTCCTCTTCATCCTCAGCTTTCTAACAGATGCCTGAAGGTTTTGAGCCAAAATTGACTGGTATCTGGAGCTGTCCATGATCCCTTCCACCTTCACTAAAGCTCCAGTTCCGTCTGAAGAAAAGCAGCCCCCAAAGTGCCATGCTGCCACCACCATGCTTCACCATGGGTGTGGTGTTCTATTGGTGGTGTGCTGTGTTGTGTTTGTGCCAAACTTTCCAAAAAGTTCAACCTTGGTCTCATCAGACCATAAGACATTTTTCCACTTGGTTTTGGGAGACTGGATGTATCGTTTTGCAAAATTTAGTCGGGCTTGGATGTTCTTTTTTATTTATTTTTTCTCGCGTGAAAAGGCTTTTTGTCTTTCCACCCTTCCTCATACCCCAGACATGAAGAATACAGCAGACTGTTGTCACATGGAGGGAGCAACCAGTACTTGCAGAAATTCTTGCAGCTCCTTTAAAGTTGCCATAGGCCTCTTGTCAGCCTCCCTGAACAGTTTTCTCCTTGTCTTCTCGTCAATTTTGGGGGGACGTCCTGTTCTTGGTAATGTCACTGTTGTGCCATATTTCCTCTACTTGTCAATGGTTGTCTTCACTGTGTTGCGTGGTATATCTAATGCCTTGGAAATTATTTTGTACCCGTCTCCTGATCAATACCTTTCAACAATGAGAACCCGTTCATGCTTTGTAAGCTCTCTGTGGACCGTGGCTTTTGCAGTTGGATGCAACCAAGATGTCAGGAAACTCCTGAAGGAACAGCTGAACTTTATTTGGCCTTATTCAGAGTCACTTTAATTGATGGCAGGTGCATACTAACTCCTATTTAACATGAGTTTGTGTGTGATTAGTTAATTCTGAGCACAGCCACATCCCACTTATAAAAGGGTGTGCACACTTATGCAACCAGGCTATTGTATGTTTTTTTTATTTTATCCCCCCCCCCCCCTAAAATGTTTCTGATCATTCTTCACATTGTTTTTATAGGCTGCAATTTCACATTAAGGGTGAAAAAAAAGTTCTGACGTGATTTATCTTGGTTTAATTTTTTTTACATCACAAAAGGCTGCCAATTTAACAGGGGTTGTGTAGACTTTTTATATCTACTGTATATTGTGTTCAGTCGCTAAAATTCACTCCGTAAACTGACTAATGCAAACTCATATAGCACACTAGTTTGCCTTGGATGGTGCTGTAGCAGTTATTACGCCTACTTTGCTAACAGCAGTAAAAAATGCTAAAAAAGGAAGTGAAACTTGACCTAAGGCCTGGAAAGTCCCAGCACTACCCGAGGCCCACAGCTCATTTATCCGCTAAGTCAACAACAGTGGAAAAGTACCTAGATGCTGCAGTCAGAGTGAGTCAGTTGAACGAGATGACTGGTTATCAGGGACAGTTTCAGCACTGATATTGAAACCACTTTGCACGTCTTCCTCACTGACTCATTTAACCAGTAGTCTGGTTTGGGGGAAAAAAAAAAAAAAGGGAACACATTCTTTGGAATGCAACTGAGCATAACTGACGTCAACAATATACACATTTCAGGAGTGAAAAGTATAGCTTTCTTTTTATTACGGCCAACTTGCAACAGTTGATGGCGTAATGGATATTGTTTTATCTGGTCAGGTTGCTACTAAAATTGTCTTCAGGTGGGACAACGGAGAGACATCAGTTTATGGCTTTATCATTTTACTGCCGTCAGTTCTGTGCAAAGGATTGTTGCTTGCTGCGGCGTTAAACTTTGTCCATATTTGGGTGTCTGTTCCTCCAGTAATCTTTTATCTAGACCAAAGACTCACACAGGAAGTGAACTAAAGCGGATGGCACTAAGCTGATGCTTGAGATATTTTTGCGCGCTTCCAAATGTGATATTCGTTAGATTAGTATATGATTCAACACTCTGAAGCCCTAATTAATATGCAAGTTTGGTTTGTTTGGACTTGATGGTGAGAGGTAATCTGTGTGGTAATGGTTTATACATAGTGCTGTGTTTGTGTAGGGGTATACATTTTTGTGTTGTCTGCGTAATAGCTTGTATGTTTAGGCTACTGTATTCATCGCTGACTTGGAAGATCAGTGTTATTTCTTTATAGCTAAACATGCGTTGAATGATAATTTCCAGTGGGGAAAATACTGGCGTGGATGACTAATTTGATGTTAATGGGGACTGTCCTCACAATCTTGGAAATTATTCATACTAGATTTAATCTCAATGCTAAGAGTCGAGAGCGTTAGGAAAATGAGCGTGAGTTGCAGTAAAAGCATGCTTACCTACCAGAGCTTCTTGTTCTGTGGCTTCACATCCGCCTATTGAAACGAGATCCTCTTCCTGACTATCAAGCCTTGCCCCACTCTACCCTCCTCCACCCACCCCTCTGACTACATCACTCTACAAAACTCATTATTCATTATGGACTTTAATTTTTATGTTGTTTGAAATTATTTTACCTTAATTTCCATTTTGCCATTTTGTTTACCATTTTTCTGCATATGCTTTGAGGTGAGATGTCTTAAAAAAGAAATATATTTTCTATACAAATCGTAATTTTGTGTGTCTTAATTATTTTATGTGGGGCATATGTGGCAGTCAGTTTTCGGTTAAAACGTCAAAACTGCAAAACATTAGAAGTTTAAAAACAGTTATCACTCATCAGACACATAGAAAGCCTGACTAAAGGTCAGGCTTTGTCTTTTCAGTAGTGTTTCATGTTTTCAGCCACGATCCATTTTCTTTCTTTCTTTTTTTTGGGGGGGGGGGTCCCCCTTTTTTTCTCCCCAATTCTACCCGTACAATTACCCCAACCTTCCGAGCCGCCCCGGTCGTTGCTCTGCCCCCTCTGCCGTTCCGGGGAGGGCTGCAGACCACCATATGCCTCCTCCGATACATGTGACGTCGCGAGCTGCTTCTTTTCACCTGACAGTGAGGAGTTTGGCCAGGGGGATGTAGCGTGTGGGAGTATCACGCTATTACCCCCAGTTCGTCCTCCCCTCTGAACAGGCACCCTGACCGACCAGACGAGGCGCTAGTGCAGCAGCCAGGGCACATACCCACATCCGGCTTCCCACCCGCAAACATGGACGATTTTGTATGTAGGGACGCCCGACCAAGCCGGAGGTAACACGGGAATTCGAACCGCTGTGTTGGTAGGCAACGGAATAGACCGCTACGCCACCCAGACGCCCCCCAAGATCCATTTTCAAGGCTGGATTAGTTTATATTAGCAAACCTGTAATGATGAAAACACGCCCTCGAGACTGTATTTGAAAAGAACATTGATACCGGACAGACCACACTGTCCACAAGGCAAACATTGTAAGATTATGACAGAAATGTTGTTGCTTATTTTCAGGCTCAGCATGAGGGTCGCTGTGATTACGACCAGGTCCAGTGTGAAGCCTGTCAAAAGTTTGTCATTCGAATAGAGAAGGAGAGGCATAGTGAGAGAGAATGTGAAGCAAGAACACTGAACTGCAAATACTGCAAAGCTATTTTCAACTTCAAGGATATCAAGGTAAGAGAGAGGTTATCTAGACTACCACAATTGTTTGTGTTACGGAGTGTACGATATGAAAAGGAAAAATACTCATTCTTCCACCCTGTGTAATGTAGGCCCATGATGAGGTCTGCCAGAAGCATCCTTTGCAATGCAAGGACTGTGGGAAGAAGAAGATCCCAAGGGAAAAGGTTTGTGCTGCTAAAATAAAAGGACATTTTTAACTTGTAATTGTCCTCCAGTGTATTTTCACTTTTATTTTTAGACTGCTATACAATATGTTGGGGGACTATTTCTCTGAGTCCTGAACTTTCCCTTTTCATCTTATCTGCAGTTTAGTGACCACAGCAGGACCTGTGCCAAGTCAAAGAGTGCGTGCCCTTTCAGTGAAGTTGGCTGTAAGGCTGTGGTAGGTACATTAAACCGTTATCATGTGCTTTGAATATGTATATCACAACCAGTAACCTTTTGACACACAACTCTAGTAAAAACACTGGAGAAATAGCTTTTCTTATCATACATCTTTGAGTCGGAGATCTACACCCTGGCTAGAAAAGTTGCTTCAAAGTGGCACTTATAAACCAAAACTACTAATTACTTTCCTTTCCAATAACAATTTTTTTGATTTGTACTGTCTCTAGTTGTTTTCTCTTCAAAACTTTATTCCTAACATTTCACTGGAGCAGATCAAACCAAGTGTTTTTATGCTGTGGGTTACTTTTTAAAACTTGATTTAAGTATTTAGCAATTATTAGATATTTACCTTCTTAGAGAGTGAGGGGAGAAAGCTGAATGCAAAATATGAATAAACTCTTGAGGAAACATTTGATAATACACATTGTTAACTTACAAAAGACGTGTTAAAAATGAACATTTTAGATTAAAGTGACTATTTCCTAATTTTTCCAAGTGGATGTTGTAAAACCTAGCCTATTTTATTTTCCTCCGCAATGGCTGCATTGATTTGCATTGGTATTGAAAAGCCCTCGTTTACCCCAGTAATAAAGCAATTTGAAATGTTAACATAGTATTTACACGTTTCATAGATAGTTTTTTTTCTTTTTCCATTGCCTGGTTAAATGGATGGACTCAGCCTTTCGTTTATCCTAAACTGGGTCACCACCTAGTGGTAGAACTGTGTTATTGCTTATATTGCTAAGAAATAACCTGCTGTAGCCAGTTATGCCCTGCAAACGATCATCTTGAACTATGAAGTTTCTGAGGAGCTCTTTTTATATCTGTTGTAGGTTCTTAGTTAAGTGAAAGCTTTTTGTGTATTTGCTTAGTTGTGTTTCCTCCATGCTTCTCAGATAGAGAATGGTAAACACAGTGACCATGAGCAGAGCAGCACCATGGAACACTTGCGTCTGCTGCTGTCCATGGTCCTGTCTATGAATCGGATACGTACGGAGGTTCCAGTCACTGGGGAGTGGCAAGAGGATTCTGGTTTGGGCCTCTACAGGGCTCCTGAGGAGGGAGTCACACTGGGGGCCGGAGCTGCAGCCTCTGTCCATACCTTTGATTTGACTAAAAAGGTGGGTATTTTCACCCACTAATTTGTTTATTAGTTCTAATAGTTTTGGTTGTTACTGTAAATCAGTTAGTTTAATCCCTAACACATTGGGCTTTTGTGCGATAGAAGGACCTCAAGGCTTGTTTTGTGCTGTGCCTTGATAGGTCAGTGCACTAGAGAACATTGTGTGTGTCCTAAACCGGGAGGTGGAGCGAAGTTCGGTTACGTTGGAGGCTTTCTCACATCAACATCGTCTGGACCAGGACAAGATCGAGAACCTCAGCAACAAGGTACGGCAACTGGAAAGGACCCTGTCGATGAGGGACCTACAGCTTGCTGACTCCGAACAGCTTCTTCGAGAGCTACAGTTCTGCACCTACGACGGAATATTTGTCTGGAAAATCTCAGACTTCTCATGTCGTCGACAGGATGCTATAACTGGACGAACCCCTGCCATGTTCTCACCGGGTAAGATAAAAAATAAATTGCAAGGTGGCTATGTGGTCATTGTCAGCTGTCCATTTGTAAGCACTTCAGATAGTTATCTTAATATCCTGATTAAAAGGCCAACTCTCAATAGTGAGATAAGATTATTTTATTTGCTCTTCATAGTGGGGTAGGTAGAAACCACTGACCTATGAGGTAGAAATATAAGGGGAATTCATCACAGATATTAAATGTTGCTAGTTTCCTCAATGGGCATGGAGGGCTGCAAAAAATATTTTTCTAAGATTTTGACCCTTTTTATCGATTTTGAAATTATTTTTCAAACAGAGCACAATAGTGTATTCATATTTTGGACTGCTTTACAAAATTAAGCAATCTCCAGTCTGGAGATAACAAAATCAACTCAATCACTTGCTTGAAAAACCATATAAAATGGCAACAACCCATGCATCTGACAGTAGTGATGTTGCAGTAGTAAGTTAGTATGGTTCTCTGACTGATTCAGTGAATTTCACAAGTATCCCTTGATTATTGCACAGGCTTTCCTGGGCTGAAGCCTCCAATTTCAAAAGGGCCAAAAAAGTTTGCCCAGAAAAAAATATATTTATAAAAATAAATAAAGGCATATTTTTCCTATTCATCTCAACTTCATAATTCTTTAATCTGAAACAAATAATCTATTGTGTCCAGTGCACTGAGGTCACAAGCTATACATGTGATAGCTAACCCATTTCAACTATGGATGCTGTTATGGAGATATGAAAAGTCCTGTCAGACTTTTTCTAAATATTGGAGTGGTGCACATAAATGAAAACGGCAGAAGCCAAAAGATGAACATGATTGGAAAATACTGCAAAAGAGTCTTGACATGACTGTTATTAAATTTTTCAAGTCTCCTAGTGAGTCTAGATCCAGTCAGCAGCAATCAGATGCAACATTTGCATCATTATAAATGCGTATATTGAAATAGGTCAGAGTTCTGTATCTGGATGCTGCCAGAGACAAGATGTGTTCTGATTCTCTTGGGCATGCTCTTGGTGCTGTAGACTTGTACCCATTTTATTTTTTTGGAAGAAAAAATATGTGCAACACAGCCCCTGATTTCACACCCTCCTTATGTCCTGAGTTTAGGAGATTCACTGAGGGAAGAGTTTGTAATACCTGTTCACGTATCTTTTCCTGTATTTAACTGGAACCCTGTAGCATCTACCTGATAGCAGCATTACATATTCTGAATAAACGATACGAGGGGGGTCGGTGATAATTTTCCTAGCTTGTTTAGGTAGTGAGTCCGGGAGACTGTTCCAAAGCTCGGCCCGGTCCCCCATTGGCTTGAGCCTGGTGGTGGGGATGGCTAGGAGACTGGTGTCAGAGGGCTGCAGGGAGAGAGATGGTGTGTAGCTAGAGAGGGGGCTGGGGAGGTAGATGGGATGTTAAGATGAACACCTGTTTGGGGAACATTAAATCACCATAAGCAAAGCTACGTTTACCATATAATCATCAATATTATTGGCTGGGTAGCATAGCGGTCTATTCCGTTGCCTACCAACACAGGGATTTCCTGTTCGAATCCCCGTGTTACCTCCGGCTTGGTCGGGCGTCCCTACAAACACAGTTGGCCGTGTCTGCGGATGGGAAGCCGGATGTGGGTATGTATCCTGGTCGCTGCACTAGCGCCTCCTCTGGTCGATCGAGGCACTTCTTCAGGGGGGAGGGTAGCGTGATCCTCCCACGCGCTGCGTCCCCCTGGCAAAACTCCTCGCTGTCAGGTGAAGAAGCGGCTGGCGACTCCACATGTATCGGAGGAAGCATGTGGTAGTCTGCAGCCCTCCCCAGATCGGCAGAGGAGGCGGAGCAGCAACCGGGACGGCTCGGAAAAGTGGGGTAATTGGCCAGATGCAATTGGGGAGAAAAAGGGGGAGGGGGAATCCAAAAAAAAAGTCATCAATATTATTAAGCAGAAGCTATTTCTGTGGTATTTGAGAACCAGCTAGTTAGAAGTTCATGTTTGATGGCATGGAATTAAGTTTTCCAAGTTCAACTGTTAATTCAAACAATATTGATTTTATAATGAATAAAGACAATTCAAATATTTGATGTTTGATGTGAAAATTATTAACAGTCGAAACTTAAGGAGAGATTAAGTCCTACTCCAATATTACTTGTTGTGACAGGGTCTGTACTTTTGGATTTGCTCATAAGGCTTTCTCTTCTTTTTCCTCGCCACAGCATTCTACTCCAGCAAGTATGGCTACAAGATGTGTCTGAGACTGTATTTGAACGGAGATGGGTCAGGTCGTGGAACACACTTGTCACTCTTCTTTGTGGTGATGAGGGGCAAGTGTGATGCCCTGCTCAAGTGGCCTTTCAGTCAGAAGGTAAGCATGATCAATGATCACCCTTCCCTCCACATCTGTCTTCACCCCATCTATTTGGTTTTACCTTAATCTACAGCTACTAGCGTCCGGGTAGCGTAGTGGTCTATTCCGTTGCCTACCAACACAGGGCTCGGTGGTTCAAATCCCCGTGTTACCGCCGGCTTGGTCGGGCGTCCCTACAGACACAATTGGCCGTGTTTGTTGGTGGGAAGCCGGCTGTGGGTGTGTGTCTTGGTCGCTGCACTAGCGCCTCCTCTGGTCGGTTGGGGCACCTGTTCAGGGGGAGGGGGAACTGGGGGGAATAGCGTGATCCTCCCACACGCTACGTCCCACTGGCGAAACTCCTCACTGTCAGGTGAAAAGAAGCGGCTGGCGACTCCACATGTATTGGAGGAGGCGCGTGGTAGTCTGCAGCCCTCCCCAGATCGGCAGAGGGGGTGGAGCAGCGACTGAGACAACTCGGAAAATAGGGTAATTGGCCAAGCACAATCGGGGAGAAACAGGCTGGAAAATTAAAAAAAATAAAAATCTACAGGTACTATACGTGTTACTGTACCAAAACAAGCTGGTCTTTTGCCATCTGAAAGGTCCTATCCTTTGCTGTGTGTCATTTCAGGTAACTCTCATGCTTCTGGATCAGAACAACAGAGAGCATATTATTGATGCCTTCCGTCCTGATGTCAGCTCCACCTCCTTCCAGAAGCCAATCAATGAAATGAACATAGCCAGTGGCTGCCCACTTTTCTGTCCATTGACTAAACTTGGAGGAAAGAGCTCCTATTTGAGGGATGATACAATTTTCATAAAGGCCATTGTAGATCTTACAGGCTTATAGTGTGTAGTCTGTGGAAGCCACTACACATAAAAAATCAACAGAAACATAAAATTAATAAGCTGTCATAATATTATATCGTTATATATCTTTTATACTATACAAAAAAGTGTGTCATTAAGAAGTTTTAAAGGACAAAAAAGTGTCACATTAAGCAAATGGATTGTTTGATTACATACAAAACAGAAGTGGATTAGACCTATTTGGCAATGCTGAGTTGCTTCAGAGCAGAAGGCAAGTGCTGTAGCCTCTATTAGCAGTGGTGCTCGTTTTTACAAAAAATATATAGAAATATCAAGACAGTCCCAAATAAGGGACAGGTAAATATGCATTTCAAGTCAGTTGGAAAATGTGTAAACCAGATTTGACACTTTGCCTGTGCCTTTTTAAACCGGTGACATACTTGTGAGTTTCAATAGGTATGAACATCTTAATGACTATCTCACTAGAAATATCATCATTACATGACTGTGCGATATAGTTAATGAATGCACACATATGTTATTATTTTTATTATCAATATTATTAATATTAATAGTATGATTACTATTGTATTATTATTAGCATTATTATTATACGTTGATATAATGCTAAACTTTCATGACAATATCTATATATCTACTTATTTACATACATACATATAGTATATATGCAAACTAATAGATTTGGTATGATATGTCACATTTGTGATTTTTTTAAATTTTTTATTTTATTTTATTTTTTTGCAATGGTGGGAAGAGGCTTGTTAAAAAAAGTGTGGGACTTTGTCGCTTTGCATTCTCCAAAAGCCAGTCTACAAAGAGAAAATTATATAGTTTGGTGGCACGGTGGCCCAGTGGTTAGCGCTGGTGCCTCACAGCAAGAAGGTCCTGGGTTCAAACCCCAGGCTGTCCCAGGTCCTTTCTGTGTGGAGTTTGCATGTTCTCCCCGTGTCTGTGTGGGTTTCCTCCGGGTGTTCCGGTTTCCTCCCACCATCAAAAAGACATGCATGTTAGGGTTAATACTCCTGCCTGTGCCCATGAGCAAGGCAATGGAAAAAAGAACCGGAGTTATTCATTTAATTCAGAGTTGGCATAATCTAGTAATGATTGTGTGAGGGTCTTGACAGAGAACAGTTAATTCACCATTTGTTGAGGACAGCTGGCATAACTTAAAAACACAGCGGTGTGCATGAGGAGAGTGCTGTGTCGTACATTTGAGTAGAGTTACTCTGCCAGAAGTGGAGTACAAATCACAGCAAAATGTGGAACAAATGCAATTTACACTGCTATTAATAGGGGCTTTTGAATTTTGTTGGATGTTCTTTACCAGCCTGAAAAAATTATGTTGCAGAGTGACTCTAATGCATACAGTCTGCTAATGTGTCAGCTACACCTCCATAAACTCCCCTGGGTCATTGAGTTGCATTGAGTTTTGTTGGTTTTTCAGTTTTGCTAGTCTTTGTAAAATACATGTTATTTCTCTCTTAACCCTTTACCACGCAGCGTTGCCAAATGGCATCGTACCGCTTTAGCTAATTTTCTTGCACCCTTGTCGTGTCTTTACGAAATCATTCCGTTTGTGTTATTCCAAAAGGGGAGGATTCCGAGTACCCAACGAGTTGCATTGTTTGTATCCTGTGACTTTCGATTCCTTTCTATAGCATAGTTCTTTTCAGATTACAGCCATGTATTGTGAACTTGTGAGTTGAAGACAAAACTCAGGTTTCATCTGAACACAAAGAATAGATGCATTGTGTCTAGTAGGATATGATAGTGTATTCACCATTGCTAAACATTTTCACCAATTATATTCCTGGCAAATCAAATATAAATGCTGCCACATGGCGACACTGCACACATATGGATTTCTATCACTGCTTTAGTTTGGGGTCTAAAAGCTTTTTAATACACCTTCAACCAGACGGGAGGACCAGTGGTTGTAATCGGATAGTAAGTGTTGGGTTAGAAAGAAAATCTGCAGACACACATCTTGGCATATGATTTAGTATCACTTCGCTAAAATCTAGTGATGATGATGGTGACGTGGACTGGACAGTATATGTGAACAGAGGGGGAGACTATGGCTCAGAGATTTGTATAAAGTGCAGAAAAATATGCAAGATGCTGCGCAGAGATATGTGTTTATGCTGTTGTGAAAGGAAAAAGAGAATAAAGAAACAATTTGCATACCCATACTGTTGGACGTGGACTATATTGTGTATGGACATACTTTATCTTGTTTGGCCACATGACTATTTAACACTCAAACTACCGGAATTCCTTTTTTTTGTGGACCCCCCCCCCTTTTTCTCCCCAACTGTACTTGGCCAATTACCCCACTCTTCTGAGCCCTCCCGGTCGCTGCTCCACCCACTCTGCCGATCTAGGGAGGGCTGCAGACTACCACGCGCCTCCTCCAATACATGTGGAGTATTCCCCCCAGTTCCCCCTCCCCCCTTGAACAGGCGCCCCGACCGACCAGAGGAGGCACTACTGCAGCGACTAGGACACATACCCACATCCGGCTTCCCACCCGGAGACATGGCCAATTGTGTTTGTAGGGACGCCCGACCAAGCCGGAGGTAACACGAGGATTCGAACCGGCGATCCCCGTGTGGCCACATGACTATTAAACACTCAAACTACCGGAAATCTGTAACTACCAGCATGGCCATAGCGGTCATTCTGACTATTCATACATTATTTGCATATAATTTCAGTAATCAATACAAAATCTAAGAATAAATGGATCTGTAATGTTAGGATAGGTAATAATAAACATCAGGGCACGAAATTTGAATTCTTAATGAATGCGAAAATGTATTAGTTGATCCGACACCCACAGAACCTGCTATTGTAATTACCGATACACATTCGAATTAGATCAATATTCTATTATTTTCTTTGTAAAATAAAAACAAACTTATTCTTCCTTGGATCTTATGATAAAATAACTTATAAAAACATAACCAATATGCATTTAAATGCATAGTAAAAACTTTTATGGACACGTATGACACGCATGTACCCCAAAATGGCCAAAACGGTCAATCTGACCGATACCGGGAAAGAATATGAAATCTCGCTAAACTGCGGGAAAACGAACTGATTTAGAAAGCAGTGAGCAAGAAATATAATGAAAGTACTCTCCTCTAAGTGGGCTCGCTTGAACAAGGCGTCGGGTTGTTTTGGGGGGGCAAACAGCGCATCAATTTCACTGACGCTTGTGAATACATTACTCGCAGTCAACACCTTCCACGTGCAGCTCCCACACACTACCTTGTGACATTTGTCACAAGTGTCCTTTGTTTTGTTTCTCCACACTTGGCACTGCGCTCTCTTCTCCATCTGCTGCTGCTGCTGCTCCTGCCTGGGTCCTGGCTCTCCCACCATCAGTTGTGTGGATTTCGCCCTCATATGGTCGGGCAAATACCACACAACTGATAACTCGAACCGACCGAGGCCGCTGCGGTAAGGACTCAGCCTTATGCGGTACCGATCTACCAGGTGAGCCACTGGGACACTCCCCCGTTCATCGTTTTCACTTGCTTTGATGTTTTTAAGTGCATTAAGGAGTGCCTTATTAATCCCTGCTATTATTATTGTAGCGAGTTCGGGAGGCAACCACAGGAACTGCCCCGGCCGGGACGCGAACCCGTATCGCCCGCACCGCGGGAGACATCGCAAACCGCTCAACTAAAGGGTCAGACTTGTCAGCCAGCGGCCAATGTGTCTACTTATCCATGCACGTTACATTATTATCAGCAACACAACTATCACCATCACTGTGTACAAAGGCAAAAAGATTTTGTGAATTTTCCAGATGCCATGACTGAAACAGGTCACCAGAGTCACAGAGATGGAGTCTCAGAGGTCGTTGCTGACAGCATGTCTGTTACTTTGATGGAGGCTCTCTCAATGCCGTGCTAGAAGAAGGGATCACTGAGGAAAATTACCAGAAAGAAGCTGTTTAAGGTGTCAATGTCAATGGCGCTAAGGAGCAACTTGCAGTTATTCCTCAAACGCCGAGACAAATTTAAAAGGCATTTGTACACTGGGAAAAACCATGTCTATGGTCAGGAGCTGATTCAGCTTGATTCACATAGACTTGAAAATGCATACCTGAGCTCTTTCAGAGTTTCTTTCGCCAGTCGGTGTGATGACTTACAAGTCCCATATGTCTTTATACTGTGGAGTTAGAAAACAACGAGACAGGAGACGTGAGAGTAGACGTAGTCGAGGTAGTTTACTAGCTCCAACTTTGCATGTCATACGTTCGACAACGACACTGAACTGACTGTGAACCGGAAGCGGAAGTGCATTATCTGACCCCTCGCCTCTTCCCTTAAAGGTACACCGTCCTCTTAGGTGAATGTCTCTCGATATATAGATGTGGGTCACCACAATACATAGATATGTTCAAAACAAAACCCAGCCTACTGGGCAATGCCATTTAGGCAGGAATATACTTGTAATATCTGCTTCAGGAAATACCTGATTTTATGTTGAGTTACCCTCAACCCAACCATCAGTGCATCTCTTTAGCTTCCAAATGTGTTCCACATGAAGAAGTAAAGGGGCTTCAAGATGTGGACATTTTTTCTCTCTTCTGTAGTCAAGTCAAGCCATTAAGGGTGACCACAGGATGATTCTGGGTGGAAGATTGAGGACTGGACAAATGTTAACAAATCAAGACATTCCAAATGCAAGCAAACCCTACAAAGCCATACTGGGGTCCAAAATGAGTAAAAATGTTGATTTTTGCCGATTCTGAAACAGCATTTGTATAATAAATATTGTAGCACAAATTAATATCACGTCGAAATACATGCGCAACGTATGGGACCAAACAAGTTCTTCTTAATGTTTATGGGCAGCATGGTGACCCAGTGGTTAGCACTGTTGCCTCACAGCAAGAAGGTCATGGGTACGAACCCCAGGCCGTTCCAGGTCCTTTCTGTGTGGAACTCACAGAAAGTTGAATCGGTTCATCTGGACACGTTTATTGAGAGAGAAACACCACGTGACTGCAGGTATCCCCACCCTTATAAACAGCACAGTGGCATAACGACCAGTTATGATCGTGATGCCACTGTGCTGTTTATCAGGAAAGAGACGAAATTTGCAGATAAATGCAACTGATAAGAATGATGATTTTGATAGTTGTGATTTAATAGTTTTAATAGCTTTGTTTGAATATGTTGTCAGAAACAATTTTCAACATGGTAAATTACACAGTGGAACTTGGTTTGTTGAGAACCTCTCAGATTATGGCAGATCAGTGTTGTAGTACTCGAGTCCAGGACGCGGACTCGAGTCCGACTCGACTCCTGATTTCCAGGACTCGTGACTCGACTTGGACTTGAGCAGATGACTCGGACTCGGACTCAAACACTGGGGATTCGAAACTCGACTCGGACTCGAGGTTTAGTGACTCGACAACAACACTGGTGCATGTGCACATGCTTGCGAGTGCATGTTTGGCTATTGTGTCACAAAGTAAATAAACTCCCTTTGAAATGGTGACGGCTGTGTCACTTTTGTTTCATGTAGACCTTTTTTATTTGTATGTCAGCTTTTTTACGGTGCCAGAGTCGAGCACTGGAGCCCATCTTGGAACTCGACTCAGACTCAACCTTGATGACTCGGACGCGGACTCAGGTAATGGGGACTTGACTCGGACTCTTCTTTGGGGACTCGGACTCGAACACTGGGGACTGGAGACTCCGACTCGAGGTTTAGTGACTCGACTACAGCACAATGGGAATTCTTTTGAATTCATGAAAATTACACACCATTGGCAACAGTTTCCTTTTTCTCATATGTTTTAGGTCCCAGAGAGTTTGGTACATGTCAACAGCAATAACCTGGTCTTTTAAATGGTGCTGACTTTAATAAAACTCCTTAAAACTATTTTGATTGAATTTCTTTATTGAATGTTTTATATAATTTGTTAACAATGTGTAAGTGAATGTAATGATAAATAAATCCATGTCATATTGATTAAGTAATTCTTTTGTTCCAATTGTTTTGTGAATATTTTGAGATGTAAAATATGGTACTCATGTTTTGTCAAAGGTGTGTATATTTTATTATTTTTCAGGAATATTTATCTAAAAAAAAAACAAGGGACCTCTTAATAGTGGGATAAATAAGAATGTTCCTCCAATATATTAAATATTATAATCAAGCAGGCTCAAGTTGTCCATTAAAGGTTACATTTATTTAGTACCTTTAATGATGCCCAAATTTAGAATTTTTCTTAGAAGCAAAATCAACAACCCAATCAGATGTTGTGATCGGATTAGGTTTTTTTTAAATGGTGAATTCAAAAAGGCACTGCTCTCTGAGAATTACCCAGTTACTGCACTTTACATCTGCATAAATGAAAGGGACACATAGCAAAAAACAGTTACTAATGAATGAACAAATGTTGTTAAACTTTTATGTCATTGCTTATGCAATACCTACTATGTACAAACAACAGTAGAAACATTTCCTTACCGTAGACAATGTAGGGAGAATAATAATTAGCTCACAGCAAAACAACCTGGCTAGCTTTACTAATAGCTAGCTAGCCTTAATAACAAGTTTATTGCTTTCATTGCATTTCCTATTTTTTGGAATTTTTTTATTAATATATCGAGGGAATCAGTAGCATTCCAAATAATGTACTTTTTTTTAACAATATTTCCGTTTTTACCTCAGTTATTACTCTTAAGCGAAACTTCTCCTAGTCTTTGTTGACACTGGAGGTCTTGATGCCCAGTTTTTTTCAGTTAGTTTTTTTTTGTTGTTGCCTAAATTCGATGTTTTTTGACTGCCTGTTTAGATCTACTTTTAAAAGTGACCCATATCCAATTTCTGTGCATATACCACAACTTTCTGATTTGTATTTGAAACAACCCGCATGCATAGCCCTACCCAAGAGTTTGGTCACCGATGTGGAAGTAAACAACCACACATGTACACCTTGTCACTCAAAATGCCACAAGAGTGTAAGACTGGTTCGCAATGACCCAAAAATTTTGATCTATGTGGTTACATAAGAGTCGCATTGGCAGATATAAGAGTCCTAACTGATTTATTTCCACATATAAATGTGGTTAAAATCAGATCTGAAAATATCCATTCCCATGGGCATTCTTCCCAGTTACATGGTCATAATACATATCCGATCTGAACCCTGTGAGCAAAGAAAACTGGATTAGGTCACTTGTACCAAGCCATCTAATCCAGCCACTGAGGACGCACAAGCCAGTGCATTCTTAGTGCCGGTCCCAAGCCCGGATAAATAGGGAGGGCATCAGGAAGGGCATCTGGCGTAAAATCTTTCCCAAATCAAATATGCGGATCATAAATAAGATTTCCATACCAGATCGGTTGAGGCCTGAGTTACCAACGACCACCACCAGTACTGTTGGCCAGCAGGGTGCCAGTGGAAACTATGCTACTGTTGGGCAAAGGTGAAGGAGAGGGGGAAGGCATGTTCAGAGGCAGCAGGAGAGGAGATAGGGTAAGAGCGTGGAGGTGAGAGTCGGAACTTTGAATGTTGGCACTATGACTGGTAAAGGGAGAGAGCAGGCTGATACAATGGAGAGAAGGAAGGTACATATACTGTGCTTGCAAGAGACCAGGTGGAACGGGAGTAAGGCCAGGAGCATCGGATGAGGGTTCAGACTCTTCTACCATGGTACAGATGGGAGGAGAAATGGGGTAGGGGTAATTCTGAAGGAACTGTATGTAAAGAGTGTGTTTGAGGTGAAGAGAGTGTTGGACAGAGTGATTAGTATGAAGCTAAAAATCAAAGGTGTGTTGATTGTTATCAGCGCATATGCCCCACAAGTTGGGTGTGAAACGGAAGAGAAAGAAGAATTCTGGAGTTAGTTGGATGAAATGGAGGAGAGTGTACCCAAGGAGGAGAGAGTGGTGATTGAAGCGGACTTCTATGGTCATGTTGGTGTAGGGAACAGAGTTGATGAGGCGGTGATGGGCAGGTATGGTGTCAAGAAGAGAAATGTGGAAGGACAGACGGTGGTGGATTTTGCAAAAAGGATGGAAGTGGCTGTGGTGAATACATATTTCAAGAAGAGGGAGGAACACAGGGTGAGGTATAAGAATGGAGGAAAGTGCACACAGGTGGACTATATCTTATGCAGGAGGCGCGATCTGAAAGGGATTGGAGACTGCAAGGTGGCAACAGGGGAGAACGTAGCTAGGCAGTATTGGAGACCAAGAAGAGGAAGAGAGTGAAGGTAGAGCCAAGGATCAAATGGTGGAAGTTGAAGAAGGAAGACTGTTGTGTGAAGTTCAGGGAGGAGTTAAGACAGGCGCTGGGTGGTAGTGAAGAGTTGCTGGATGGCTGGACAAGCACTGCAGAAATAGTGTGGGAACAGCTAGGAAGGTACTTGGTGTGTAATTTGAACAGAGGAAAGAAGACAAGGAGACTTGGTGGTGGAACGAGGAAGTACAGCAAAGTATACAGAGAAAGAGGTTAGCATAGAAGAAGTGGGATAGTCAGAGAGATGAAGAAAGCAGACAGGAGTACAAGGAGATGCAGCGTAAAGTCAAGAGAGAGGTGGCAAAGGCAAAGGACAAGGCTTATTGTGAGATTTATGAGAGGCTAGACACTAAGGAAGGAGAAAAGGACTTGTACTAATTGTCTAGACAGAGGGACTGAGCTGGGAATGATGTGCAGCAGGATGGGGTGATCAAGCATAGAGATGGAAATGTGCTGATAAGCAAGGAGAGTGTGCTGAGAAGGTGGAAGAAGTACTTTGAGGGGCTGATGAGTGAAGAAAATGAGAGAGAGAGAAGGTTGGATGATGTGAGGGATAATGAATCAGGAAGTGCAGTGGATTAGCAAGGAGGAAGTGAGGGCAGCTATGAAGAGGATGAAGAGTGGAAAGGTGGTTGGTCCAGATGGCATACCCGTGGAGGCATGGAAGTGTTTAGGAGAGATGGCAGTGGGGTTTTTAACTAGATTGTTTAACACAATCTTGGAAAGTGAAAGGATGCCTGAGGAGTGGAGAAGAAGCACACTGGTACCGAATTTCAAGAATAAGGGTGATGTGCAGAGCTGTAGTAACTACAGAAGTATAAAGTTGATCAGCCACAGCATGAAGATATGGGGAAGAGTAGTGGAAGCTTGGTTAAGAGGCGAGTTGATGATTAACGAACAGCAGTATGGTTTCATGCCACAAAAGCGCCTACAGATGTGATGTTTGCTTTGAGAATGTTGATGAAGTATAGAGAGGGACAGAAGGAGTTACACTGTGTCTTCGTGGATTTAGAGAAAGTATATGACAGGGTGCAAAGACAGGAGGTGTGGTTTTGTTTGAGGAGGTCAGGAGTGGGAGAGAAGTATGTAAGAGTGGTGCAGGATATATATGAGGGCAGTGAGACAGTGGTGAGGTGTGAGGTGGAATGACAGATGGGTTCAAGGTGGAGGTGGGATTACATCAAGGATCAGCTCTGAGCCCTTTCTTGTTTGCAATCGTGATGGACAGGTTGACGGACATAATCAGGCAGCAGTCTCTGTGGACTATAATGTTCATGGATTACATTGTGATATGTAGTGAGAGTATGGTGCAGGTTGAGGAGAACCTGGAGAGGTGGAGGTATGCACTGGAGAGAAGAGGAATGAAAGTCAGTAGGAGCAAGACGGAATACCTGTGTGAACGAGAGGAAGGACACTGGAATGGTGAGGATGCAAGGAGTAGAGGTGACAAAGGCTTATGAGTTTAAATGCTTGGGGTCAACTGTTCAAAGTAACAGGGAATGCCAAAGAGAGGTGAAGAAGAGCATGCAGGCAGGGTGGAGTGGGTGGAGAAGAGTGTCAGGAGTGATTTGTGACAGAGGGGTACCAGCAAGCGTTAAAGCAAGTTTTACAAGATGGTTGTGAGACCAGCTATGTTGTATGATTTGGAGACAGTTGCACTGATGAGAAGACAGGAGGAGTAGCTGGAGGTGGCAGAGTAGAAGATGTTAAGATTTTCATTGGGAGTGATGAAGGACAGAATTAGGAATGACTATATTGGAGGGACACCTCAGGTTGGACGGTTTGGAGAAAAAGCAAGAGAGGCAAGATTGAGATGGCTTGGACATGTGTGGAGGAGAGATGCTGGGTATATTGGGAGAAGGATGCTGAATATGGAGCTGCCAGGGAAGAGGAAAAGAGGAAAACCAAAGAGGAGGTTTATGGATGTGGTGAGAGAGGACATGCAGGTGGCTAGCGTGACAGAGGAGGATGCAGAGGACAGGAAGAGATGGAAACGGATGATCTGCTGTGACAACCCTTAACGGGAGCAGCCGAAAGTAGTGGTAGTACCAGGCCGTCTAAACGTAGCCTACATCATTCCACTTGAAATCGGCCAATAATTCTAGCTAATCCATTGTTCCTTGAGCACCTAAACAATAGAATGTAATGGAAAACCAAGGGAGACATCAGTAACTACAGTCTTTTACTGCTTTTGTGGGTGAAAATATTTCTGGTGATTTGGAAGTGGGATTGAGATAAATTTAAAGTAACAATATATCATGTAAATGTTATGCAAATTTAACAGAAAAAAACACTGAAATAACCTTCAGTTACTGCACTTTACCTTTTTAGACCAGAATATGACAACCATCATTATAAAATCCTATTCTTTCTAACGCATTTATATTACATCAGTCTCTTCAAAATACTGTGACCTTGAAGTTGGGTTAAACCCTAGTTGTCAGTGACCTGTTTAGGAGCATCATTACATAAACAATACCAATAGAACCTTGCGTTCCACATTATGCCATTTCTATGATGAGAACATTTTATGTCACCCTTGCAAACAGGAATAGAGAACCTACCATGTGCTGTTTAATATTGCTGTTGTAACAACACCCCCCCATGTCTAATTCTACTACATCATATTGTGTCCTATTGGGCAAAGACACAAGCCCTGCTATGGGTCTTAACAATGTATGCTCAAGGTCAAACCATCAAACAACGTATTGTACTCACACCATATACAAAATGTACCTGGAGTGTATGTACATTCACACCAGAGTGGGCCAGAAAATACTTTATTCATTTTCTCTTCCCTCTTATCCGTTATCCAACACAACTCAGGGTTTTCCATTGACTCTGTTAGCAGTGGTAGTGTTCTTGTTGCGGGCCAACCAGGCAGAAAGGAGATTGCGTGGCCTAGCAGGCTGGGTAAGGGTCTGCGCAAGGCGAACCATGCGAGGCGAACGCCACACCTTAATTGTAGAGTCATCACTGGCAGACAAAAGGAGTTCCTGGTCAGCAGGGCTGAAGGCCACAGAGTTGACTACATCATCGTGCGCCAGACGTGCCAGACAGATATTGTAGTGTCGGTCCCAAATATAGCCATGCTTGTCCTCTGCACCACTAAGTAACGAAAGAAGACAGTTATATATTCACTTCGACATAATATTTAGGTTTGTCAGCGAGACATTCTCCCTCTGCTAAAAGGGAGAATGTTTCTATCTTCAGTCTACTTGCTTTCTCCTTTCTCATGTTTGAGTCCAAATTTGATCTACAAGTTGTATTCAACCGTAAGAGAAACAGCGGTATATAAAAAGTTCCCACAGGCAGATTTCTCTGATCCTAAAAAAATGAAACCAAGATAAATCATACCAGAACTTTTTCCACCGTTAATGTTAAATTGCAAACTATAAGATTCAAGTGAAAAACAGACCTTTTAGGGAAAAAAATGAAATAAAAAATTACAATAACCTGGTTGTATAAGTGTACACAATCCTAAATTAATACTTTGTTGATGCACCTTTTGATTTTATCACAAAACACAGTCTTTTGGGGTAAGATTTTTGGGTAAGAGTCTATCAGCTTGGCATATCTTGACTTGGCAATATTTTCCCCACTCTTCCGTGCAAAAACTTTCTAGATCCATCAAATTGAGAGGGGATCGCCTGTGCACAGCCCTCTTCAGATCACCACACAGATTTTCGGTACAATTTCAGGTCTGAGCTCTGACTGGGCCATTCCAAAACGTTGGTCTTCTTTTGGTGAAGCCAATCCTTTGCTGATTTGGATGTATGCTTTGGGTAGTTGTCATGCTGAAAAGTGAAATTCCTCTTCATCTTCAGCTTTCTAATAGACACCTGAAGGTTTTGCGCCAAAATCGACTGTTGTTTGGAGCTATTCATGATTTCCTCCACCTCCACCTAGGGCGGCATGGTGGCCCAGTGTTTAGCAATGTCACCTCACAGCAAGAAAGTCCTGGGTTCAAATCCCGGGGTTGTCCAACCTTGGGGATCATCCCAGGTTGTCTTCTGTGTGGAGTTTGCATGTTCTCCCTGTGTCTGCGGTGGATTTTTTGCGGGTGCTCCGGTTTCCCCCACCATCAAGAAACATGCATGTTAGGGTTAATACTCCTGTCTGTGCCCCTGACCAAGGCAATGGGAAAAGAACTGGATTTGGTCCCTGGGTGCAGCTTGAAGGTGGCAGCTCACTGCTCCTAGCTACACAGATCACAGCTAGGATGGGTTAATTTGCAGTAACTGAATTTCCCCAAGTGGATTAATAAAGGAAACTTAATTTAATTCACTAAATCCCCAGTTCTGGCTGAAGAAAAGCAGCCCCATATTATGAAGTATTCTTACAATTAATTTGTTCTCTAGATTTAACCCATCCTATTGTATAGGAGCAGTGGGCAGCTGCAGCGCCCGGGGACCAACTCCAGTTCTTCTTTCCATTGCCTTGATCAAGGGCACAGGCAGGAGTATTAACCCTAACACGCATGTCTTTTTGATGGTGAGAGGAAATCAGAGTACTCAGAGGAAACCCAAGCAGACACAAGGAGAACATGCAAACGCCACACAGAAAGGACCTGGGACAGCCGGGGGGTTCAAACCCAGGACCTTCTTGCTGTGAGGCAACAGTGCTAACCCACCACCAGCATGGTGGCCCAGTGTGGCAATTAGGTTGCAATTTCAGATTAAGGGTGGAAAAAGTTTTGACATGATTTATCTTGGTTTCATTTTTTTTACATCACAAAACCTGCCATTTTAACAGGGGTGTGTCGACTTTCTATCAGATAAGAGATAGATGATCTCTATCTATCAGATAGATAGATAGATAGATAGATAGATAGATAGATAGATAGATAGATAGATAGATAGATAGATAGATAGATAGATAGATAGATAGATAGATAGATAGATAGATAGATAGATAGATAGATAGATAGATGGATGGATGGATGGATGGATGGATGGATGGATGGATGGATGGATGGATGGATGGATGGATGGATGGATGGATGGATGGATGGATGGATGGATGGATGGATGGATGGATGGATGGATGGATGGATGGATGGATGGATGGATGGATGGATGGATAGATAGATAGATAGATAGATAGATAGATAGATAGATAGATAGATAGATAGATAGATAGATAGATAGATAGATAGATAGATAGATAGATAGATAGATAGATAGATAGATAGATAGATAGATAGATAGATAATCATGAACAGGGCAATTTGGATAATAATTATTAGCTATTTCCCCCCAATATTTTCATATGTAGAAACAGGTTCAGGCCCTGAAACAAAGCCAAGAAATAGATCTTGCATTGTAAAATGAAAATATGTGCCGTTGACAATAAAAATCAAAGTTACAGAACAAAGGATTTTATTTAAGATGTTTATGGTGACCAACCTGGCAACAAAGTCTCTGCTGACATCCAGAAAGATGAAGAAGCACTCGTCATTTGGTGTGAAGGCTCGGTGGGCACGAAGACTCCTCCTCTCCTCTCTAAGACTCTTCAGGTCGATGACATGTAAATCAATTTCCTCAGCAATAGGGGGTGGAGACATCGGGTCAGAGATCACGCATCCTGCTGGCCAAGCCCGGCTATTTACATAAAGGTATCTGACCCATGATGGACAAGGAGAGAGATAAGTCATAACATTAAAAAATCTAAATATCAAAGAATGTTGAGCTTTTTTCTAGTTTTTCCACATCAGTTATATCATTTTACTCTTTCTTAATTGTGGAGCTCTCAGATAAAGAACCAACCATGGACACAGCTGTACAATGGCATTTTATGGGGTAATGAAACACAAGTATATGTTTCAAAAAGTCTAATTTAACCCAGTTATCTAAATCACTTATTCAGAAGTCAAAACAAAGTGCAAGTTATCCGAAATGTCCCATATTATAAATAGTAGATTGTATCATGTACACAGTCTGAGACTAGATTTTTTTTTTTTTTGAAAGGATTTAAGGCTCATGCAGTTGCCCTGTAAGACACCATTGTAAAGCTGAGTCTAGCTGTGGTCCCGAGTCCAAAATCGCCAAAACGAAGTCTATGAGTAAAATTATATTATAATCGATATGCAGGATGGGAAATTTTACAAAAAGAAGACCCAGTTTGTAAATAAACAGACTTTTTCTTTAATAAATGGTGTTGCTTATGGGTCACAAGTGGATACACTAGTTTAGTTTAGTTTAGTGTTTATTTGACAGGGACAACGCACAATTTTACAATTACACTAGAGTTAGCTGGCAGCTAATTTGCATCTGCAGTCCCTGGGCAGACAAACAAACAACAATTAATACAGAAGTAAAAACATAACAACACATAAAAAACCTATTGGACAGGCAGACAAAGAACAATCAAGACAAAATAAAAACATGACAATACATCAGAAAACCTGTAGTATACATGTTTACACTAAATTTAAACATGTATACTATATATATAATAAAAATAAATAGGTTAGAATTTTATTTTTCTCTGCAAGCATATAAGGCTAATTTGTAGTATTTTTATGAAGTGAGACTACAGAGGGCCTCTTAATAGCTAGCCACTGTATTTACTACTGCATTCAGCAATCAGCTTCATCAGCTTACCTGTGGTCTGGAGAAAGGCCCATTCCAACGATGTGGCCATGGATGTCAATCACATGGTCCAGTGAATCAAAGAACTCCTCAGAACTCCGCTCCTCCCCCAGGACAGGTCCACAAGTGGTCATCTGGTAAGGCATAATTCTTTTTATACCTGGATGGGCAAATAGACGGTGGCACAAATATAACTTTGGTTAGTATTTAAGGGTGTAGTAAATTTGTATTAACATTTTTTGAGTTGGAAACATGTTGGCATTTCTCTAAGGTAATGTGGTAAAACACATTGCCCAAAAATTCAACAAAAAATGAACGCATCACATGGCCACTGTAAGAGAGAAAATCTTTCTTTCTTCAGGGGTACAACATACAAAATGAGTGCCCCTCCTATTTGCTGACATCATACCATGGCATCAAAGACCATTCATTATGTATTGTCTTGCTGACACACATTAGGTCCAGCATGTTAAGAACAAAAAAAATATGACCCAAGTGGAGAAGTGACACACCAATGTATGCTAACGGAACTCTGGGTGGGTTTGTTTGTTTTTTGGGGGGGGGGGGGTTTCTTCACTTTTTCAAAATGTGAGTTGGCAGACACAGTCTAAAAATTATTGTTTTCTTATTCTAAATGTGTTAAAAGTATAAATTGTTCAAATTAAATACATTTTCTTAATTAGTTCTTAATAGTTAAGAACTACACAAGAAAATTTATCTATTTTGAAGAGTTTATACTTTTAACACATTTAGAGCAAGAAAATTCATCCAATACCCAAATGAAAGTGGATACAAAGTTTAGGAAGCTCTTTATGACAACTAATATGAAATGTTACAGCCACTGTTTTCAACAAATATTCATAACCAGAGCCTCAGCTCAGTATTTGGTGTAAAAGGTATGTGCTTGTTTAATCCTGAATGATGTCAAAATTAAAATGCAAGCACTATTTACAAAGTAATGTAAAATAATGCATTAATAAATTGTGCAATATTTCATATTGCACAATTTTATTTTTCTGGACAGGGGTACCGAGAAAGATAGTATTGCATAGTAAAAAGTTGGATCCGACACATGGTAGAGACAACAGGATTTCAGAGTGCAAATTAGAAAAATTAGAAAGAAAAAAATACATCATTCACCATTGCTTTAATCAAAAACATTTGCCAAAACTTCCTTGTCGCTCCTTGTCAATAGTTATTCCATTATATTTGAGGCATATATGCACACTTGTAGTGGGTTTCAGCATTTTGTAAGCTATTATACCTATCTGGTGAGGAGAGTAGGTAAGGCTGCCAGTAGTGAACAGCAGATATGTCTTGTCTTCTGCCTCTCCTGGTGCAGCAGGATTGGTGAGACTGGGGTCAGGGGGCTTTGTGTGGGTATTGCCCATCATCCGGGCCACCGTGGCCTCAATCGCCACGTCCCTTGGCCCTACAGTCTGACGACCCTACCAGGAAAGAGAAGGGTAGAAAAGACAAAGGAATGATTGGTTAAGGAGAAAGTACAAGATCAAATACTCAAGGGATCAAAGAAACCTCCTCATTTCAGTAAACATAATCCACTTCAGTCTATCAATTTATCATATATGTGGAACAAAAGAAAATTATTGAGATGCTTTTCAGCTAACCCGTATAACATGCTCCAAGCCTGAGGAAGTAGGCTGAGGAAGGCGGGCAGTAGAGAAGCTATTCAGCTTCTTCTCTCGCTGATGTTCCTCCTCTTCTTCTTCCTCCTCCTCCTCTTCCTCCTCACTGTCAGTGGTGCCAAGATCAAAAAGTAAAGGCTGGTGCTGCTGCCCCTTCTGATTGAGGGCCTGAGCCCGGGCCTGCAACTGAGCCTCATAGTCCAGCAGTAAGTCTGGGTTGTCATGGCGCCGACAATGAGCCACCATCACTGTGCGGATGGTGCTAGCATTGATGTTCTGTATCTTGAAGAGGCGCTTGACAACATTAACATTCTCTGATTCAATGTCCTAGTTTAAAAATAGAAAAGGAGAACAAGTGAAAATGACATACTAACAAACAAAAAAAGAGTAAATTACCACACAAATTATATATTATTAGTTTACTTTATGAAGGTGATCATCTGTAGCTTAGCTCTTTGCTCCACCCTCTAAACCAAATTACTGAAAAATCAAACTACAAAGTACTGAATATTCTACTCAGAATATCCAGTTATTCAAATGATGCATGACACAACAGTTCAACGAAACTTAAAAGTGATCTAAGTCACTAAGTTGGCTAGCTTTATCTCAGTAAGTAGTTAGTCACAGAGGAAGGACACCTGATGAAAAACCAAATCAGACAAAACACTCAACTCTTTAATCAGCTACACATTTAATTTTATTAGCAATGTTGTAGCTTGATTTTAATATACCTTAATCTTCCAGTTATCTGATGGCAATATAGACCAACATGTTGACTTTTACATATAATGTAGCAACTACAGACAGTGTGTAGGTGTTTCTCCTTTTAGAATGACCCTTTGATTAACAAGACTAGGTTAAAACCTAGTGTATGGCTGGACTGTGACTACATTTAGAAAGCAGCCATTTTTGCACGACTACGTTTAAAATGCGGCCGTTTTGACATCGGTTCCGTGAACAGCGGCTGTACTGGACAACAGTTTTCAAACCCTGATGTATCTATACAGATAAATGGTGTGAATTTATTTTTTTATATGCTACAATCACTGCTACCAAGATTATTGGAAAGCCTGGGTGTGACACCCCTTATAAATGCACTTCAGTTACCACCAATTCTGAAGGCGCCAATAATTTTCACTCTCACTACATGTGGCTATTAGCGCTGGTGTTTGTGATTTGGACTTTTTTTTTTAAATGAGGCATCTCAGTAGTATCCACGAGCAGCAATATATTACGTTCGTTAGCGTGTGAACTGCTGCACTGATTCAAGGCCAATGGAGAAACTCCCAATTCCATGTTCACCAGCGACATCGTTGGTCAGCTGACCAATCATGTAACTTTAGTGATGTTACTGGTCGCCACTACCTGGAACTCAGCCTCCGACCAACGGTGAAACCCCATCACTCACTTAGGCACTCACTCACTCTCGGATAATCACATATGTAGGGTTAGCCCTGCTATTGCAGTCCAACCAAAAACACAAATATGATAATGATATGTTTTGCTTGAGTGTGAATACCATGTTCATGCCAGGAGGTAGTCATTCTTAGTGTCGGAGAACACTGGAATTTGAAAATTGAACTACACGTTTTGTACATAGAGAGACTGGAACTTCAGTGCAATTAGCATAGCCATAAGAAGGCCAACTGGCAATTGAAATGACCACTGCAACAGTAAAAATATTGAGTTTTGCTCTTAGCCTTAAAGTGTTAAGCTAGTCTACTGTGACTCACCTGGAAGGCTTTATTAAGCCAGAGCACAGAGCAAGAGGTCATGTTGCCTATCCAGTGCAGGTTTCCAGAGATCAGATGTGTCTCATTCAGCCAGCAGCCAAACACATCGTATGGTTTGTTTCTGACCCGTGATAAGAGGGTGTAGTTGTCTGTAGTGAGAGGCATGGGATGGGGTGGGTGGAAGAAATTGAGACACACAGACAGTGATGAAATATAGACAATTACTGAAGCAGAAACACAAACACGTTAGGTTGGTAAAAAAAATTGGGCTTACAACATCTTTTTTTCTACATTTTCATGAGATTACAAAGTACAAGTAGATACTAGCATTTAAACAAATGACTGTATAATTTGTTTAAATACATTGTTACTGTACTTATTGCATGATTTTTTTAAATAAAAGGCCACAGCATAGAATGCCAACTGATGAACTGCATCATGATTACCAACTTGTAGGTGACAGTCATATAGTTTTTCATGTACCTCATGTAAGATTACTATATTCACCCCCCATGCATCACCCATCATGTACTTTGTTTTCTGAAAACCATATTATAATACGCGGGAATATCAAGCAGTGGTCATCCCACGACCCATCTTGGTCACCTGCCGGGTCGCAACCCATGGCTGAAAACCTAGAGTGTGTGAATGGACTATAATGGGGCAAGGGAAGAGAAACAAAAGCTGAAACTTCTTATCCACAAACTATCCACACCAAATAAAAAAATTAAAACAAAAAATCCTAGAAGCATTATTAGTTTTAAAAAAATACTTTTTCATAACAGTTGAATTCATTGGAATCACTTAATTTCAATGGGGGAGATTGAAGTATCTGCTTGTGTTTATCTTTTTAACATACCCAATAACTTGTCAATATGACCATAAAATGGGGTGCAGAAAATTGGGTGGAGAGAAAATGAAGGAAAGAGCACACTGATGTTAGACCTGTGTGTTTGTGTCAGTGTGCCTTTCTGCCAGAATGTGTACTAATGCATTCACATCTGAGTGATCTTGTGTTTATGTCTTGATATCTACCAAGGCTGATGACAGCGATTTCTCCAGATGAGGATTGATGTGGGCCCAGGTAGACTCCAGACACCAACAGAAGGCTGTCATCGGCGTTGAACTGAGAGAACTGAGTGTAGCCCCAGTTGAAGTTACGCATGCTAGAGCTGTGCACCAATGAAATGGTACCATCTGGCCGTTCCGTGTCCCACAGCTGACAACCACGGAGTTGTGAAGAGGGGTAGAAAAAAAAAACCAAGTGAGTGGTGTTTAGGTGTTTGAGGTTAGGGAATAGGAAACAGAAAGAAAAAAAATCAAGGATCAATATCTATTTCATAGCCAAAAATATTAGCTTGGTTCATTGCCATTTGTTAAAAGAACAAAGTAAAGTAGTTCATCTTCATCTGAAACAGACTAGCCAAGCATCACTGGTTTCCATTTGGCAGAAATGAAGGACTGCTACCTTGACAGTGCAGTCTTTGGAGCAAGAGGAAAAACGATGGCCCCTGTGGGAGAAAGCCAGGTGGAGGACTTGGTCATGGTGCTCTCTCAGAGTCTGAACCTCCACACAAGGTATACAGTCAAATAGACGCTTAAACTCTCTGCACCATGAAACAGCCGCTGCAGAAACACAAATATTGGGGAGTTTAGGTATTTACAAGCTGTTAATTCATTCTTGCTGAACATGTCAATGATATACAGTATGTATAAAGGGCAGATCAGAATGAGTAGCTTTTGCAATATATATAACTGTATCCAACATCAGCGCCTGCTTTGTTTCACACAATCTATTAATTTCTCACTAAAATAAGTTATAATGATGTTTACCTGGATGTCGGGGTACAGAGCGTGGAATGCGGTAGTATCTGTAGAACAGCTCCCTCCACAGGAATTCATCTCTGGAGACAGCCAGCCACTGTTTGCAGGTCAGACCAGCACTTAGCACTGCATCATGAGGTAGACACAGAAAGATCTCCAACACCAAGCTGTCCGGCAAGACTCGGCCACACTCCATTCTGACATCCTGAGGAACACACACAGTCACACTAACCCAACAGTTTTATGGGTGCATTTTTACATCAAAGCTAACTGAATGAACATTATATTAGCATTATAACAAATTGTTATTATAAACAAAACATTATGTAAAAGATATATATTGGGGAGAAGCCAATATAAAGCCACATTCCTTGAAACAAGTTACTTTCGTTACATTAGACAGCATAATGAAATATACATATTCCCACTAAAGAAATATTATAAAACCAAACACTGATGATTAAAATTCAAACCTGAACAACTATCTTTCTGACCCCTGCATCCACAAATAACCCAACCCAGCCCCCTGCTAGTGGCTCTAATTTCAGTTTAGGCCTAACAGCTGCACAACACCACGTTAAAGCTCCAAACTGCAGCTGAACTGCATTCCTACTTTAAGAACATTTCAACTGAGGGCTTTTTTTGAATTAAAATTACCTCCAATATTTGCCTGACACTATACACACACACAAAAAATCCTTCAATGAATATTCACAATCCATATCTAAACACCTTATCTGCCAAGTAGGTTTTCACATACATGGAAGTGAAATGGGACAAAGACATCACATGAAATGCAATTTTATTTAATGTATATAATTCGCTGGTGAAGGCAACACCGTTGTTACAAAGACAGATGGAAATTAACACTCATTTCAATATTGCATGTAACAGAAATGAAGCATGTCGGGAATATGTTGAAAAGTATACAAAAACGCTCAGGGATGGGCAACATAATCCAGAAAAGGCAGGCGTGGGTGCAGGTCTTTGTTTCAACAAGCAGCTACACACCTGAGTCTGCAAAGCAAGGTCCTTAGTAAAGACTATTGGTTGACTAATAGAATCAGGTGTGTAACTGCTTGGTTGGAACAAAGACCTGCACCCACACCAGCCCTTTCTGAATCATGTTGCCCATCCCTGCATGAAATACCCAACTCTAAATCAAAACTACCATACCTGCAACCAAATATCGACTGTTACTTGATATCAGCCGAACGTTGAGGGCTAACGCTCGATTTTGACTGATAATCTAAATTGTAGGTACATACTCGACTGTCACATGCAATAGCTCAAATAATAACATAAATGTAGGTATGGAGTAGGTTTATCTGCCTATGACAACACTGCACAACTTTCTGTTAGTAACATTGTTTACTAATGTCAAGTTGAGATATCTCATCATGACCGTTTTCTTTGCCAGAGAACATGGAACAGCCATTGTCTTTACGTTATGAACAATGCTTCCAACTTAACAATTAACCCATCTACCCAAATTCAAAAGTTATTAGTCACTCAAATGAGCTGGATAACTACTTTTATGTTTAGCAATAAGTTCATAGCTTGGCCAACTAGCAAAGTCTGTAAGCAAAGTCAACTTGCCCTGTTAGCGTTAGTTAGCTCGCCATCTCACATTCGCCACCAGCTTGACGAGACTTAATTTAGAAAAGTACTTAACCACTCTAAATAATTTTTACCATTTTAATTAATCAATTTACGTGGTTGAAAATTTGTAACGCGAAACATGTCCAACCTGCTAGTTCAAAGTGTTTCGGAGAGAAAATCAAGCGGCTAGCCAGGCTAGCTAACCAGATATGACAACAACCCGACGACAACGAAGAGGCAAGACACAACGAGCAAACATCAGGATCATCGTTCAAGGCCGACTCAATAGATCCCAGACTCAATCGATCCCTGACTCAATCGATCCCTGGCTCAATCGCAAAGGCAACGAGTCTGCCCCAGGCCCTGAAAAAAACGATTTTGGCCCCTGGTAAATGTTACATGTTTTAGTCTTGGTTGTTTTACAGATTTTAATGTGTTAGTTATTCCTACTTATTTAAAAAAAATTTAATTTCAAAATGCACTGCCCTCGCGTAAAACAAGTTAATTTCTCTCATTTAAAAGAAATTAGAAAAAATGCAGTTTAATTTCCACAGAATGTCCTGTCTGCGCATGCGCCGCCGCTTTGCGCTGAAGGCGGGTTTTTTGTTTTTCACTTGTTTCAGTTGGTGGCTGCTTGAATGTTGTAGCATATCCAAGGCTCTGTATTTTCGGTAAGTAAGCAATTTATTACCATGGGTGTAGAATGACTCGCATGGAGACAGTGTTAGCGTCTAGGCTTAACATTTAATAATCATTGCAGGGGCACTCACACAGGCATATAGCTGTGTATAATGCCGCCACCAAGCTGTATGATCACGTGACTACTCTGTAAGTACGGAATGCAGGTCAGTACAAGCATAACGCTACAAGGTTATCTACATCCTCCTTTAGTTCAGAGCTGTAATTAGGTTTTCAAAATGTTTACTGTGTTTCAAAGTAGCTTATATTAGTAAAGCAGTACTGGCTATCTTGTGCTGGACTTGCACGAACTATGCCTGACATGTAACTCTGCAAAGGAAGCAAATCTGTATTAATGTAACATTAAACATTTCAACAACAAGAGAAGTACACTTATAACTGTAGGTAGAATTTACCATTTAACATTTCAACCAACAAGGCAAGTCAGTTCTTGTGTCCATGCACTCTTTATTCAGTGTATTTTGGGTTGGGCTTTGAAATCCTCCCAGATCTTGTGATATAGGGGGATTGAGAATGTCCAGGTGGCTCCACGACTGGTGGTAGCTCTTCAGTGGTCGCTTGAGTGCCATGGTCTGGCTCTCTGGTGAGTACTGATGGAATGCGTTCCACTTGAGTGCCATCCTTGTCTTGCTCTCTGGTAAGTACTGATGGAACGTGTTTATTTTGGTCAAGGATATGTTGAGGTTCGGATACTGGCAGAATATGCCGTCGGTTTCTCCTGTATTCCTTTCCTTCCGATTCAACGATGTAAGATCTAGGTTCGTTGCACTTCCTTTTGATCACTCCGATCTTGTCATGTCCCTTTGTAGTCTGAAGACGGACCATTTGGGACAGTTCCAGTGCAGGCAGTGGTCTGCTTGACTTGTTATGGTGCGCTTTCTGCATTCCCCGTTTGTTCCTTTCATTACAATGTCATTGTCGATGGTGAGCTCATCCCGGAATGCAAAGAATGGTCTTGCAGCGGCTGCAGTACTGCTTGCTCAGTCGGGCCATCCTTGCGTGATAGTGCGGCAGAGAGCTTGCATTGAAAAGTCTGCAGCTGTGTGTTCTCACAGCTCCTTCAGGCGATTTGATGAGATGGGCTGGACTGCCAGCACTTCGAAGTCGTTCTGTTCAGTTTGATGCTGTGATGTGCTCTTCCTTGCTGCATGAGACAGCGTGTAGGCCAAGTACATGAACTTCCCTTTCTTGTAGACAAGCGTCAAGTTGAACTTGTGCAGCTTCAGCATCATGCGTTGCAGACGCGCTGGTGCGGTGTGGATTGGCTTGTTCAGGATTGTGATGAGGGGCTGATGGTCGGTTTCGACTGTGATTGGCTTGCCATAGACGTAGTCATAGAACTTGAAACATGCAAACACCACCGCCAGCAGCTCCTTTTCTATCTGAGCATATCTTGTCTCAGTCTCCGTCAAGGTGCGCGAGGCATATACTATGGGTTTGCCTCCCTGTAGGCAAGCTGCACCGCACCAAGGCCATACTGTGATGCATCACAGGTGAGAGTGACAGGCTTTCTCACGTCGCAGTATTTCAGCACCGGAGGGCTTGATATGTGGGCCTTCAGTCCGTTGAATGCATCTTCGTGTTCCTTTTCCCAACACCAGGCTACGTCACGTTGCAGCAGCTGGCGGAGTGGTGCAGACAGTTCGCTGGAGTTAGGGATGAACTTTCCAAGGTATGTTGTCATTCCTAAGAATCTCTGAAGAGCTGCCTTGTCTTCAGTCGGGGGTATCGCAGCGATTGCTTTTATCTTCGCAGGGTCGGCTTTGAGTCCCTGGTCTGTGAAAACGTGTCCCACGTAGCTCACCTGTTTGAGTCTGAACCTCCATTTCACCGGATTCAGTCTGAGCTTCACTTTCCGAGCCCTGTCCAGGACCTTTTTAAGGTTGGCATCATGTTCCTCTACTCTGCTGCCACCCATGATGATGTCATCGACGATGATCGCACATGGATAGCCCGTGAAGACCTGCCCCATCGCTCGTTAGTGGACCTCTGATGCCGAACTGATTCCAAAGGGCATTCTCAGGAATCTGAACCTCCCCAGGGGTGTGGCGAATGTTGTTCGGATGGAGGATTCTGTGTCTAGTTTGATTTGCCAGAATGAACTTTTTGCATCCAGCACCGAAAACACAGTGGCGTCAGACATTTGTGCAGCCACCTCTTCGACCGTGCGCATAGGATGGTGAGGGTGCATTAAAGCTTCATTCAAGTCACTTGGATTGATGCATATGCGAACGTTGTCAGTGTCCTTCTTGTGTGTGGCAACCATTGCAGAAACCCATTCTGTCATTGGTGTGATTACTCCCAATGTCACCATCCAATCCAGCTCTTTTTTGACTTTGTCCTTCATAGTTACGGGGATGCGCCTTGGTGGCCTCACGACAGGTGTGACATTTGGATCGACTTTCATTGAGTATGTTACTGGTAGTGAGCCAATCTCATCATTGAACAGGTCAGCATATTCAGAGAATATTTTGTGTGAGAATGTTGAATCCTCGCTGATGTCAACTTGATGTATGTCGTTGTTTAAGGTAATTAAGTCCATGTTTATGCAGTCTGGTAGGCCAAGTAGTGATTGGACATTGTTCTTCACCACATGGAACTGCAGTGTGTGTGTCTGCCTCCTCGTTTGACACTTTAGCATTGCAGTGCCTTCTATGTGGATCACGGTTCCACTGTATGCAACTAGCTTGGCTGTCTGCATCTTGTCGATTTTCTCTACCTGTTTCACGAAGTTGTAAGTGTCTGAGGAGATGACATTACACTTGGCCCCAGTGTCTACTTTTACAAACCCCAATTCCAATGAAGTTGGGACGTTGTGTAAAACGTAAATAAAAACAGAATACAATGATTTGCAAATCCTTTTCGACCTATATTCAATTGAATACACTACAAAGACAAGACATTTAACGTTCAAACTGATAAACTTTATTGTTTTTTGTTTTTGTTGTTGCAAATATTCACTCATTTTGAATTTGATGCCTGCAACACGTTCCAAAAAAGCTGGGACAGGGGCATGTTGACCACTGTGTTGCATCACCTTTCCTTTTAACAACACTCAATAAGCGTTTGGGAACTGAGGACACTAATTGTTGAAGCTTTGTAGGTAGAATTCTTTCCCATTCTTGCTTGATGTACGACTTCAGCTGCTCAACGGTCCGGGGTCTCCGTTGTCATATTTTGCGCTTCATAATGCGCCGCACATTTTCAATGGGAGACAGGTCTGGACTGCAGGCAGGCCAGTCTAGTACCCGCACTCTTTTACTACGAAGCCACACTGTTGTAACACGTGCAGAATGTGGCTTGGCATTGTCTTGCTGAAATAAGCAGGAACGTTCCTCAAAAAGACGTCGCTTGGATGGCAGCATATGTTGCTCCAAAACCTGTGTGTACCTTTCAGCATTAATGGTGCCTTCACAGATGTGCAAGTTACCCATGCAATGGGCACTAACACACCCCCATACCATCACAGATGCTGGCTTTTGAACTTTGCGCTGATAACAATCTGGATGGTCCTTTTCCTCTTTAGCCTGGAGGACATGACGTCCATGATTTCCAAAAACAATTTGAAATGTGGACTCGTCAGACCACAGCACACTTTTCCACTTTGCGTCAGTCCATCTCAGATGAGCTCGGGCCCAGAGAAGCCGGCGGCGTTTCTGGGTGTTGTTGATATATGGCTTTCGCTTTGCATGGTAGAGTTTTAACTTGCACTTGTAGACGTAGCGACGAACTGTTTTAACTGACAATGGTTTTCCGAAGTGTTCCTGAGCCCACGTGGTAATATCCTTTACAGAATGATGTCGGTTTTTAATGCAGTGCCGCCTGAGGGATCGAAGGTCATAGGCATTCAATGTTGGTTTTCGGCCTTGCCGCTTACGTGCAGAGATTTCTCCAGATTCTCTGAATCTTTTGATGATGTTATGGACTGTAGATGATGAAATCCTTAAATTCCTTGCAATTGTACATTGAGAAACATTGTTCTTAAACTGTTGGACTATTTGCTCACGCAGTTGTTCACAAAGTGGTGAACCTCGCCCCATCCTTGCTTGTGAACGACTGAGCCTTTTGAGGATGCTCCTTTTATACCCAATCACCATACTCACCTGTTTCCAATTAACCTGTTCACCTGTGGAATGTTCCAAACAGGTGTTTTTTGAGCATTCCTCAACTTTCCCAGTCTTTTTTTGCCCATGTCCCAGCTTCTTTGGAACATGTTGCAGGCATCAAATTCAAAATGAGTGAATATTTGCAAAAAACAATAAAGTTTATCAGTTTGAACATTAAATATCTTGTCTTTGTAGTGTATTCAATTGAATATAGGTCGAAATGGGTTTGCAAATCATTGTATTCTGTTTTTATTCACGTTTTACACAACGTCCCAACTTCATTGGAATTGGGGTTTGTAGTTCCAATGGTTTGCCATTCACTGTGACTGAGCAATAGATCTCCTTTTTGTTCTTTATGTTCTCCAGGTTGACTGTGCTGATTTCTCTAGTGTCTAGTGATAGTCCAGCTACATGAAATGAGCCATCGCTGCTGCCTGAGTCCTCTGCTGTGACCAGATGATTGACAGGTTTGTAGCATGGGCTTGTCTAGCGGACCTGCAGTACCTTTTGAAATGGTTATATTTGTTGCAGTTGTGGCACTGCTGCCCGTATGCCAGACACTCTCTTTGTGGGTGATTTCCACCGCAATTTCTGCAGTTGGTGATGCCTGTTGTTGAAGTTTGTTCACTCTGCGACATTCATCTGATTCCCTTCTGCTTTTTTTTAAAGGCTTTGGGATATTGGACAGCATCCACTGCATGACACTGCCTAGGGCAAGGATGTTTTCAACATCGTTAAAAGTGTTGCAAGTGAGCATGAACACTTTGACAAGCTTTCAGCTGTTGTTAATGATGGTGCACCATCAATGCAAGGAAGACATACTGGATTTGCCGGGCTCCTCCAACAGAGCGGCATTGACTGTCCAGTATTGCACTACATTGTACATCAGGTGGGAAAAGTTATTGCTAGCTAACTATTTATATATGGTTATGAATGTGGGTTTTCTTTGTGAGAATTTTTATCATAAGCTAAATCCTATTGTATTTTGAGCTTACGGGAGGCAGCTGTGCCAAGACAATGAACTTCAGCCATGTCATGGATTTAGTTACCAAGGTTACCAATTTCATTCAAGGAGGGAACAGGTCTCTCAATCATAGGATGTTTGTAGCCTTTTTGGATGAAGTGAGTGCCGCTTATGGGGATTTACAGATGCACACAATTCAGATGGATGAGCTGTGGAAAGTGCTTGGAGAGGTTTTTTGTGCTGCACACTGAAATCCTAGCATTTTTGAAGGACAGTATTAGATGTGATACAAGTGCTTACTGCAATACATTACATTACATTACATTACAGTCATTTAGCCGACACCTTTATCCAAATCGACTTACAATAAGTGCATTTAACATAGGAAATCAGGAGAACTACTAGTCATCAGAGGTCATAAGTGCATCTAAACAAGCATCTAAGAGCAAAACCAGTGCTAAAGTAAAAGCGCAAGAAAGAGATTTTTTTTGTTTTTTAAATGAGTGAATACAATAAGTGCTAAGAGCAAGTAACAGGGTAGTAGTTGTTGAAGAGGTGAGTTTTCAACCTGCACCGAAAGATGGGCAGCGACTCTGCTGTCCTGACATCAGTGGGGAGTTCATTCCACCACTGTGGGGCCAGGACAGAAAAGAGCTGTGACCAGGTCGATCGGCAACAGGGGCCTCTGAGCGATGGGGCAACCAGGCATCCAGAGGCAGCAGAGTGAATGGTCGGGTGGGGGTGTAGGGCTTGACCATGGCCTGGAGATAGGAAGGAGCTGTTCCTTTCACTGCCCTGTAGGCTAACACCGGAGTCTTAAACTGGATTCGAGCAGCTACTGGGAGCCAGTGTAGGGACATGAGAAGGGGAGTTGTGTGGGAGAACTTAGGGCGGTTGAACAACAGACGAGCTGCAGCTTTCTGAACAAGCTCCAGAGGTCTGATGGCCGACGCCGGGGTGCCAGCAAGGAGGGAGTTGCCGTAGTCCAGCCGGGAGATGACCAGAGCCTGAATAAGCACCTGTGCCATCTCGTCGGTGAGGAATGGGCAAATTCTCCTGATGTCATGGAGCAGAAATCTGCAGGAGCGAGCAACCGATGCAATGTTTACAGCAAATGACAATTGGTCATCCGGGATCACACCCAAATTCCTCGCAGTCTGAGTTGGCGTCACCACAGTGTTGTCAATGGTGATGGCCAGGTCTCGGTGCGGGCAACCTTTCACTGAGAGGAACATCAGCTCTGTCTTGTCCAGATTGAACTTCAGGTGGTGTGGCACCATCCACTCCGAGATGTCAGTCAAGCATGCAGCAATGCGTGTCTCTACTTGTGTGTCAGAGGGAGAAAAGGACAAGATAATCTGGGTGTTATCGGCATAACAATGGTAAGAAAAGTCATGCAAGCGAATAACAGAACCCAGGGATCTCGTGTACAGGGAGAAAAGGAGAGGACCCAGAACCAAACCCTGTTGAACGCCTGTAGTCAGTCTGCGAGGCTCCGACATAGATCCCCTCCATGTCACCTGGTAGGAGCGACCTGTCAGGTAGAATGCAAACATTGAGAGTGCAGAGCCTGTGACACCCAGCGTAAATTAGCCCTGTTCAAAGAAGGCTTTTCATTCGTCCATCCAAATTTGGCACACTTTCTCGCCTATGAAGAGATGCACAAAGATGTCCCCGAATGTAAGAAACATTTCTTAAGTAGAGAGCAGACACAGAAACACTGCAGCAGCAATTCAAGGAATGCTTTCAGGATTTCCACGCCATGCAGCCACGAATTGTGTTAGTCACTGACCCCTTCTCTGCTGCTGTCAGTGAGCAACCCCAGAGTTGCAGTCGCCTCAGCCTTGTAATGGTAGCTTGAGAGGTAATTTGTGACATGTGAAACACTCCCAACAACTTTGTGTACAACAACAATCGTGAACATGTTGTTCAGGAAGGGTCCGGCAAAGTCTATATGCAGTCTCCTCCAGGACTCACCTGGGAACTCCCATGGGTGTAGAGGAACCTGCTGAGGCCTTTTTTGTTTCAGCTGTCATGTCTCACATCCTTACAAATTTGCTCTGCATCAGAGTCAAGGTTTGGCCACCATACATATTTCCGAGCTAGGGCTTTTGTTTTCACTATGCTTTGGTGGCCTAAGCAAATCTCTTTTTAACACTGCTCTTCTCATCTTTGAGAGTGCAATGACTCTGGTCCCCCATAGGATACAACTTTGCTCTATGAACAGCTTGTTTCTCTTTGTGAAAAACACCTTCAGATTTCCTCTACCTGGGTAGGCTAGCCTTGACAAACTTATAAACCTGAGAAACCTCAATGTTGGTGCCCTTGGTCCTTGCAACTTGTGTGGCATTGAGCAGTGCTCCTTGTAAATAATCTGCCAGCACTGAGTGAACTAGAGCTGAAGTCACAGCAGTTATTGTTTCACTGGTCTCGGGCAAAAGACAACGGGAAAGTCAATCAGCATTACTATGCTCTTCTGACTTGTGATAGACAATGTGGTAATCATACGCTGTTGATATAATTGCCCACTGCTGAGTGGGTGCAGCTGCCAGTGTGGGCAGACTTTTGTGCTCACTAAACATTGTCAGTAAGGAGTGATGGTCAGTAACTAAGTTAAAATGTCTACCCCACAAATACTGGTGGAATTTCTTTACGCCATATATGTATCAGTCCTAGAGCTTCCTTCTCTCTTTAAGAATATGTTTTCTCAACTGAGGACAGTGTTTGAGAGGCTGAACAATCGGTCACTCTTCCGTAGTGTGTGGCGTAGTGTGTCGAATAACTGCTCCGATGCCATAAGCTGAGGCATCGAATGCTAAGGTGTGTGGTAGTCTGGGGTCATAGTGGGCTAAAACCCGGTCACTAGTCAGCAGTTTTTTACACTTAACAAAACCAACCTGTTCTACCCAAGTCCCTTTCCAAGCTGCATATCCTCTGAGCAGTCTGTACAGTGGTGATAAGACTGTGCTTTGCTGTGGCACATATCTTCCATAATAATTAAAAATTCCCAAGAAAACCTGGAGCTCCTTGATGTTGGTAGGGGCAGAAGTCTCCTGTATAGCTCTCACCTTGTCCTTTGAAGGATGAATGCCATGCTCATCCAGTACATGGCATAGTTACTCTATTTGAGTTCTGCCAAACTCACACTTAGAGCGTTTCATTCGTAGTCCATTTTCCTGAAAGCGTTGTAGGACTTTCTGAAGGTTGTGGAGATTTTCCCTCTCCAAGCGTCCCATAATGAGCAGGTCATCAAGAAAAACTGCCACTGGTAAGATGCTACTAAGTCTATCTTAGAGAAGACACTGCCTCCACTGAGGGTTGCTAAAAGCTCCTCCAAACGAGGCAAGGGGTAGGTGTCTGTTCCCACTGCCTGATTTACTGACATTTTATAATCCCCACATAGGCAGAGTGACATGTCTCTTCTGGCACTATTGGTGCTGCCCATTCACTGTGCTTAACTGGAGATATGTTCATGTCCTCCAGCCTCATGAGTTCTTTCTCTACTCTTTCTTTCATAGCAAAAGAGGAGAGGTCAATGTTTACAAAGTTTAGGAGGTACATCAGGTTTAACTATGATAGAGGCTTTTCTGTCCTTAAGAGTCCCCAACTCCTCTCTGAACACCTCAGAGTATTTATTCAGCACTTCACTAAGTGACCTACACTTTGTTTCATTCAGATACTTTATCTGCTGCCAGTTTAACCTGAGATTCCTTAGCCAATTTCTGCCACACAGTGTTGATCCATCTAAAAACCAAAAGTAGTAAGTTTGTTTGACCCCCATATACCACCTTGGCAGTGATCTGCCCCAAAACAGGAATGCAACCTCCATTATAAGCTTCAAGCTTAACTTTAGCTCTCTGCAGTGGCAGATGTGAGAATACCTTTCTGTATCTTCCCTGTGATATGATACTCCTTGCAGCCCCAGTATCTATTTCCATCTCTAGATCAACATCAGCTGCAGAGAATGATGCTTCATACAGTTCAGTATCCTCACTTGAGACAGTCAAAATAGTGAACATCTCCAAATCGGTGTCTTTCACATATTTTGTGTGTTTCTTTTGCTGGTCTCTATCCTGTGAATTCCTTACATGCTATTGTGTCTTGGGGTGGAATGCCTTTTTAATGTGCCTATTCTTGCCACAGATATGGCATTTTGTCTCTTTGAAATGGCACTCGTTTGCATGGTGATTTTTTTTTCCTTTGCACCTGTACCAGTTCTTGGTTCCCTTTGGCCTCACCTTGTGAATGCTAGAGATATACTTTTATTAACTCCCTTGAGGAAATTCATCCTCTGCATTTAACCCATCCTAGCCATGTAGCTAGGAGCAGTGAACAGCCACAGTGCAGCACCTGGGGCCCATCTCCAAGATCACCGGAGTGAAACAAAGAGATCTGAATTCCTTTTGCAACCAACAAGTCCTCCAGAAAGCAGCAAGTATTTTGGCTTTTGGACATGTTCTAGCAAGTGAATTTTCTCTGTTGCCATCGGGGCGCCATTATGTTTTACCTGCTTGTAAAACTAACTGTTATTCTGAATCATTCATACCTGTTGCACCTCTATTATTAAATGTACCATAGTGTTTTTTTAGCAGATTTTTCTATTGCCTTTATCAGGTTTGTCTTATTGTGTTTCTGATTGTGTACTTTTATAGATTTTTATAGATTTTATTCCACATTTAGCTCCCTGGGGTGTTATTATTTATTGTTTGTGTTATTTGTTTGTTTGCATGTTACTGTGTTTTGTGTTCACAAGCTTCTCCAAACAAATTTCCTCTAGTGGGATTAATAAAGTTCTTTGTATTGTATTGTACACAATATTAAGAAGGTAATGTTTCGCCTGATCAGTGTAAATGTGTATCATCGGCACAACTACAGAAGCAAATAGAATCAGAATCGGAATCATCTTTATTTGAGGCCGGGCGACCTGTCCAGAGTGTCTCCCCACCTGCCGCCCAGTGACTGCTGGAATAGGCTCCAGCATCCCCGCGACCCGATCCCCGCGACCCTGAGAGCAGGATAAGCGGTTTGTAGTATAATGGATGGATGGATGGATGGATGGAATTTGACTCAGGTTTAGTGGTTCTCAATGTACTTACATCAGTGTTTCCCACCGGGCTGAAATATACTTGTGGTGGTAGCCAGCAGAAAGGGCCGGCATTACCTGCCGGCACAAAAATAGTCTACTACATGTGACAAACAACAAATATGTGTGACCTTTAACACAATATTTTGATTTATTGAATATTTCTATTAAGAATAAAACACTCTTTAGTGAGTACTAAGTTGGCACTGTTTGTCAGAGCACTTAATCTTTCTGGGTTTTCCAAAGAAGAGCTCCAACGCCTGTGCATAAGGGAACGCCTCTGGTGCTGGTCCATTCATTGATATTCACAGACATGCAGCCAGGTGCTCCCCTTTCAGTCTGTTTCTCGGGTCAGTTTTGACATGAAAAACTAATGAAAACAGAAACTTGGCTTTAAATTAACTACACAGAAATTAGATGCAAAATATATTTAGTGCTGAAAGAAAGATAAAATTCACTTTACCCTGTTCATGGTTGAAAAATCTCTCTCACAGTTTACAGTGGAGATGGGGATGACCAGCCCAGCTGCAGCTAGAAGGCAGAGGTTTGGGTCTATTTCTGCCCATTCATCGTTTTCACTGGCCAGCAGCTGCATGATCTGAGCTTGCGTCTTGTACTTCAGAGATTAGCCACGGAAGGGCAAAAGAGCATACAGGGCAATTGAAACATTTACAGATGTCAAAACAAGCAATTCTAACCACCAAGACAGATGAGACAGAAATCAATTCAGTTCATGTTAGTTCAGGCAATTTACCAACCTTAAATGATCCTGATAGTACATGCTGCTTGTAAGAGTTCCACTCCTGCGGAACTGTGGCTTCCTGTCCTGGGATGAATTTCTTTGTTAGGGTGTTAAACATTGAAATGTTAGTCATTTCATCTGAGGTAACTGCCTTTGGACCCAGGACACCGAGGGCCCCTAACACTTCAATGTGCTGGAATCTGCACTCAAAATTGCTCTCCAGGCTGCAGATGTAAGGTAAGACGACCTGGAATGATATATTATAATTTTTTCAGTTCAAGGAAAAAAAAGAATCTTAAAATTGTAAAGTAAGAAGGGATGTATTTACATCTCTGTTGAATCTGGCCCACAGCTCTTCCCAGGGATGTTCCTGGTTTCCATGTCCCCTCCTGAGGCAGCACAATTACATGCTAGGATGAGGTAAGGTTCTTTACCAGCCCTGTGGGTGGCTGAGATATTTAGGAGGGATTGGTCGAAGGAAGCCAAAAGCAAGAAACATTCAGAAGCTTGTGTTGTTATGGTGAATATTAAAATCACCAAGGATGGGTAATAGTGTACCAACCTCAGGCATTTACTGAAGCAACATTTAAAACTCTTCAACAAAGTTTTTTAGCTGACCAGGGGGTCTGTAGAGAATCATCATTATAAGCTTAGCTGCAGCATGATATTCAAAGGAGGTTAAAGAGAGATGGGGGGAGACTGGAGCATATTTGCAGGATGTTGTAGTGAGTAAACCAGTGCCACCACCTTACCCAGGGGAGCGAGGGGAGTGAGAGAAATATAAGCCTGAGGAAAGGGCTGCTGGTGTTGCAGTATTCTCAGGATGAATCCCAGTCTCAGTGAAAGTGAGAATGTTCAGAGCAGCCTTAAAGGCAAAATAGTGAATGAAACCTGCCTTATTTACTACAGCGTGACCGTTCCATAGGTCAATAGAGAAGGAGGTTTCTGGTACCCATGTCTGTATAGGATGCAAATTATTGCAATTGCGATTTAATCTGCAGCACTGACGACAACCATGTATGATAGCAGGAACGGAGTTGAGGCACACGATTTGCTCTGATGTTCCTCTGTGGGGAGCAATCCAGAAAGGATAGGTATATCTGTATAACAATACTGTAGCGACCGGAGGAGGTGGTCACTCTGACTGTAGGCGGCGGTTCTGCAATGGGAGAGTGCAAAGGCTGATGGGGCTGTTAACGTTCATGTTAAAATTGTGTTTCAGTGATGTTGTGTTCATGTTGTGTTGTTTGTTTGGGGGTTCGACTCGGATTGGGTGGATGACAATTTTACTGACTGACTGACTGTAGGACTGATGTTCTTAATAGTGACCTCAGGGGGAAAGCCATTGTTCAGCAGCCATTGTGGGGGCAAATAAAATAGCACTCCCGGGGTCGTGCGGTGTATGGGACATGAAAGCTGCCATTTACAGTGCCTTGCAAAACTATTCAACCCCCTTGACAGTCATCACTAATTACTGGATTATAAAAGATACTCACACACCCGTTCCTGAACAATATTATTTTTGTGAACCCCTAAGCTCTAACAGCATGTTCCCAAAGCCAAAACAAAACAAGTTAATGTTTCACTGAATTTTTATTAATAAATTAAAAACGAAAACATAGCCTTTGCATAAGTATTCAACCCCTTGTCCTCCGCAAGCGCCAAGTTTACACAAATGACAAATTGTTCTTAAAACAAACTCAGGTTAACACAATTGGACATAATTAGTATGCACCTGTAAGACATTGAAGTAACGGTCTCGTTTATGGGTATAAAAATCACTCTGTGTAAAGTTCATTAGCTGGGCGTGAACTCCATCAGAAAATGAAGACAAATGAGCATAATACTGAAGTAAGAGACAAAGTGATTAAATGCAGAAGGCAGGAAAGGCTGAACAATCATGTAACTTCAGTGACGTTGTTGGTCACCTGATCCAGCGGCCCAATTGTGTCAAATATGTTCACTCAGTAAACCATCCATCCATCCATTATCCAAACCGCTTATCCTGCTCTCAGGGTCGCGGGGATGCTGGAGCCTATCCCAGCAGTCATTGGACAGCAGGCGGGGAGACACCCTGGTCAGGCCGCCAGGCCATCACAGCACCCCCACCCCACACCACACTACACCACACACACACACACACACACACACACACACACACACACACACACACACCCCTAGCAACAATTTAGTATGTCCGATTCACCTGACCTACATGTCTTTGGACTGTGGGATGAAACTGGAGCAGCCGGAGGAAACCCACACAGAGGGCATGCAAACTCCACACAGAGGACAACCTGGTATGACCCCAAGGTTGGACTACCCAGGGCTCGAACCCAGGACCTTCTTGCTGTGAGGATACCACGCTAACCACTGTGCCATCATGCCGCCCTATACAAGAATAGTAATTGCAAAACACTGTACAGGGTAAACCACATAGAATTAAAATAAGTGCCATGCAGAGACCCAAAAAGCTTGCTGGCCTTGCTCTACCTAATTTCATTTATTATTATTGGGCTTGTAATATCAAGAAAATATTATCATGGAGGGGGTGTGTGTGTGCAAGACAGCTGTGAGGCCTGGGCACAAATGGAACACGCTTCCAGCCCATTTCATTTATGCTCCTTAATTTGTGCCTCCTCACCCCCTCCTCAAAGCCAATTTTCTTCCAACCCAATAGCGTGCCATTCAGTTAGAATTTGATCACAATTTAGGAGACATTTCAAGTTGTATACGACATCAGTACTTTCCCCTATCCAAAATAATCCCAACTTCCCGCCTTGTCTCGCTGATTCTACCTCTGGAGTTTGGTTCTGAAAGGGAATCAGGTCACTTTCTAATTTATGCGTTGATGGAAAATTCGGTTCATCTACACAACTTTCCCAAATGTACGATCTGCCAAAATCTCACTTTTTCAGATATCTCCAAATCTGACACGTTGCCCCGAAAAACGTTACTTCTTTTCCAAATTTACCAACAAGCAATACAATCGATCACATTCTTTCAGAGGCTTGATATCAAGTCTTTATGACAGAATAAGTAATATCTCCCCTCATTGCAAGTTGTTAGGAGACTTTGGGATGAGGACGTTGGAGGGGAAATGACGGATGATGACTGGGAGGCTGCACTTGGCCTAATACATACCTCCTCACCGCGTGCAAGACACTGCTTAATACAACTAAAGGTTATTTTGAGAGCTAGACTGGCCAAAATGTTTCCTAATGCAGACCCTTCCTGCCCTCGCTGTAAAAGTCAAGTAAAAACAAGCACCACCTAATTTTTTTCCAGATGGATTAAAGACATTATGCAGTCTTTGAAACTTGAGAAAATCAGATACACCCGTCAAGGGTGTATCCGTCTATACAAAAGTTTATGAAGGTTTGGACCCCCCCCTTTTTCGACTACTACAAGAGCTTACAAATCCCACTCAATAAAGAAGATTCTAGTTAGACTGAGGCGGCAGAGAACCCCCCCCCCCCCATTTTCTTTTTCTTTTTTGTTTGCTGTCTGTTTATTTTTCTTTTTCTTTTTTCTATATGTATGTGTGTACTATGAACAATATGTATGGCAAGATCCATATGCAATCTGTGTACTAATTTATGCATATGGGTTATGTATAATGCATTTATGGTTATTTACTTTCATATATATTCATGTGTTATGTGCATAAAAAAAGTGTATTGGGAAAATCAATAAAAATCGTTAGAGAAACATGATCACTCAGTCACGCTAACGTGGACGCTCAGTCAGTCAGTCATTCAGTCAGTCAGAGAAGTTTGAAGGGTTGGCCCGCCAGCCGGTCCAGCCAAAAACATAACCCAGTTACTGCGATGACTAACCGCTTGATGTCAGCAAAGAGCCACCATGACTGTGTTCACAGGCACGATGACGTCAGATGTCAACACGTCGTCCGACGCATACGTCTCCGTTACAGCGAATCAGATTCGAGTCTGGCAGGCTCAGCAAAGATGGCGTCGGGACGAGACGTAGGGGAGAGAACTTGGTGCTTTACCGTCATTAAAAACAAACAGTGTCGTTGTAAACATCCCAAGAACTGATATTTCGGAGGCGCTTGAAAGTCAGTCGAGCGTGAGTTAGTTACAGGGTGCCGCGTTGTTCTGCACGACTGCGTCGCGGATCTCAGAAGCTTTGTTTTCGGGCAGACAACCCCTCGGCTCGGATTGCTCATCGGATTCAAATTGGCAAGGGAATTAGTTAGCCCGTTTAGCTTTTTAGCTCCACCGGCTACTTGGACACTTCTCGGTCCTCATGGATTGCTAGTTGTACCGGCGTTGACATTGGAAGACGTATCCACACCTAGAGTTGTTTTCTTATTTGCCGGCCTTTCATGAGCCACGCGGATTAAAAACACTGGGAATAACAAGGGCCACCGACTCGGCATTGCGACGCTGTTGTGAGTGTCCAACTGGAGTGATCGGTCGTCATGTATTTTCTTACAGGCTGGCCCCGGAGGCTACTTTGTCCGCTCAGAAGTGAAGAGAAACCCTCCCACATTCAGCCCAGCTCCCAGAGGTTTTACTTCGCCGTGTTGTCCGAGACACAGCTCAGCATCTGGTTTAGTCGGGTAAGCAGCTGCAGCAAGACCTCCGTAACCACTCTGTCTGTCTGAGCAACATTGTAAGGCGCTTCTCTTTGCAAACGTGGGTGCTTGTGTTATGCATTGCAACGTTAGATGTGCCCCCACTTTCTCTTTCGCCTCACCTGCTAAATAAATGCAACTTGGCTGCTCGTCTTCCTTCCGTGCGTGAATCCCATTTCAAAATATGAACGACTCCCAAGTGTAAATGACGATTCTGGCCTTATCATAAATGGATATTAACTTTTAAGTTGTCGCTGTGTGACCAGTATCACCGGTGAACGCGTGACTGTAACCTACATGGTCATCCGCAGCGTTGGTTGGTATGCGTTGAAGCCATTTGAGAGTATCCGTATACGTGTGAATTAGTTACTTTGCATTCCCAAAAAGGGCTGTATAAGTGCTTTCCCATAAAGTAACCTAAGTATAAACAAAAGATATATCTCGTCAGATCCGACATATTTGCCATTAGTTAGTTTAACCTTTGGCACAGACATATTTCATCAAATATTTACCTCATCACGTTCGGTTTATTTATTCATTATCTTCTTTTTTTATTACTATGGGCACAGAACTCGCCAAAGTGTTCAATATAAAATGTCACTGGACTTGTTTTGTCTTCATTGTCTTTGTTTTGACTACTTCGATGTGTTGGTATCTGTTTTGGCGGTTGAATATGAGCAGATGTTGCTGAAGCCAACTAGCTGTTTTATTCGGAAACTTAATCTTTCATAGCACAATTTAGTTTTATTACAAAACCCCTCCAAATTTTGACAAATAAAAAAAAAAAGATTGCAAATTGCATATAAATTCCTAGCTGCCAGTCATGCTAGTTGCATATAAAGTGGTTTTCTTGGTGGCTTCTGTGCAGTTTTAAGAAGTCATTGGCTGTACAGCTTTCATTGGAACAGTTTTTTTAAGCAGAGCCATTTCAGAATGACGAGTCCTTTTTCTTGGGTCCCAGATGTGTTCAGACTTCCAGGTTTGTAATTAATCAGGGGCATCTAACACTCTGGTATAGAAACGTACTGACACAATAAGTACCCTAGTCAAGCGTGACACTACTGACTAAGGACGAAGGGGGATAATTTTGCATGGTGGACGCTGCAAAACCACCCAGGTCAAGATCAGGGCTTTGACCTGATTCTGCTCCACTTTGTTCAGAGTTTAAGTTTGTGTAATTCTGTGAAATGCAGAATGCAGACATATTTACTTTTGATGGCATTATCTACTGATAGATTATTGCACATTGTTTTGTACATGGCTCCAGTGGGTACGAGCCTACCTCCTAACAGGAATAGACCCTTGTGGTTGCATCCTGTAGCGATTCTAAGATTTGTCTATAAAGGAGGGCAGGCTTGTAGGGTTGTAGACTAAACATCCACATAAGTTAAGTTAAAAATAATGGTGCAAAAATTGTCTTAATAATTAATCAACCTGATGATTACAGTAATTATTAATAAATCAGTTGGACTCATACTTGTTCGTTTTCATTTGGGAAGAAGTGAACTGGTATGTTCCAAACCAATATCTTAACCTTACTCTTTTGATAATCACTTGTTCTTGAAATATTAACTTGAGCCTGCCATGTGTATGAGAGTCTATGTAACATTCTTTAATGGTTAATTTCAGTGAAAAGCATGTCACAGAAAGTTGAATGAGTTCATCTGGACACAACATTTAGTGGGAGAAACGTTTCATCACACATTTAAGTGACTTCGTCAGTTTCAGCTGATGGCAGGTATCCCCAACCTTATAAACAGCATAGTTTCATAATGACCGAAACCACGATCAGTTTCATATGCAAATTGCCATGACCATTAATGAGAGTTACAGTGGTCATGTGTACTGTTCGCAGATGATTTGGGAATAGTTTTAATCACAGCATTATAAGATGGTGACAGATGTACTCTTAGCCCCCCCTCGGTTCAGGGGTCGTCGTTCCCTCTTTGCATAGCTAGCCTCTTTGACTCCCCATTCAAACCAGCGTTCCTCCCTATCAAGGATGTGCACATCCTCATCCTTGTAAGAGTGTAGAGGGGTGTAGACTGCATAGTCCTGGCCTGACAAGGTTGCTCTTCTTTGTTGTGCCATCCTCTTTGTCAGAGTCTGTTTGGTATCCCGAGTGTATAATTCATGGCAATCCTCCTGGCACTTAACAGTGTACACTATATTGCTCTGTTTGTGCCAGGGGACCCGATCTTTGGGGTGGACCAATTTCTGGCGCAGCGTGTTTTCTCCTACCAAATAAGGAATCACCATTGTTTACACTTAGACAGTGGTTGTCCTTCTCCTCTCCTCAATCGACTGGTGCACTGTTTGAGCGATTTCCTTGCTTTGACAAATGCTTAGTTAGGATAACCACACTTACCCAGGGCCTATTTATTGTGAGATTTCTCCTCTTCTCTGGCTGCTGTGTTGGTGGGGACGTCGTCTGCTTGGTGGTACAGCATCCTGATGACTCCTAGTTTGTGCTCCAGTGGATGATGAGAGTCAAACCTTAAGTACTGATCAGTATGTGTTGGTTTACGATTAATATCAACAATCAAATGACCCCATTACCAATTTCAGTTTCACAGTCTAAGACTAATCTGTAATTTTTCACATCCTCCCTGGTCAACTTGATGTCGTTTTCCACAGATTTAATGTAGTCAGTGAAATGTTGTATGTCGTGAGATTTCATTTTAATCCAGGTGTTGTCCACAATGGCTAGGTGGTGTCCCTGGATAGGCCATCAGAGCACTCTTTTCCACTTTCTCCATGTGCAGTTCGGCCACTGTAGATGAAACTAGGGAACCCATAGCACCCCCATGTTTCTGCCTATAGTACCGCCCCCTGTATGTGGACTGAAGACACAGCTTCAGGAGCAGACATTCTAGGTCAAATGTTAAGTGTGGTCCGATTGCTAAGGGTGGGGTCATTCTGTAATTTCATACAGAATGCCTCCACTGCTTCATCAAGAGGAACGCACGTTAAGAGAGATGTAATATCATAAGAAACCATTGTTTCATCCACCTCCATAATGATGTCTTTCACCTTATCCACAAAATCCGTAGTGTTCTGATTATGTTTAATACTGCCTAATATTGGGTTAAGAATACATGCCAGAAACTTCGAGATGTTATAGGTCACTTGAGTTAATTATACTAACAATGGCACATCCTGTTTATATATCTTGGGTAAACCATACAGACTAGGTGTAGCTTCCCCTGGATATAATCTGTGGTACAAAACTCTGCCAATAGCATTGTCCTGCTCTAATAGCTTCAGACAAACTATCACCTTTTTCTTGTAACCATTGCCTGGATCTCGTTTCAGGGGCTCATTAGTATTTATGTCGCTGAGTAACGTCATAACTTTTTCATTATAACCTTTCTGGTTTAATACAACAGTGCATCTGCCTTTGTCTCCCGGAAGGATGATGATGTTATTGTATTTCCTGAGAGTTGTGAGTGCATTCCTCTCATCTCTGCTGATGTTGGATGGTGGCAGCTTTGCATTGCTGAGGCAGGCTGAAACTTTTGGCCACAATTGCTCTACTTTCGGGTCCATGATGTTGTTGTTACGTATTGGCGATTCTGGGGTTGTGATCAGTTCCACTAGCGGGACTTGCCTCAGCGTGACAGCAAAATTCAGCAAAAAAGGAAACTACCGGCCTAGCTTACTGTTTCCTCTCCTGTAGTACCACAAAAGTTACCATGACAATTCCTGCTCTGAAACAAAAATCAAGACGCTAGCCCAGCCTAGGCAATGCAATGAGCAAACAGCATGGAGCGAGTGAAAGTTATCACCAAAACAAAAACAGCTAATTTCTAAACAAAATGCAAATTCTCCTTACAAATAATAGCATCACCACACAAGCTGTGTGTGCACTTAAATGGAATATGGGGACAACAGCCCAGGGTGCAAAATGCATGACAGCCACCCCCTTCTAACCACACAAAATCAACAAAATTTCATGTAAGCCAATGTATTCATCAGGACAGCGCGCACACAGCCAATCAACCATTAGCGACAGACACTTCAGAACCATGGACAGTGAACAGTGATCAAGGCTTTTTCGAAACCCGCTACCACAAACAAGCATTATTGTTAACAAATAATATTATTAGATTGGCACAGTGCCCTATTAAATATATATATTATGGTAAATGTGCATAGTGAACACTGAGTTGGTTGATCTATAGATTGACCGGTAATTCTCCATAATGACCAGTTTCTACCAAACAGTAGCAGGGGCGGCCAGAATATAATCAATTGGCATGTCAGTGTATTAGACTGTAAATAACTTACCGAATTAAACCCTGGTGTAGGTCTTCCTTTGCCGATTACCAGCTTTTCATTAAATGTTAATCTTGACAACGGTGTGGATAGTAAATTCTCAAGATGTCCTACTCACTAGTGGTAACGTTGGCTTCCATCAGGAATTAACAGGCTAACTAGCTGGCTAGTTTATAGGATCCCCCCCCCCCCGCCTGCTTGTGATTTGTTGCCCCTCCTCAGCGGGCAGAACTTGTCATAAAGTTAGCAATAACAAAGCCTACCCATTTAGAGGGGAGATGTAATTGGTCAAGTTTACTGTCATTTGACATAACTCTCTCATTGAATTACTATTGCTTTGACCTCTGTAAAATTGTAGCTGGACCACCAATCACAGAGCTGAAAGGATAGCATTTTCTTCCCAGCAACTGCAGAGGCAGCAAAATTCTGATTGTGAGACAAAGGAGAGTCTTTCATTTTTAGCCCTTAACATTCCAACACAAACTGAATAGGCAGGTTTAAATGGTTTATTTCCTCTGAAACATTTTGTTGATTGTCAAATTATGAATTAATAAAATAGAATTAGAAGGCCCTGATGTTTCCTTTTGGGTATGGCGCTATACCCTTTTTAAAAAATATTTTATTTATAAAATTTTCAATTAACAGGAATAGACAAGACAGATCACAAAAACAGTAAATCCCCCCATCTCCCCCCTCCCCCACCCCTAAGCAAATCAAACAGACACAAGGACAATAACCAAAGCAACCATAACAACAGAACTGCTCTTAAGATACAAAAAGAAATGACGTTCAGCACCATCTTTTGAATGGGATAGATGCGAATAGATGTCTCAGACTGAAATTAAAAAAAAATGTAAAAAAGGAAAAATGTACAGTATAAAGACTTAATACAATGTAGTTCACTCAGCTATATAAATTAAACCCCCCCCAAAAATTTTTTTTCAATTCAAGATGACTTTGACAGATAAGAAAGGAATGGTTGCCACATTGTGTTAAAGGTTGCAGGCTTAAGAGAGACAGTGTATCAGATCTTCTCCATATGAAGCAGATTGGTGATTTCAGCTAACCAGGTTCTAAACACAGGCACCTCTTCACCCTTCCACTTTGTGAGTATAATCCTTTTTGCAACAACCATGCCATATTGTATTGTCTTCTGTTCCAAATGAGACAGAATTAGATGATGCCTGGTTTCCCCCAGGATGGCGGTGTATGAGTCTGGTGTGAGGTCACAACTATATACGTCAGAAAAGTGTTTAAAAATATTTGACCAGAACTTATTTAGTTTAGGGCAAGACCAAAAAAGATGGCCCAGTGTGCCCTCCGCTGCTTTACACTTTGGGCAGATTGGGGATACAGAGGGATAAAATGCGTGTAGCTTGGTAAAGGAGTAGTGCACCCTATGAATCACTTTAAATTGGATAAGTTGGTGTCGGGAGTTATAGAACAGTTATGGATAGCTTTAAGGCTTGTTTCCCAGCTCTCATCTTCGATTGCCATACCAAGATCCTCCTCCCAAGCTTCTTTTAAGTGCTGCGTGGAGACTGAATCGTGTGTTGTAAAAACATCAACAAATCTAGTAACAAGTCTCCTTGAATGAGGGGGCTGATTCATAAGGGTATATAAGTTGACAGCGGCAGGGAACACCTCAAAGGTAGGCAGGTTGGTACGGACGTAGTCTCTAATCTGGAGATAACGGAAGAAATGGGATGCAGGGAGTGCATACTTTTCCCTCAACTGTGCGAAGGTGGCGAATGTGTTATCTACCTATATAAAGGTTTGCAATAGTGATGATACCCTTTTTTCTCGAAATTGTGACGGCATTATCAGTTAGAGAAGGGGAAAAGGCATGGTTGTTGCAAACAGGAGTGTAAGCAGAGATGTCAGGTAGAGCAAACACTTTCCTAATTTGATACCAGATTTTTAGAGAGTTAATAAGCATAAAGTTATCACCCACAGTGGCTTTTGGAAGTACGTTCCTAGCGAAGAGAAGAGCAGGGAGAGAGCTTTTGGTGATATCCTGCTCTAATGCAAGCCATGAAGGGGTGGAGGTGGTGAGACTGTTTGGGTACGCGCCTTGCCAGTACATCAGCGCTCTGCAGTTGGCAGCCCAGTAGTAGGATTGGAAATTAGGCAGACTGAGGCCCCCCGCACTTTTGGGTTTGAGTATGTGCTTTTTGGCTATACGATGTGCCTTGTATCCCCAGACAAAGGGAAGGACAGTAGAGTCTAGTAGCTTAAAGAAAGACTTGGGCAAAAATATTGGTAGATTCTGGAAGAGGTATAGAAACCTGGGGAGAGCCACCATTTTAACTGCGTTGACTCGTCCTATCATGGATAAAGGTAAGAGCCTCCAGGTTTCAATATTGGATTTCAATTTGTCTACTGTCGGTGAAACAGTCTAATATAGTATTGCAATCTCCATCGGTGATTAGGTGGGTGGTCGATAGATCAGGGATAAGATTAAAAACTTTTCTAAAAAATCCAGGGTCGTAAAAATTGGGTGCATATAGTATATTCAAGAAGGTGACATGCCGTGATAAAATATTGCCTGTTACTATAAGATAACGACCATTCGGGTCAGAGATGGTCGAGATGTGAACAAACGGGACATTCCTGCGAATTAATATGGCGACTCCTCTGGCTTTGGACGAAAAGGTGGACTGAAATACCTGAGATACCCAGCTACATTTTAACCTCCGCTGTTCTGTGTGCTTAATATGCGTTTCTTGTAAAAAGATTATATCCCCAGATAAGGATTTCAAGTGCGAGAAAACCTTTCCTCTTTCCAGATTGGACCCTAAGCCTTTCACATTCCAGCTGAGTAGGATTAGGCTGCTGCCTTGTGGCGAGCCTGTGTAACCTGTTGCAGTCATAGAGAAACATTATTCAAACATTGTGACGCATCCTCATCAATAATAATACTGTCGGTGCATGAGCAGAGAGAGCAGAAACTCGGAACAGAGAAAAACACATAACAAACCCTTCCCCCGCCCACTCCCCCAAACGAAGTAACGCGCAAATTCCCTCATAAACACTGAGAAACAGCTAAACACAACAATGAAATAACACTAACGTCAACTCTGCAAAAGAGAGTGGCTGGCTACGTATACCTTATCGGTGTAGTTAAGAAGCTCTGTCCACCCTCATGTCCGTAACACTCACACGGTAAGTTCAAGTTGAGCAAAGCAGGGGATCACAGGCCCCCGGTATTGGTGAGAATGCAAGTCCCGGTGATTCAACATGGAGACCCACTGGCAGCGGTGTTAGACGCGATCCTGTCTATGAAAGCTTCGGCATCTGCGGGTTTCTGGAATATTTTCTGTTCGTTTCTATGGGTGATGATCAGTCTCGCAGGGAAAACGAGGCCGTGGTTTATCCCTGCATCTCTCAGCTTCTTCTTCGCTCCGTCAAAGGCTTGGCGTTGCTCGGCTACTTCAGGCGAGATGTCTGGGTACACGTTGATCCGAGCTCCGTTAAAGGACAGAGGAGATTGTTGGCGGGCAAGCTTCAGGATCTTCTCCTTCTCCGGAAAGTGGTGGATTTTGGCGATCATGGTGCGCGATCTTGCGGGCGATGGTTGTACGCCTATGCGGTGCGCCCGGTCCACTTTCAGTCCACCGGGGAAGTTCTGCACTCCCAGGAGTTTAGGTAAGAACCCCGCAACGAACTCCGTTGGTTTGCCGCCCTCAACTTTCTCTGGTAGACCAGTGATTTTGATGTTGGAGCGTCTTGAACGGCCTTCTAGGTCAATCAGCTTACTCTTCGTGGCTTTGTTGGTTTCAGTCAGCTCATCACACCGCTTCTCCAGGGCTGCGATACGGGTCTCGTAGTCGGTAGCACATTCCTCCAAATCAACGATGCGAGTTGAGTGGTCGGTTAGTGAAGTTTGGACTGCATTTAGTTTAGTGTCCAGCGTATTGAACCTCGCGTTGATGTCCCCTTCTAGTTTCTGGATAGCGGTTAAGATGCTAGCCAGGATAGGCTGAGGGCTCGTGGTGTCGCCGGTAGTGCTGGGGTTGCTAGCCATTTTGGTTAAGCTGCTAGCATCGCTGTCGGCGTCAGAAGTGGCTTTGTCCTCCTCTTCGGGAGACAATTTTTGGTTCGTTGTCTTATTCTTATTGTTATGTCGTCTCTTGGTCATATTATTTGCGGTGTGAGTGTGTTTTATTCTAAATTTTTAGTGAGGGTTGTGAAGCTTCCCTAAAACGCAGCTACTCCATGCGGTGTTCAGGCCACGCCCCCATGGCTCTATACCCTTGACATGCACTGTTCATATCTGCTATCCCCATTATGTCAGACCAGTTTTGTTTATTTTAAAGTTAAATGCATCAATCTCGTGCACTATGAGAGCAGAATTAAGAGGCTGGCTCTATGAAGATTTGTGTGCTCTTGTTAACAATTTTGTACTCTAGTAAAAATTTTAATCATAGACAAATTGGTTGCATAGATATGAATAGTGATGAGACAGCAAAAAAAGACAGATGGAGGCGGTTTAACGCAGTTCACAAATGTTCAAAACACGAAATCGACTAGAGCAGTGGTACTCAGACCGAGGCTCTGTGATGACTATATTGCGACTCTGAAGTCTCCTGTTTTTGCGTTTTCCAATTATTTTTAACCAAATATTTCACCAGCTATTGTCTGTGACACTTGCAGCAGTAACATTCTTCTCCTGCTTCTGATGCAGATTAGACGCAGCAAAAGTGTATTGCTGCCCTCGACGGGTCATTTGTAGAAGTCCACTGAATGAGCTAAATCCTTATGTAGATTCCAGTGCAATGGAGGAAATTAATATATATTTTTTTTGCTATTTTACAATGTTCTGTGCTGAGTATCGATTTTAATGACTTATCTCAATCTTTTCAATTAATTTTTGACAGCTCTGCTTGCAAGAGGCTTCTCTCTGTGTGATAGCATGATTCACAGTTTCCAGCAGTACCGTTAATAATCCAGTTTTACAATAAGAGCAACCTATGACCCTATGAAAGTTGGGTGAGGCGGCATATTTTTGTAATGTGGCCCTTTCCAACATTTTTTTATTGTGATTGTGGCTTCTGAGTTGGCCAAGTCTGAATATCGCTGGACTACAGCATACATTTGACATCGAAGAAATAACGCAATAGGGGTTACCTCTGTTGAAGTGGTTTATTTTTAGAGAATAAAAAATATACTGGATGGAGGAGGGCTCGTTGTCATTTCCCTGTTCAACTTTGTAGTCGAACATTTTTAGATTTTAGCCAAAATAGACCTATTTTGACTGAAAACAGAGAACCATGGCCTCAGACTTGGACGTGCTGACTCTCATCCCAGTCATTTCACACTCAGCTGCAAACCGCCCTAGTGCGTGCTGGAAGTCGCGCTTTGATGAAGCCAACAAAACCACATCATCTGCGAAGAGCAGAGATGCAATTCTGAGGTTCCCAAAACAGACACATTCCTCACCTTGGCTGTGCCTTGAGATCCTGTCCATGAATATCACAAACTGAATCGGAGACAAGGGACACAACCTTGGCAGAGTCCGACACCCATCAAAAATGTGTTTGACTTTGTGCCGAGAATGCGGACACAGCTCTCACTTTGGTTATACAAGGACCGGATGGCTTGTAGCAACTGCCCCGATACCCCATACTCCCGCAGTGCCCCCCACAGGATTCCCCGGGGTACATGCTCATAAGCCTTCTACAAGTCCACAAAACACATATAGACTGGCTGGTCAAACTCCCATGCCTCCCTCAGCACTTCTGCAAGGGTAAATAGTTGGTCCATTGTTCCACGGCCAGAATGGAATCCACATTGTTCCTCCTGGATCTGAGGTTCAACAATTGGTCGGAGCTTCCTTTCCAGCACCCTAGAGTAGACTTTCCCAAGGAGGCTGAGCAATGTGATGCCCCGATAATTGGAGCATATCCTCCGGTCCCCTAAAGGTAGATGTTAAGAGAAATTAAGTCATAAGCCTCTTCAGATGTAGTTTTGAGTCATCTGTGTCTCTCATTGAGCATGACTTAATAGGTTTCAGCTTATTGTATTCTGACATCCTCAGGAAGAAAACTATTTATTTTACTGTCAGCAAACAGCTAGTTTACCAATCCTAAGTTTCCGTGACACTATAAAGTTTTTATATGTGGATGGGACACTGAAAGGTAGAATTACTCTTACACCTGGTCTCACATTTCAGTGTTGGGTTTTGATGCATAATGCATCCCAGCTTGAATTGCATGAGCTAATACCCTGGTTTCATTACACAAGCATGGCCAGTGAGTCTATAATGTCCTAGTTTTCTTTCAGTTTTGACAGGATGATCTTCCTTATTCAAAAAAAGAAGTAGGGTAGGTTTATTAGCCAAGGTGATTTTGCAGCAGAATGAGTGTAATGTTCATTGCAGTGATGGAGTAGATCATTTGTTGCACCTACCATAGGTACAGTCAATTAATTGTCACCATGCTCAACAAACATTAGGTCAGTGCATTCCAGCATCTAGTCGTTAAAAAACAAAATAGAACTTATCAGTTTCTGTTCCTTGGAAAGGTGAAAAATGTCCTCACTGGCAAACTGGGTAAAGTAAGTAGGCCAGATTCCCTCTCAAAGCTGAAATTAACCCAATTTTGTGGAGTCCTCCACAGGTGTTAAATTCATGCCCTGTGATATTGTTTCCTTCTATGGATTTATTTGACTGCAGCTAAATGTAATTATTTTATATGGTGGACAGTGATGTACACAAGAGGTAAATAATGTTGTTTGATCTAGTAAGAGGATATAAGAAACAGATTATTGTTTGTTTCTGTGATTGCGAATGATGTCTGGATCAGTTATCGGGTGTAGTGGTAAACTCAGAGCTAGTGGCCAAATTGGTGTATGTCTGCCTATTTCTGACAAACAATCAGTGGAAAATAGTGATTGATCGAGTTTACTCATACTCTAGCCCAAGAAACCATCCCTTGTCTCACCATTTGCACATAAAAATCCAGTGTAATTTTTAGATGACATTTTTTATACCTGTTTCAGTAGATAATTTCGAATGGGGCTGTCAGTCCATAAGAATGTTTAATTGAGTTAATCAAATCATAGACCGTGATTAATCATGATTAATCAGAAATCTGTATTACATTCAAATTCAGTTCTCCTCTTTTGGTAAAGTACCACATGTTTGTGGTGATGTGGTAATAATGACAATTAACAAAATGGTTGAAGGAATCAATCAAATAGACTTTACTGAATAATGTCTTCTCTATTATGTAGCTGGCTAATAACACTATGGTGTAAACAATTTCACACACGATGCAGGGACCACAACGCACACACGGCTGTTCATTTTCATGCTTTACTAGGAACTCTTCTTCTGTTGGTTACAACCCAGACAACAGCAATATAGAATACAGGTGCCACCTAGTGGTCACTGGTAGAATAGCATCATCCATACATAACATCTCCTCCCAACTAAAATATGTTGTACATCAACAATGCAAAAATCACTTCCCGGAACAAAGATTAAGTGACAAAGGCGTAATGTTACTTCCCAAAAGTACATTCAAAACATTGTTATTTTCCAGTATACATTCAGAACCCGTATTCGTTTCCCAATATTTTTAAACTGAAAAGTCTCAGTCTCTTTACCACATTATCAATGTGTTTACTCAGCAGAGTAACGTGCAGGTGGTTTAGTATGTCTCACCGGATAGCGCGAGTGTCTAACAGTCTCCGCTATCTTAGTAGGTCCAGCACCAGCTGGTTCACTGGAGTGAGGTGTCTCCGTGGGCTCGATAGCCACTGGAACTGGATTAGTGTTCTCATCAGTGTGAGATGCAGGGGTACCGAGGTGACGTGTAGTACCACCAGCACTACGTTGAGGTGACATAGGGAAGCTGGTAGGAAGGTGGACTGCAGAGCTGGCAGCGTCCGCGTGTGCCTGCTCTGTTCGAGTCAACATCTGATCCACATGGCGTTTCCACACTCCCTGTGCTCCCACCTTGACCTCGTATGACACTGGTCCCGTTTGAGTCATTATAACTCCTTGTGTCCACTTTTCCTCCCCCTTCCGGTAATCACGAACAAGGACAGACTCACCGACTGCAAAGTGTCTGGCCTTGGAGTGTTGTTGACGGCGTTGCTGCTGGGAGTCTTGAGAGCGATGAACAACCCCAGCCACACTGGGTTTGAGAAAGTCAAGTCGCGTGCGTAGCATGCGCCTTGTGAACAGCATAGCCGGCGGTTCCTTTGTCGTGGCGTGCGGGGTGTTGCGATACGTCAACAGGAATGTGTCGAGCCGCTGTTGCACTGGTGCGGCGCCCCTGGAGGATTTGAGGGCGTGTTTGAAAGTCTGTACAAAGCGCTCGGCCAGGCCGTTCGTAGCAGGGTGATACGGCGCTGAGCGAATGTGCTTGACTCCATTGGCTTTCAGGAATGTGGCGAATTCCTCAGAACAGAACTGGGGTCCATTGTCGCTTACGAGAATGTGAGGAAGGCCGTGGCGACTGAAAAGGCCCCTCAGTACTGTGATGGTCTTGCTTGCTGTGGTGCTATCCATGATTTGCACCTCGGGCCATTTAGAATGAGCATCTACTACCACAAGATACATGTGTCCTTCAAATGGACCAGCAAAGTCCATGTGAATCCTTTCCCAAGGACTGGAAGGCCACATCCATGGATGTAGAGGGGCAAGACTCGGTTCTCTCTGAATACGCTGGCATGAGTGGCAGGATTTGGCCTGGAGCTCGATCTGAGAGTCAATACCTGGCCACCAGACATACGACTGTGCCAAGCTTTTCATCCTCACTACCCCTGGGTGTGCTGTATGTAGCTCGTTGAGCACCCGGGGCCGTAGCTTGGGTGGCACTACCACTCGTGTGCCCCACATGTGCTGAAGCCTTACAATGCTCTATAGTGTAATCATGCGCTGACAAGAGGAGCGCCTAGCGCTGCATGCGGGCTGTGGCCATCGACGGCATACTCCTCACTGGACTGAGAATGGAGGTCAGTGGGCGATGGTCTTTGAGTAGAGTGAACTTGTTACCATAGAGATACTGGTGAAACTTACGTACGCCAAAGACTATCCCCAGCGCCTCTCGCTCAATCTGGGCGTAGTTCTGCTCTGCTTTGCTGAGTGTTCTTGACGCATAAGCGACAGGTTTCTCTACACCATCAGGCATGACGTGAGAGAGTACAGCCCCTACCCCGTAGGGTGAAGTGTCACAGGCTAGACGGAGGGGCAGCTCAGGGTTGTAGTGGGTTAGCACCTTCTGAGATACCATGAGCTCTTTCCCTTTTCGGAACGCTGCCTCACAAGCTGTAGTCCACTGCCATTTCTTCCCTTTGTGCAGCAGTGCGTTCAGTGGTTGCAGGATAGTTGCCAGGTCTGGGATGAAATGTCCATAGTAGTTTATCATTCCGAGGAGCGAGCGTAGTTGGCTAACGTTGGTGGGCACCAGTGCCTCCACAACAGCGCGTTCCTTCTCTGGCGTCTTGTGGAGCCCGGCAGCATCGATGATATGACCTAGATACTCTACTGACTCCTGGAAAAACATGCACTTATCCTTTTTGACATGGAGACCATACTCCTCCAGTCTCGTGAGAACATCGTCCAGGGCTTTCAGGTGGGTCTCTTCATCTGGCCCACTAACCAGAATGTCATCGAGATAACAGTGCGTGAATGGCAATCCAACGAGCACTTGATCCATAGCCTTCTGGAATAACGCTGGTGCCGACGCAATACCGAAGGGCAAGCGGTTGTAGCAGAAAAGTCCTTTTTGTGTGGAAATAGTCAGTAGCTTCCTCGACTCCTCCACTACTTCCATCTGTAGGTATGCGTTTGACAAGTCCAGTTTACTGAAGCGTTGACCTCCAGCTAGCGATGCAAAGAGATCCTCAATGCGTGGCATAGGATACTTGTCCACACAGAGCGCTTGGTTGAGGGTGACTTTGAAATCACCACAAAGTCTCACCGTGCCATCCTTCTTGTTGACAGGAACTACAGGTGTGGCCCAGTCACTATGCTCCACTGGTGAGATCACGCCAAGGTCAGTGAGGCGGGTCAGTTCAGCCTCTAATTTGGATCTCAGAGCATAGGGCACATTACGTGGTGGGCAGAATTTGGGTATGCTATCAGGTTTAAAAGTCACTCTCGCCTTAATGTCTTTCATTGAACCCAACCCATCTGAGAACACAGCAGAATGCCGCTTTAGTACAGCATCTAAACTGTCTTTCTTTTCAAGTTGTACACCATACACAGTTTTTAAGTCTTTCCAGTTAAGCTTAATAGCTCTCAGCCACTCTCTACCAAATAGTGGAGCTGCATTCACTTTTACAACATACAATGGTAACTCAGCTGTTTGCTTATTCAGGTTTACTTTCACATTAATAACCCCTTCTGGTAACAAAGGTTCACCTGTATACGTCCTAAGGACTACATCAGTAGGCTGCAGTGGCGCCTTTTTCATCGTACTTTTATACTGTTCCCATGAAATTAAAGATACAGCAGCCCCTGTGTCTAATTCCATTTCCATTTTCTTACCATTTATTTCAGGTAACACAGATATACGTGAATATTTACCCTTACGAAACAGTGCATAACATGGCAATTCGTTATCAGTGTCAGATTTAGTCCCTTCACTTGTACTTTCATTGTCACTGGCCTCCACACAATGCACTTTGTTCTTCTTGTCTCTCCCGCTGTGTTTGTATGTGTTGCTTTTGCCTATAAACTCCGGTTTCCCTTCTCTGTATTTCCTCTCTCTGCCATAGTCATTCTTGGGTTTACTTTTACACATGCGACCAATGTGGCCTTTCCTGCCGCATTGATGGCAGTCTCTATCTTTATACCAACAGTCATCATCACTATGATTTGTCTTTCCACACCGCCTGCATTTGGCATGGGATGTTTGAGAGAGAACGGCATTTACCTTTAACGAGCTGCTCAACTGTTGTGCATCACGCGCCACTGTTTCTGCTGAAACTGCATAAGTGACCGCTTTCTGAAAGGTCAAATTGTCCTCGGTCAACAGGCGCTTCTGAACCGTTTCACTTTTCAGTCCACAAACAAACCTGTCCCGTAGTGCATCCTCTAAGTAGCCACCAAACTCACAATGCTCGGAAAGTCCTTTAAGCACAGCAACATACTGAGCCACCGACTCACCGTCCTCTTGATTCCTCTTGTGGAAACGGAATCTCTCTGCTATCACTATCGGTTTTGGGGGCGAAATGTCCTTTCAACACCTTTACAATGTCATCATACGTCTTCTCCCCAGGCTTATTTGGAGCAATCAGACTGCGCAATAATCCGTAGGTCTTTGGCCCTATCACACTCAATAGAACCGGCACCTTCTTAGCATCCCTGATCTCATTAGCCAGGATATAATTCTCAAAACGCTCAATATACGTTGCCCATTGTTCACCGGATTCCTCAAATGGTTCCATTGCGCCAATAATTCCCGCCATGATGCGTCCTTCTGGTTCCTCTTCCCTTTTTTCTCCGCTGCTACTGCTCATCATCAGCTAGCAAGTTCAGTCAGTTGGCTAGCACCATGCTAGCATTAGCTACAGCTGCGTGGATGACTTCGTCCAAACAAGTAGAAAACTTCCCTTTTCACAGCTGCTTTGGTGCCTAAAAGTTTCTACTCCACATCTCGTTGCCAATTTATATTATGTAGCTGGCTAATAACACTATGGTGTAAACAATTTCACACACGATGCAGGGACCACAATGCACACACAGCTGTTCATTTTCAAGCTTTACTAGGAACTCTTCTTCTGTTGGTTACAACCCAGACAACAGCAATATAGAATACAGGTGCCACCTAGTGGTCACTGGTAGAATAGCATCATCCATACATAACAATCTCAACCTTTTTTTGACTCATGAATGTAAACAGATGGGCTAAAGTAAAGTAAAATCTCAACCCAAATGACCATGGCAATCCATTTTGCTATTGCATTTGTCAGGTTAGTTGATGTACTTTTTTTAGGCTGCACTAAGCAAGTACATATTATGATGAATACTGCCTACTTTTGTATCAGGGATGACACTGGCATGCTTGTGCTCCAGTGGAAAGATATTTAGACATTGTGATAATGTTCGATTTATCCAAAGTTCCATTAGGAAGCTTATTATTCCAAAAATTAGCATCTAGCATGCCAATGTTGCATCATCACTCATTGGTGTTAACTGTTAAATTGACTGTGCACCGCTTCTGGAAATTAAAGAGGGAAATGTAATTTATTTGCATAATTTTTGAACTGATTAAGGTTCATAAATTTAATAGCATGCGTTATTGTGTTCACTTTGATAGCAGTAGTTTTTCTTTTTCTTTTTTTTGGTTTGCCTGGGAGCAAGAAATAGTTAGGCCTAGTTATTCCTGTCGAATGTTGGGATCATATGTGCAAATTAATAGGAAATGTTGCTGTATGAAAAAATACTACTGTTTGAGATAATATCCCTCCTTGAAATACAATAACCAAGATGTGAAACATTTGGCTCTTATTATTTATTGGGTTGGTTGTTGATCTGAAAACCTTTTTTTTAAATTTTAAATTCTGAATTCCTGTTTAGTACAGACTGCATTGTTTTATCTGATTTGTTTACAGTGTGGTCAACTTCGAACACCATTGTCTTCTCTCTGAGGAATTTGGCCCTGGCTCAATAGAATTGATTATGTATCAGTGGGGATCATGTTGCCATGGGCAATGTTGCAGTGTTTCTCAGATTCCACCACTTAACATATTGTCAGAGTACTTAGAGTCCAAACAAATACTAAAATCCTAGACCATTTTAGTGAGTTTGCTGACATTTACAGATGAAAAATTTTGCCTTAAGAATGCAATGATCTTTTGTCTTTTAGCTCTATATACTAGGCCTATGTCTTTTTTCACACAGTGACAGACTTAGTAGCCCCTTTCATTTCACTGCATGTTTTACTCTGTATTTCTGTGCATGTGGCAAATAAGTTGAACTTGAACTAAAAACAATCTAAAGGTTAAAAACATGCCAGGCTGGTCTTGCTGCTCTTGCTGCTCTATGATATAAGCATAACTGGTTAAACACAGCTGCAGCTAATAAAATTAATAATGGATTGTTTGATTTAGGTGTGCCAGTACATCTATCATTAACATAACTGTTAACAATTTTTAGTGCTGGCTCTTTCTCTCTGTCTGTCAATGCTGATAGATGTTAATTTTACTAGCTGCAGCAGTGGTTATCCTGCTATGCTTACATTATAAAGTACCTACACCAGCCTTGCGCACTTTTGGTCTAAGGTTTAGTTACTCTTTAAAGGGACATTGTCATGAAAATAAAAAATGCGCCAATTGTTCCACAAGGGCTGCACAGTATGGACAAAAAGAAAATTGTATTCTGATTATTTTGGGACATATTGCAATTATAATTTAAACTGCAGTATAATGCTTATTTAAGGTGACATTTTATATGGCTGTTTGGCAAGGCTAAAGGCATATTTTTGGTGTATAGTAGTAAATTGGATACAGAAAATAACTGAACCTTTTTTTTTTACTGTGTTCATGGGACCTTTACATTATGTATTTATTATGTAAATCTGTGGCATTGAATGAGGCACTGATATGAATTACTGGTATTCCCACATAATATTTAGGCCTAACTATTGCCCTTCAAGTTTTGCACAGTGCCTGCATCTTGTTTAATATCAGTTTATCAATAATATCAGTTTATCAATATTGCTGAATGTCTGAAGTGGAGTCTTTTTCAGCACAAAGTCAGTGACAAACTCCTTCTCCACAGCTGCCCTCGTGTTGAGTTCTAAATGAAAAAGCAAGCTTGTTCCCAGTGTGCACAGTGTCATCCAATTTTTAGGGTGGTCTATCTAGAATTTAGGCCGGCTTGCTTAGCCCTCTTATAGCTTAAAGGTAGAATGAGTGAGATTTGTTGGTTGCAGTTTGTAAACACAACATTCAAAGTTGGCCCCTCTTCCCCAACCCCATGTCGTTCTTCATTCCCGTCCTCTCCTTCAGTGCTTGCCAGCGGGTAAAAGCCAACCCCAGATACACTCTCATTTTGGAACAAGTTTTGTCCGCTTGGCGTTTTGCCTCGCTATATTTGTGTCTTTTCGGCACTGTGTCCACCATTGTCGTAGCTTCATCTTGGATGCGTGCTTACGATCTCGATCTGGCACCTGGTCCCTATGTTTTTATAGAGTCCCACTGCCCAAAAGTTAATGCCCAGAAATGTCCCGTACACAGCAAAATGAAAAAAATAAGAAAATACAGACAGAGGACAGGGTCTCTGCAGTTAGTGACACCACCACACATGTCTAGCGGGTCGTATAAGTGATGATTGAGAGGGATTATTCTTTTATGAGTCTATATATTGATTTTTAGGAAAATCCTACTCTTTCTAACATTAAATATAACCGGGCTAAAGGCTTGCTGCATGCTTAAAATTAAGTGCTGTTCAAAACTTTGAATAGCATTAGAAAACTCAAGGCTCCTTTTAGACAATCAGATCATCTAACTTTGTATCCAAACCTTTTCAAAACGTTCTGAATGAATGACATGATCACAATTACTTGTCCGATGTGGTTGGACGACATGTTGTACAAACTAGTTTGTTGGAGACATGCAGACACCTTAAGTCTAGCATACTTTTCACTAAAGCAATTAAATTAGGCATGAAAGCTGGTTCCTCCGCCCTCTACAAAATTTAAGATTAACTGTAATCTAACCTTGAGAGTTATTTATGCTACAATTAGATAGCATGGCACCGTAGACGTTTACATCTCTGTCAAATCACACAATATTATTTGGCTAGCTGTGGCGTTGCCACTGACTTATTAAAAGGAGGCCTTTAGGGGCGTCCGGGTAGCGTAGCGGTCTATTCCGTTGCCTACCAACACGGGGATCTCCAGTTCGAATCCCTGTGTTGCCGCCGGCTTGGTTGGGTGTTCCTACAGACACAATTGGCCGTGTTTGCAGGTGGGAAGTCAGATGTGGGTATGTGTCCTGGTCACTGCACTAGCTCCGCCTCTGGTCAGTCGGGGCGCCTGTTTGGGGGGAGGGGGAACAGGGGGGAATAGCGTGATCCTCCCACATGCTACGTCCCCCTGGTGAAACTCCTCACTGTCAGGTGAAAAGAAGTGGCTGGCGACTCCACATGTACCGGAGGAGGCATGTGGTAGTCTGCAGCCCTCCCTGGATCGGAAGAGGGGGCGGAGAAGCGACTGGAACAGCTTGGAAGAGTGGGGTAATTGGCCGGATACAGTTGGGGAGAAAGAGGGGGAAATAATCCAAAAAGAAAAAAAAAGGAGACCTCTGATTGGTCAGACTCAATAACTCAATTAATTGTGTAGCCCTATGTTCCACGCACAAATACCATAAAGGTAAAACTTGGCGTATTCTACAACACTGTAGAATAAGCCAAGTCTAAAGTCCAAAGTTTCCAGCCAATGAGACAAGGAAGAAAATTAGGCTTCCTGGTGTTCAGGTAGCATCTGAGAGGCTGGCTGAGACCAACTAGAATTTAGCAGTCTTAACAAATATTTCCCCTCCCTCTTTGTAGCAAACTATTTAGCTGGATTGAGTTTATTAGCTGATTTCCACTGTATTCAGAGGTGCGCATGCATGCATGCATGCATGCACGCACGCACGCACGCACGCACACACACACACACACACGCACGCACGCACGCACGCACACACACACACACACGCACGCACGCACACACACACACACACACACACACACACACACACACACACACACATAAGCATGCAAAAAAATAATCAGTCGGCAAACCTCATGTTCTGATGTGATCGGACCTTTTGTTCCATGCATGTGGTAGGCACTCCTGCTTGTATGTAAATGAAATTGAGTCGACGTTATAGAAGGCCTATGCAATCTCAGTATGGAGGCATTTCATTCTCTTATATACAAGAGCATATTCATAAGGAGTTGTTTCAAATGTGTTATTATTCTGTGCTGCACTGTCTCTGTATTTCAGTATATTTAAAATATGCATGTCATTCTTCCCCACACCCTCAATTTCCAGCCCAGTGTTTTGGTAGTCAGCTATATTGAGTCGACGAAAGTGGCAGCCCGGTTTGGGGTGTACCAGAAGGCAGAATGGAAACCAGACGACTCCATGATAGCCGTGGCGGTGAGTACAGTATGCCTTAACCACACAATCTTACTTCCTATCTTTGCTTTGGAATTATGAAAAACATTTTTCGAGGATCACTCACTCACTCACTCACTCATTTTCTCCCCTTTTCTTTCTCTTTTTTGACCCCCCTAAGCCATTTTGCTCTCCCTCCACACAGTTAGGGTGGTTTAATTTAGCATTTTTTTTTACATTTTGCATTTTTCCATTGGTGTTACTGAAGTATGTCCCTGCATAGTTGTGCATATGCATGTATTCTCAGTCTCAGGTGAGTGTTGAGGGTGGTCAGTCAAGTTACTTAGTCTCTTTTCTCGCTTCTCTTTGGACCAGGCAGGAGTGTGATTGTGGTCATGTTAGTATGTTTTTCTGTTTTGATTCAATGCATTTACATTGAGTCACTGACTGAAAAATGCTTTAAGAAATTGAACAGTAGCTATAAGATTGAAGTATAAATTTGGAGTTTGTTTTTCAGAGCTCAGCTCTGGAATATATTGACATAGACTCCTGTGATCTTATAAGCAACTCGTCACTATAAGATTGAAAACTTGCTTAAGACTGTAAGCAGGGAGGGTTCAGAGAAAAAACTTGGAATTTTACAGCCATAAAAAGACACTGCAAATTAAATTTGATTTTTTTTATATTAAATACTATACCATACTAAATTGTCCCTAGGTATGAATGTGTGTGTGTGTGTGTGTGTGTGTGTGTGTGTGTGTGTGTGTGTGTGTGTCGGCCCTGTGTGATGGTCTGGCGGCCTGTCCAGGGTGTCTCCCTGCCTGCCGCCCAGTGACTGCTGGGATAGGCTCCAGAATCCCCACGACCCTGAGAGCAGGATAAGCGGTTCGGATAATGGATGGATGGATGGATGAATTTTTTTATAGAACATTCCTAAAGATTAGTGGAGGCTATGATTTGCCAAACCTTGGTTATTATAGCCAAGGTTAGTGATTGGGGGCTTGTTGAACCAGTTATTTCTTAGTCCTCACTAAGTCTACTAAATATGAACTAAAACAGAATTTACACCACACTAAGTGAAAAAGGGTCGCACCACTCGTACTAGTTATCACTAAGAATTCAGTTGTTCGTACATTCTTACACATACAAACTAGGAGGTGTGGTCTTTTTGCTCGCCTTACACAGTGAAACTTGATGCAACTAGTTGCAAGTTGCAAGTTGCATGCAACCCTAATTTTCCTACAACTTGACAGTTACACAAGAAAATTCAAAAATAATCAAGGTTGCATGAAAGTTTCATCTTGAAATGTCAGTCTTAGAGTTACCTAATGGAGAACTGTGAAGTTTTATCAAAACAACAGCAATAACATCATTAGACCTAACTTAGCCAAGTTTTATGGACATCTTTGCCCCACATGAGCTCACAAGGCAGGTGTGCAGTTTCGATATTTACATGTGTAAATGTGTTTGTGACTGGCTGGCTGCTGTGATATTTGCCTTGTAACCGATTCACACATTACTGAGGCTTTACCAGCTGTGACATTACTTGCATTTGAATGGTCTGGCTGAAATTAGTAATCAGTAGTTAGACTAGTTAAGATTTTATGATATACTTTATTAATCCCCATGAGGATATTCATCCTCTGCGTTTAACCCATCCTAGCCATGTAGCTAGGAGCAGTGGAGCAGGAGCAGGGGGACCAACTCCAGTTCTTTTTGCCATGCCCTGGTCAGGGCACAGACAGGAATATTAACCCTAACATACACCTCTATGATGGTGGGAGGAAACCGGAGCACCCGGCGGAAACCCACTCAGACACGGGAGAACATGCAAACTCAACACAGAAAAGACTTGGGATGGCCTGAGATTCGAAACCAGGACCTTCTTGCTGTGAGGCAACAGTGCTAACCACTGGACCACCATGCTGCCAAGTGCTTAGCACTTACTTGTTAATCCTAAGAACTTAGTAATGACTGTGAGGACCCGCAGTCATAATTTCTTTTTTAGTGTGATTGTTTGGTTTTTTGGTTTTGTGTTGTTTTGTTTTTTTGGTGCTCAGGTTTCCCCTAGGCCGGGCATAACATAACTTTACACACAAACTGAGTAACAAACTTAAGAATGACTAGTGAAAGCCTGTACAGTAAACTAGAAAAGCAAAATGTGTTGCAAAAAACTAGCTCTTTGGAAAGGAAGTTATAGTTATGTATCCTGGTGTTGTGAAACACATGCCCCCCCCCACACACATGCACTCATGCACAAACAGTCACTACACTTTACTTTGCATATTGAGAGAGCAAAATGTTAGTTAGCCATTGAGTAACATACATACGCAGGCACATGTGCTTTCAACACTTAGGTTACCAGTCTTTTGCCTTGGAATAGAGCAGCGGTGGCTAACCATGTGCCATGAAGAGCCATGTGTATGCAGGTTTTCATTCCAACCCGACTCCTGCTAATCAGTGAAATCACCTGGTGTGGAATCCGGCTGGAATGAAAACCTGCGTACACATGGCTCTCCATGGCACATGGTTAGCCACCCCTGGAATAGAGCCATTTAGCAAAGCTCTCTATTAGTGTTAAATGGCTAATCACTCATACTAAGTGACAGTAAAGGAAACATTTTAATGGAAAATAACCTAAAGACATTTCCCCAAGCCCACATCTGCTATGCATCATGTCTGATTTTATATGGGTTACTGTGACTATTGTGTTTGTTGGAATTGTGGCAGATGAAATATACTGTCTGTAATGTGCTCACTAAGCCAGGTTTCAGTGAGACACAGGGTGGCAGATCTGGAAAAGTCTTGAGTTTTTTCCATGTAGAAGTAGCAGTTCGTCCATTTGTTGGCCAGAGAGGGGACATTTGCCAGGTGGCTTGACGGGAGTGCGGTTCTAAAGCCCTGCTGTTGCAGTTTAACGAGCACTCCGGCTCACTTACCCCTTCAGCGTCTTCGTCGTAGTCTGCACAGGGCCGTACCGACCAAGACCTCAGCAAGACTTTCGTTAAAATGTTCAGTTAAAGTCGGTAAAAAAGTCTGTTCAGTTTGTCCAGTGGACAGTTGGAGACTTAAAAGTTCTTCCCTCGCTGTATGTGATCAGTGAGTGGGCGCTGGAAACTAAACAAATAAACAAAAACAGAAAAAGTACAAGACAGCGCAGAACCGAGGCAACTGTCTGTGGCGCCATCTTGAAATCCATCCAGATATAAAAACAGTTTCTTTCTGCTGGCTGTCATTCAAATGAACGCTTAACATTGTCCATAAATCTAACCTTTTTGTATAAACTGTACTGTACATTGTATGTATACTGGTACACTGTCATGTCCATCTACCTCAGGCATGTATGTAAGTAACCTGATAATATCTATTTCAGCATCTGATATATTTTCTGCACCATTGCACTATATCACCTCTTATTTCACCTGTATATAGTCAATCCTTGTGTAAATATCTGAAGATTGTTGTGTTGTAGTGTTGTTATTCTATGTTAAGTACACTGAGAGGGCCATGAACCAGAGTCAAATTCCATGTTTGTGCAAACCTACATGACCAGTAAACATGATTCTCATCCTGATTCTGATTCTGATCTGGTTATTTTGGGGTACAGTGCTTTATAGCGTCTGCCAGAGGGGAGGAGTTGGAACAGATTGTGACCAGGTTGTGATGGGTCTGCAGTGATGTTGCCTGCCCATTTCCTGAGTCTAGAGGTGTGTAAGTCCTCAATGGAGGGCAGGTTGGTGCCTGTGATTTTCTTCTCTGCAGACCTAACTGTCTGTTGTAGTCTATCCCTGTCCTGTTTGTTGGTCGAACCAAACTAGACTGTGGTGGATGTGCAGAGGACAGACTGAATTATTGCAGTGTTGAACTGAATCAACAGTTCCTGAGGCAGGTTGAATTTCTTGAGCTGGTGGAGATAGTACACCCTCTGCTGGGCCTTCTTGTTGATTGTGTTTATGTTGGATGCCCACCTTAAGTCCTTGGAGATTGTTGAACCCAGAAATCTGTAGGTTTTTACCGTAGACGCGGTGCTGTTGAGTATGTTGAGGGAGGGCAGTGTTCGGGGGCTCCTGCTGAAGTCCACTGCAAATGCAGCTCTGGAAAGATTTTTGACACCATTCACTGTTAACTTGGGGGGGGGGGGGTTGAGTTCATGTGTGTCTATGCGTAGTGTCTAATTGATTACATTTTGGGATGAAATACCTACGAAAACTGTATGTATGAAAGGTAAATTGTAACAGTGTACAGGATTTGTTTTAGCCCAAAACAAGGCAAAGGCAGTTTCCTAATCATGATCACTGCATGCATCGTGCCTTCATCTGGCCCATGCAACAAAGATATAGAAAATCATTTAATTCATAATTGATGAAAATGACAGATTATGACGTTCAAACTTATTTGAATTAAATGAATATTACCCCTACAAAAAAACTTCAGCAGCTCACATGAATCATTCATCTCCGTCTCTCTATGATGACCCCTTTGCACAACAGCTAAACTACATTGTTGCCTTACATTGTTGCCTGAACCTCTTCTTCTCACTTGTGCCTTAAATCTTGGTGAGGAACCAGTGCTTTTGCTCTCAGAAACAACAAATTAACCACATCTTACATGAGTTGAATAATGATACAAAGTGTTAGTAATGCAAATAATGATCTTAATGACTAGTTACGAGGATCGGCTTAGGCTGCATGATGCTATGCTACCTCTTCACCTGTCGTGCTCCTCATCCTCCTCATCCTAACTCTCGTTTTGAAGAAGTCACTTTTTTCTGGCCATATAAGTACCTGGATGCAAGAAATCATGGCTTTACCTGTTCATGGGAAGGTAGCTGAATTTTGCACTTACAGCAGATGTGCTTTCTGCAGCTCAGTAGCTGTTGTGCAGTGGTGATCTTTATTGGCATCCCCTTGTTATCCAATTACATTGTGGTGATTACAATACAGCGCTACCCTGGAGAAATTTTGCCATTAGAATTATAAATAATGGTAATTCACAGAGGACATAACTTTTGAAATAGGTTTTATTACTGCCGACACCAGTCTGATTTTATTCTTGGTGGCATGGAAGTTGATCAAGGCAGCTGTCATGGAATTTTCTATGCAGGGAATACCCTGGTGTATGTTTGAGAGAAAGAGAGATGAAAAGACTTAAGACACAGCACTACCTGCCTTCTTCCCTGTCTAATTTGCCTTTTTAGGGCAACAGAGTACATTATTATGTTGTACCTTGTGAGAGGTCTTGATTCATCTGCTGTTAGAAAAATGTCAGGCACCCTTATTACTGGAAATCCCTAAATTCTAAATTCTATCTGCTTTAAAGTCAATTCAAGTCGATTTCATTTGTATAGCCCAATATCACAAATTACAAATTTGCCTCAGGAGGCTTTACAGCAACACAACATCCTGTCCTTAGACCCTTACATTGGCTAAGGAACAAATCCCTAAAATTAAAAAATAAAACTTTAACAGGGGGGAAAAAATAGGCGGAAACCCCAGGGAGAGCAACCGAGGAGGGATCTCTCTCTCAAGACGGACAACGTGCAATGGATGTGAGTCTGTGTTGATAGGGTAAAAAGAACTGCTGTGTACACGTCTGGCTATGTACCTCTGTGCTTATAAATGTATGAACTTCATGGGAACTAAACAGTTCAATATAGTGCATCTTGCTTAAGGCATTTTACATCTAATCAAATTAATCAACAACTCCAGTCCATCCTGCATCTCTCTGTAAACACTGTCAGAAAGCGTTATAGTGAACAAGGGGTACTTGTTTATAAATCACTGGGATGGGCGAGAGTCGACAGTTCCTCGAGGTTTTTCTGCTTACGCATTAGTTGATGACAGGGGTTACAACAGCACAGATGGGTCTGCTCTTAGAAGGGAAATGCAGTGCCCCTAAAAATATGAGAGGACTGGAAGAAATACCAATGGAAATGAAAACGAAATAATTTACAAAAGCAGAATCCAGTGGGTGTTGGAATTGTTACATTAATTAGTAGTTCAGGTTAAAAAGTATATTTAAAATATTCTCAAAATTAGCAGTATCAAATTGTAGTTGATGTAGAGCATTGCTAATTCAATATTTTCTACCCAACAATACATTGTTGGGTAGAAACAATACTACTACTACTACTACTACTACTACCACTGCTGCTGCTGCTGCTACTACCACTTTTGGCTACTCCCGTTAGGGGTTGCCCCAGCTTTTCCATCTCTTCCTGTCCTCTGCACTTTCCTCCGTCATGCCAGTCACCTGCATGTCCTCCCTCACCACATCCATAAACATCCTCTCTCCTCTTTGGTCTACCTCTTTTCCTCTTCCCTGGCAGCTCCATATTCAGCATCTTTCTCCCAATATACCCAGCATCTCACCTCCGCACATGTCCAAACCATCTCAATCTTGCCCCTCTTGCTTTGTCGCTGAACCGTCCAACCTGAGCTGTCCCTCTAATATCGTTCCTAATCCTGTCCTTCTTCGTCACGCCCAATGAAAATCTAACATCTTCAACTCAGCCACCTCCAGCTCAGCCTCCTGTCTTTTCATCAGTGCCACTGTCTCCAAACCATACAACATAGCTCGTCTCACTAGCATTTTTAACTGTTCCTGGTACCCTTCATTGCAAATCACTCCTGACACTCTTCTTCACCCACTCCACCCTGCCTGCACTCTTCTTCACTTCTCTTCTGCACTCCCCATTACTTTGAACAGTTTACCCCAAGTATTTAAACTCATCCACCTTCATCACCTCCACTCTTTGCATCCTCACCATTCCGCCGTCCTCCCTCTCGTATTCCGTCTTGCTCCTATTGACTTTAATTTCTCTTCATACCTCCACCTCTCCAGGCTGTCCTCAACGTGCTCCCTACTCTCACTACAGATCACAATGTCATCTGCAAACATCATAGTCCACGGTGACACCTGCCTGATCTTGTCCGTCAACTTGTCTGTCACCACTGAAAAAACAAAAAGGCTCAGAGCCTATCCTTGATGTAATGCCACCTCCACCTTGAACCCATCCGTCATTCCTACCACACTACTCACCACTGTCACACTGCCCTCATACATATCCTGCACCACTTTTACATACAGTGCCTTGCAAAAGTATTCAGCCCCCTTGACAGTCATCACTAGTTTCTGGATTATAAAAGATACTCACACATCTGTTCCTGAACAGAATTATTTTTGTGAACCCATAAGCTCTAACAGCATATTCCCAAAGCCAAAATAAGTTATGTTTTGCTGATTTTTTATTAATAGATTAAAAACTAAAATATAGTACTTGCATAAGTATTCAACCCTTTGTGGTCTGAAAGCTCCAAGTTTACACAAATGACAAATTATTCTTAAAGCAAACTTAGGTTAACACAAATAGACATAATTAGTGTGCACCTGTAAGATATTAAAGTAACGGTCTTGTTTATGGGTATAAAAAGCACTCTGTGTAAAGTTCATTAGCCGGGTGTGAACTCCATCAGAAAATGAAGACAAAGGAGCAGAATACTGAAGTAAGAGACAAAGTGATTAAAATGGAGAAGGTGGGAAAGGGATACAAAACAATATCCAGGTGTTTGGATGTCCCACGGAACACTGTTGGATCCATTGTCAGAAAGTAGAAACTGTATCACACCACCCAGATGCTTTGTAAGACAGGTCGTCCCTCAAAGCTAAGTGTCCGAGCAAGACGTGGGCTAGTGAGGAAAGCCACAGATGATCCTGCAATCACTTTGAAGGAGCTCCAGAGGTCAGTGGCTGAAACTGGAGTAAATGTGCATGAGTCAACCATATCACGGGCTCTCCATAAATCTGGCCTGTATGGGAGGGTGGCAAAAAAGAAGTTGTTACTCAAAACTATTCATATAAAAGCATGCTTGGCATTTGCTACCAAGCATGAGAGAGAACCAGTTAGGATGTGGGTAAAAGTTTTGTGGTCAGATGAGATGAAAGTTGAGCATTTTGGCCAAAATGCAAAGCGTTATGTGTGCCACAAACCTAACACTGCTCATGCCCTAAAAAACACCCTCACTACAGTGAAGCATGGCGGCAGCAGCATAATGCTATGGGGTTGCTTTTCATCTGCAGGCGCTGGGAACCTTGTTCAAATTGAGGGAAGAATGGATGGAGCTAAATACAGGGAAATATTGGAAGAAAACCTGTTGCTGTCTGCCATAAAACTGAAGCTTGGGAGAAGGTTCACCGTCCAGCAGGACAATGATCCTAAGCACAAGGCTAAAGCAACAATGGCATGGCTCAGCAACAAAAGGGTGAGCGTTTTTGAGTGGCCAAATCAAAGTCCGGACCTCAATCCCAATGAAAATCTGTGGCACAGACTGAAAATTGCAGCCCAGAGGCGCCATCCCACTATCCCACCAACCTGCAAGACCTGTACAAATTCTGCCAAAAAGAATGGGCAAAAATCACTCCAGAAGAATTTGCAAAGCTTTTATATACTTACCCCAAGAGAATCATTACAGTTATTGCAGCAAAAGGGTACTCTACAAAGTATTGATATGTGGGAGTTGAATACTTATGCAAGCACTATATTTTAGTTTTTAATTTATTTACAAAAATCAGCAAAACATAAATTATTTTGGCTTTGGGAACATGCTGTTAGAGCTTATGGGTTCACAAAAATAATATTGTTCAGGAACAGATGTTTGAGTACATTTTATAATCCAGAAATTAACTGATGACTATCAAGGGGGTTGAATACTTCTGCAAAGCGCTGTACTTTTCTGCTACTCCCGACTTCCTCATACAATACCACACCTCCTCTCTTGGGACCCTGTCATACATATGCTTTCTCTACATCCGCAAAGACACAATGTAACTCCTTCTGACCTCGTCTATACTTCTCCCTCAACATTCTCAAAGCAAGCATCGCATCTGTAGTGCTCTTTAGTGGCATGAAACCATACTGCTGTTTGCTAATCTTCACCTCTCCTCTTAATGTAGCTTCCACTTTCCCATATCTTCATGCTGTGGCTGATCAACTTTATATCCTGTGTACTACACCTCTGCACATCACCCTTATTCTTGAAAATCGGTATCAGTGTGCTTCTGCCCCACACCTCAGACATCTTCTCACTTTCCAAGATTGTGTTAAACAATCGAGTTAAAGACTCCACTGCCATCTCTCCTAAACACCTCCATGCCTCCACCCAACAATACTGAGCAACAAAAACTGAAATACATGACCAAAAATGTACAGTTGACCTTTTTACTCTGACTTAGTAAGCATACATGAGTATATTGTGTACTTTCCCATCAAAATTCGATCTTATTTGGATAATTCCTCGACTTCCATACTCAAGCAATTGTATGCAATTGTCCAATATAGAAGATAAATATTTTCCCTTTATACATTGGCAAGACTATCACTTTCCTCTTCTTTTTTACCATCTTCTTTTCTTCTCACTCACCCCTCATCATATCCGCCTTTCGCAGAACCCAGAGTACACATGAATGAATGCTGTGAATGTGTCAGAGAAAGCCAGCGAACTCAGGCCCCATCCCAGTGTTGACTGGCCAAACATAACAGAGAGCAGGTGCACGTTAAAAATACCGTATCATAGACTCTCTCACATTCTGAGTTTCATGTTCATAAAGTGTAATTCTAGTTACATTATAAACCTAGTATAGATTTTAGGCTGCATGTGAGTCTAGGCTGTAACTGAAACAAAGGTTTCATGCTGACATAACTCTTTCGTCCCTGATAATCTCAATTCAGTACTGTCTCATTAACCATCTTTGATTTGCCCAACAGGTGTCTTTATTTTAATCAGCTTATTTCCTCTGAGTTCCGTCTATTTATGTGTTGTTATTTCCTTTGCTTCCTGTAAGTCAGGGCTGATGGCTTTTGTGCATTGAGAAAGCCCACATCTTCAGAGATCATTTTTCAAAAAGGATTAAGTCCTGCTAGAGAACAAGCAGACTAAGGAGTTGTACCCAAAACATATTTCAGGTGAATTCCATTTTTCAGTCTAGAAAGTCTAGACAAATATTAATCAAAGTCCAAATCAAAGAGGAAATTATTAAGTAACAGACTGTGCAAAAGTAGACAATGAGGATTTAGACCAAACCTCAGCCTTGGTTTCAGTTTGTCTCAACAGATTGCATAGAAACTCAAGTCACACGAAGTTCAGTCAACTGGCAGCTTTTAACTGCTTGTAAAGTAACATGTTCGGTTGGCCTTTGAATATCACAGCTTTTCTTTTGAATTTTCTACTCCAGTCAAAGGAGGTTGAATCAGTTCATCTGGACACAATGTTTGTTTAGATCTCTCAAACTTATCTTATTTCTCAGTATTGCCGTGTCCAGATGAACTGATTCAACTTTCTGCTATTTCCTTACCTGGATAATTGAGCATGCATAAAGACACTTTCTACTTCTGTATTTGAATGTTTATGATTTATGTGCCTGTAACAATATACAAATCTGTCAGATATACAAGATTTATTAATAGATATGTAAGCTATCTATTAATAGATATATAAGCTATATAGGATTAAAGATACATCTTTTGAGACTCAAATGAGTCGGATATAGTGTCACTCTAGCATATGGACCTCCAGGTAATGAGCAATCTCAAGTTTAAGATGCACTGCTTTGACTTAGACTGCACTCCAAAGCGAGTGTTGGTCCCGTGCAGAGTTTTGCTTAATAATTAAGGTCCATATAACTACGAAGAATTCCCTCTGACAAGTTTGTTTTTACTCTGTGAAGCTGTGGTAGAAGGCACAAGCATAGTTGCTTCCGCTAAATTTTTTCTGCTGCACACTCTGTAATTACTTCTCTAAATGTAGTTTTGTTAGCTGGAAGATGGTGAAATGGCTGTTTGTATTGCCAACATGAAACTATTTTGACTGAACTCAATCTTATGTTATCAAACTGAAGGAGCCAACCGGCCAGCCAGACACAACTACAACTACAAAGTCCATTTGTGTATTTAATTCAGTGGTCTCTCTCTCTCTCTCTCTCTCTCTCTCTCTCTCTCTCTCTCTCTCTCTCTCTCTCTCTCTCTCTCTCTCTCTCTCTCTCTCTCTCTCTCTCTCTCTCCCTGTCACACACACACACACACACACACACACACACACACACACACACACACACACACACACACACAGAAAACAGTAGACATGAGCTGTTTTTTTTTTAAATCCCAAAAAGGATTTACATTCCAGAGGCACAGCTTGAGATCAGTATGAGCTTGGTTCGACCTTTTCTCAACATTGTGAACTTCCGGGCTGTGAGAGTATGCTGGTGTGCATCTGTTGCTGCTTCTCCTCTCGAAATTTTAAATTATATTTACTAGTTGGCATTGTTCGTTTCGATTTTAGGATTGTGCTCATTTAGTCTGCTTGCTGAGTGCTGTGGATTGTTTTAAGACCTGTCTTTTTTCTGTGGACTCTGCCGATTCATTCTTACTAGCGAGGATGAGAACTGTGTTGATTCTACTATTCTCCTTAACCTGTTTATTGGCTGAATAGTAATACAATTCTCCCCTCCAGTTCCTTTTTGGATTCCAGCCCACTTTACTTTGTTAACTACCTGCATATCTTCACTTTATCTTCTCGCCTGGAGGGATCGCTGTTTTTTTCAACTACACCCCCCCACACACACACACACACACAGACCCATACCACACTTCCCACCACACTCCCACCCTGCCTGGCATGCCACCTGAAATAAAATGAATTAAATTAAACCATAACAAAAACAAACAAAGTAAACAAGTAACAAACTTAAATTAAATTAACAAAAGGGGAAAAATTAGCTAAAAAAGTAAATAAATAAGCAAAAGGGAAAAGGAGAATAGAAGAGAAAGGGTTGAGAACTAGATTGCAAGCCCATCAACGTGCACCAACTGAGCATCTAACTTCTCCACAAAGTCTAAAAAGGGCTTCCATGTCGAGTGAAATTTTGATTTGATCCTCTCATGGTATATCTAACCTTGTCTAATTTCAATGACTGCATAACCTCTGCAATCCAGCATGCAAAAGTAGAAGAGGAAGCGTCCTTCCATTTGAACGGTATCAATGTCCGAGCTAATAGAGTGGTGTAGGCCAACATTTACCTGAGTAGCATTTAAATGTGGAACAGCTGGAACGACTCCAAAGATGGCACTCAGAGGAGAAGGTTTAAGTGGGAAATGTAAAACAGCAGGCAAGGCCTCAAAGATGGAACGCCAGAACTGAGTTAGTTTTGGGTAGGACCAGGACATATGTAAAAGACTGGCAGTGGCTTGTTTGCACCTGCCACAAGTTGGGTTTAAATCTGGGTTAATTTTTAGCCAATTTCTATTAGCACCAATAAAGGCAGTGCACTACTTTGAACTGGATTACGCCAAGTCTTGTGCATATAGAGGAAGAGTGTATCCTCTTAATTGCTAGATCCCAATTTTCTTCTGGAATGGACATTTCCATATCACTCTCCTATCTATTTTCTTAGGGGCTCAAGTGGCACTTGGCCAAAAGTATTATTTGCATAATAAAATTTACTGACATACCCCTTTTCAGCAGGATTCATTTCAGGAATGTGGTCCAATTTGGTCTTTGGAGGTAACTGAGAAACGATTAAATTTAAATCGAGTAAATTCATGAATCTGCAAATATCTGAAAAAGTGACTTAAAGGTAAATTAAACTTCTCGGACAGCTGATAGAAAGTCACAAAAGTGTTGTCAATAATTCGGTCCTCCAAAGTGAATATTCCATTGAGTCTTTAAAGCTCAAAGGCTCCATCAGAAATAGAGGGGACAAAAGACTGATTTTTTTGTAATAGGATCTTACAAGACGACCAACGTGTTTGGCTCGCTAATCCTGGAAGCTAGGACTAACTTCCTTCCAGCTAGTCCCTACACGTTAGCGTCTGCAACAGTTCTTTCCCTCTAGTGAATGCATTTAAACAAGTACGTAGGCCTCTGAGCTATGTGTATGTACACTTTCCTGTCTAGTTGGGCATTTGGACCACAGACCTCTCCTAGCTGAATCTCCCAATGTCTTCCACTAGCAGCTTCTGATGTTTTGGCTAGTTCGCAGGGTATCCAGTTTGCTTTTGCCTTACCTCTGGGTGTGGCCAGCTCAGATGTTTTTGGCTCTCCGTACGGAAATGCAGGTGAAGTTCCCGTGGCTAGTGAGACATGCAGCCAAAGTCTGGATGGATGGATGCATTGCATTTATATAGCGCTTTTCTAGCTGGACCTTTGTTGTTTCACAGAGTCCTTGGCATAGTCATAATCACCACGGTCCCCTAGCTGCTGCTGCAGACTATGCTGTAGCAGATGTTTTCCCACCTTTTTTTCCCCCTCCAAGCTGTCGAGTTGGAGTAGCAAGAAGGGCAATTGACCCGCCCCTCTATGGAACCATCAGCTTCTCCCTGACTCCTAACTCCACCTCAATTCTAAATCTAAACCAAACTAGATTTCCCATCGTAAGTCCAAAACCCGTGTTGTAACATAGTGGTACCAATAGGGAGATGTTTAAATTTGAAAGCCTGTCTAAATTGTTTCTAAATCTTAATAGACTCACATATAACTGGGTTATCAGTAAATTTGGATATAGAGTAAGCCAAAGGGAGTGCTGAGCAGAGAAGCTAGTGCAAAGATACATGAGAGACAGATGACATCTCAAAGGCTAACCAGCAAGGAATTTTGGCGCCTGTGATCTTAGACGGCCAAAAGGACAGTGCCCTTACATTACAGGACCAGTAATATTGCTCAAAACTCGGTAAGGCCATTCCACCAGCTTCAAAGGGGTTTCTGAATTCCTAATAAATGATTAAATATATTTATCTACTGAAGGAAATAATGTCTTTTTAATATAAACTGGCATAGATTGAAAGAGGTATAAAAATTTGGGTGAGATATTAATCTTAACTGCATTAATACGACCTGTGAGAGATATAGGGAGCCCAGACCAGTGTTCCAAATCAAGTTTAGTATGGCCTCACAGAGTTAGAAAGTTACGTTTAAAAAGATCATTATATCTCCATGGTACAACGATGCCAAGATAAGTAAATTTGTTAGGTGAAATCTTGAACGGAAGGGCGCTAAGCAGACATTTATCTGCCATGGAGTTAATTGGGATTATTTCACTTTTATGTAAATTGAGTTTATAGCCAGAAATGTTTTTTTCCAACAGCCTTCAGTAATGTCAAGATCTTAGGGATGCAGATTAAGGGGTCAGATACAAAAACCAACAGGTCATTGGCAAAAAGTGATACCTTATGTTCCTGGTCTCTTAATACCACAGATGTTGTGGTCGCTACGCAGGGCTATGGCCAGAGTTTCTATTGCTATTGCAAAGAGCATGGGGCTTAAAGTGCTCCCCTGTCTAGTTCCTCTGCATAACTGGAAAGAGGAATAGATTACATACATCATTTGTACATATTGAGGCTTTCGGGGACGAGTACAATCATCTGACCCAGGCTATAAAATTATCACCGAAACCAAATTTTCACAAAGTAAAAAAGAGGTAGTCCCACTCCACCTCGCCGAAAGCCTTTTCTGCGTCAAATGCTACCACCACCTCCGGGGTCTGAGAAGGCTTAGAATAAAGAATGTTAAAAAGACAATGAAGATTTAAAAAAGAGCGCCTGTGTTTGACAAATCCAGTCTGGTCTGGGGAAATTGTAACTGGAAGCACTGTCTCTAAATGGGGAGCTGAGGCTTTAGCCAGTATCCTCCCGTCAGTATTAAGTAGCGAGATAGGTTGGTAAGATGCACAATCAAGGGGGTTCTTACCCTTCTTGAGCAATATAGAAATTGAGGCCTCACATAACGATGGAGGGAGAGACTGAGCGCTGAATGATTCGCCAAACATTTTGGCCAACAGTGGGGAAATAAGCTTTGAAAATGTCTTGTAAAATTCAGTTGGGAAACCATCTTGCCCCAGAGACTTACCACTCTGCATGGTTCCACTTGCTGGCATTATTTCAGTTTCAGAGATGGGCTCCTCAAGTCTATCTTTAACATTCACATCAATGGAGGGGATCTCAAGTTTTAGGAAAAGGAATCCATTAATGACGGATCTTCAGGGGGGTCAGAAGCATAAAGTTTTGAATGAAAATTACGAAATGTATCATTCATTTCATCATGGTCAGTAGTGACCATACCCGAAGGAGTACGAAATTCTGCTATTGCTTGACGAGCCGATGCTTGGCGAAGCTAATGTGCAAGAATTCTCTTGGAATTCCTCCCCTGTTCATAATTACTGGAATGCGGTTTCAGAGTGAGGCGCTCTGCATGTCCAGTTGACAAAAGTTCAGATTTGGTTTGTAGTGAAACACGTTTTTTTTATAGAGGTTGGGGGATGGAGAAGTGACATAAGTTCTAATTTCCAGGATTTCATCCTGTAGGGCATTAATATGTTGCATTTTGCATTTTTGGCATAGGCAGAGGAAGACATAATTTGACCCCTCATATAAGCTTCTAATGTCTCATAAAGTTTCCATGGATATGTCTAGGGTTCAATTTATTTCAAGAAAAGAAATAATTTGATTAGGCAGAAATGTGATAAAAGTTGCGTCAGAAAGTAGGAGAGAGTTGAAGTGCCATGGTTAGCAAGATAAGGGTTGGTTTGGTAAAGTTAGTTCACGAGTCAATGGGGCGTGGCCTGAGATTACGACAGCCTGATAACTGCATTTTTGAACTGATGAGAGCAGTTTATTGTCTAGTAAAAAGTAATCTATCCGAGAATAAGTCTTATGAACATCCCCCACCCTACCCCCACAGGACCTTGCGGTGGCGTGGGGGTAGGGTGGGGTATCGAGAAACCTTGTGGGCCTTGTTTGGGAGTGGGGTCCGAGAGGCAGGGCGCCCCCGCTGCGGGGGCTGTGCCAGTCCAATAGGTTGGTCCAAGTCCAGGTGAGTTGGTTTGAGGCAATCCACAGAAATGTGCTCTGGCTTGCCACCGACATCCATGACAAAGTGCCCTTTCCCAGTCCCCAGGACATGGAACGGGCCATCGTAGGGAGGCTGCAGGGGTCCATGGTGGGCTTTGTGGCAGATGAAAACGTATTCTGCCAACTGCAAACTTGTGGGGAGGTGAGACTGTGGCAGGCCATGTTGGGAAGTGGACAGTTTAGCGGGCAAGGACTAGCGGTCCTCTGTAGGGGTGGTCCTGAGGCACAGCATGACCTCACTCTTAGACCCTACTCTGTCTTTTGAGCCCCACATCAAGTCTGTCACCAAATCTGCTTTCGTCCACCTCTGTAACATTTCCTGTCTCCATCCATCATTCAGAAACCCTACAGCGGAGACCCTCATGCATGCTTTTGTTACATCTCACTTGGACTACTGCAATGGTGTCGTATTTGGGGTGTCAGGCAAAGCCCTGGATAGGCTCCAGTATGTGTAGAACTCTGCAGCCAGGGTTTTCACACACATCAAACCCTGGAAACACATCACCCCTATACTGCACCATCTTCACTGGCTCCCTGTTGAATCCGTATCAACTATAAAACCCTGCTCCTCATCTCCAAGGCCCTCCATTACCTTGCCCCCCGATACCTCTCCAACCTCCTCCACATACACACCCCTTCCCGTAGTCTCCATTCCACTGTCCCTAGACTTCTCAACCATTACCAAAACTAGACTCAGAACCATGTGAGACTGGGCTTTCAGTGTTGCTGCCCCCAACTTCTGGAACTCTCTACCCCCAGCAAATCTAACTCCATCACCATCTTAAAAAACAGACTTAAAACCGACTTGTTCAGGCTGGTTTTCCCCTCAGTGTATCATGCTCCTTTACCTATATTATTCTGTTCTTAAGAGCAGTATTCCTAACTAATTCTTTTAATGTTTATATTACTGTTCTATTTTAAAAAAAATGTATCACTGTTTCTTGTTCTATACTACTGTACAGTGTCAATGGGTTTCCTGAAAGGCGCTTTAAATCCAATGTATTATTATTATTATTATTATTATTATTTTCTCCCTCCCAACTCCATACCCAGCAGGTAGCAGACTCCTAGTATGCTACCTGGTGTGAAGCTGTCTCTATTGACATTCTGTGAAGAAATGCTGTTATCATTTATTCCTTTTAGAAATGGAAAAAAAAATCTACATTTTGTAGGATATGAAATTAAACTCTGAGAAGTTTTATTCTGTGGACTATATAAATCTTGCTACATACTTTAATGAAGACTCTTGTGTAAGTTTTCAAATCAGACTTACCGTTTGCATCCAAATATTTACGCCTTGTCAAACTAGTATTACTTTACATTATCGACCTCATAGAAACCCCTTTGATTAGCTGCTAGTTTGTTTCCTTTTAGAGGTCCTGCCAAACCTCTCATTTTGGCTGATATTCAAGCATGGGTGCAGTATGAGGAGTATTGCAGGAGAGCAATGCACTATAGGCCAGATTTGCCCCAGCAGTAGTCCTGACTACAACTATCAGCTGCTTACCAGATGTTTGGCTGCTCACACGCTCCAGACTAAGGGATAACGTAATCTTCCCCCTAAAATTACATTTAACTCTAACTTTAGAGGACTAGTGTGTGTGTGTGTGTGTGTGTGTGCGCACATGTGGGAGGGAGAGTTATTTTTGTGGCTGGGGCTGAGTAGGGATACAGTTTTTGAAACAGGAAATACTTCTCACCATTTGATTCCTTTTCTGTGCATCTTGGTCTCTGTCCGAGGCCAGAGTGTTCCCTCTCTGTTTTGAGACTCTCACTCTGTGACCTCAGCAACACTCAGGGAACAGTAAATGTGAATTTCATGCTAAGGGCAATCACAGTTACAATTATGTTTATTCACCAAGTAAAAAGTTAAGAGAAAATATGTGATATAAGCCATAAGAAAATCGACTCTTATGTGCACTCATGCACCCACACCTAAAGACTTTTTGGAAAAGGAAGAAATCCATGTGGTCTGAAAGACCCATTCCAGTGACTTAATACATTCCAGAATTGTTTGGTTAACACCTTGAATGTGCCGTAAATTGATAGAATGCTTTTACTAGTGGTTCCACAGCAAAAATAGATTTTATGCATCTGTGATTTAACCACATGGAGCTGTGCTCTTGAGAAGTGTGTGCATTTTTTTTTCTCACAGCAGGCTCTTGACAAGTTGATGGCAAGTCAGATACTATTCACATGCAGTCATTAATCTGATTAAGGTGAATAATGAATTGAGGTGATAGTTTGGTTAAAGTGGCTACATGTGTCTACAATAATCCAATCTCTTATATAATCCAGATTTCCAAGACTCATTGGATAGTTGAATTATGGAACTGAAATTATTTTGCAGGTGACCTTGCTTCCATCATTGTGTTTGAAACTTTTAAGAAAATGTCTCCATTTCTGTTGTTTTGCCCTTCTAAAAATGTAGTAGCCTATATTAAGATCCTTCATTTTATTTAGCAAAAATGTTGTTATAGTCTTGTTTCAGTAATGTAGCTGTTAACTGCAGCTCAAAAAAGAGGAGACAATGCACACCTGTATTGTTGAGGTGCTGGCTAGCAGACTCTGTCGCCAAAGATTAAAAAAAGGAAGCTGCTCAGCTATTTCATCCTGAAGAATATCCTGAAGGAGGTAATTAAGCCTGCTGAAACATTTATTAATGAATATTTGCATCAGCGTTATGAGTATTCAGCATCCTTGTCTTAATCTTTGTTTGCTGCTGCTCACCATATTGTCCTTTGTCTATCATTTTCTGGGTCAGATGCTAATAGTTAAAATGCCGTAACGTTTTGGTGCTTGCCCACAGCTAATTCTCCGGAAGAATTCCAATCAAGGTGCATACAAACCACTATAATAATGATTTACAAAAAAAAAAATCTACCTCTGTTAATCGCATCATGCTTGCATCAATTTAGATTTAAACTTCCTTGCCTTAGTTGCTTTAGTCAGTAGAGTTGGGTAGCATACTCGATACTTTAAGGGTACTGACAGAATTACGTCAGTACTACTGAGTAGCTATTCACGTTAGATCAATTGATGCCAAATGTTGGTGCCTTGAGAGCGGGTTGTGTTATGAATTAAAATAAATGTTGGTAAGAGTCCGTATGACCCTTTTGAAAAATCCCTCCTAGTTTACCGCTTGCTGTAAGTGCACGTCTGGGTGAGAGAGGATCCATTAGAGAGAGAGAAGGAGCAAGACTATGTTACCCATCCCTTAAATTTACAGTTTGTTCAAGTCCAACACAATCAGGACAATGGCGAGCAAATTTTTTTTTTAGGGCTGCCCCCTAATAGTCAACCAAATGTTATTCACAGGAAGAAGAAAAAAACTTTATGAAATGCTTTAAAAAACCCATGTATGAAATGTATGAGGGCTTTTAATTTGAAACCATGTATACAGGAAGTGGCAACACTCAGACAGACGCTAACGTGTACATGGCTGGTCCCTGCAGTTATTAGACTATGTCAAGTCAAGTCAGTTTTATTTATATAGCTCATTAACACAAATTACAAATTTGCCGCAGTGGGTATAATAATTATTTTTCCATTTATCTTTTAAAAGGCTGTTTTATTTATCATTTGTTTTATAAAGTTATTGTGTTAGTGTTACAAGTTCACAAGCTGTGTGAAGTTATACTGTGTTGAAATAAATTAACAAAATGTTCGGTCTCCTTGCTGGTGTTCAGACACAGTCAGAATCATTACTAATTATTCATTACCTCTTGCTGGTGTCATTAACAGGTGGCTCAGTTCATGCGTTACTTGTAGAATTTATATATATACACACACACACACACACACACACACACTTTTTTTCCTTCCCAATGGTACTTGGCCAATTACCCCACTCTTCCGAGCCGTCCCAGTTGCTGCTCCAACCGCTCTGCTGAGCCGGGTAGGGCCGCAGACTACCACATGCTTCCTCTGATACATGTGGAGTCACCAGCTGCTTCTTTTCACGTGGCAGTGAGGAGTTTTGCCAGAGGGACGTAGCGCGTGAGAGTATCACGCTATTCCCCCCAGTTCCCCCTCCCCTCAGAACAGGCTCCCCGACCGACCAGAGGAGGCACTAGTGCAGGGACCAGGACACATACCCACATCCGGCTTCCCACCTGCAGACGTGGCCAATTTTGTCTGTAGGGACGCCGACCAAGCCGGAGGTAACATGGGGATTTGAACCGCTGATCCCCGTGTTGGTAGGCAGTGGAATAGACCGCCATGCCACCCAGACGCCTCTGTTGCACAGATTTGATTGCACCAAAATCTCCGACTCCATAGTGCTGGCGCTGTATGTGGCAACTCAACCCTCAGCCATGGTCGTTATCAACGGTTTTGTTTATACTTCCTCGCTGAGCTTTGTTATCTTATTTCTGGAAATGCAGCCTATTATTGTTTAATTCATGAACAGATTCTCCTGTCACTTGACTGTGGCTACCTAATGCTTAGACTGGGCTTTCCTAGCTTTGCTCACGATAGCAGAACCCTGCATTTCTGCCACTAGCGGATTCTGCTGCTAGCTAGCACTGCTGCATGTCTAGCCAGATTGCTAGCTAGTGCTCCAAGACAGAGACTTTCACTGGGTCGTATCTCTCCAGAGACTCTGGAATTCTCTTGCCTGTTTCAGTTGTGATCTGCCACTTGAGAGACTGTCATCCTTCTCCATCAAAAAAGTCAGATTGTGTTGTGAAAACTGCAAGCTGCTCCAGAAGGTGAACAGAAAGACTGATAAAGAACTGAACATTATTGGAAGCTTCAGTAGAGAAATAAGAAATAACCTATTCAAACAAGTCCACAAAAAAATGTCACACAGCACATGTCTCACAGCTGTTCCGATTAAGTGCCTTGGTGCATGTAAACACCAGACCACATTAGATCACATCCCATGTAAACAGTTGACCTAAAATCTTCAATCGGAATGATTTCAGTCAGAATGAAAAAAAGTGTGCTTGTAACCGCAGATATTTTCTGCTTTACAGACTCGGCTTTGTTTAATTTACTATTTTCTATGTACCATTTACTCAGGATTTATTTTAACTTGCTATAAAAAAAAGTTGATATTGTTATAGCCCATTGATATGTGTCATGTACTTTAAATCATTGATTGGCATTGATGGAGGAGTGGTAAACAGGATAATGATAATAATAATGATAATAATACACTTTGTTTGTATAGCACCTTTCATACATGAAATGCAGCTCAAAGTACTTTGGATTGAAGCAATAAAACAATAACAAATATCACAAAAACAAATAAATAAAACTGCCCTGATAAAAATAAATCAAAACAAAGTGTTACAAGAAAAGGAAATAAAAACACATTTAGGGGACAAACCACTCGATAAAAATGGCATTGGATTAGCTAAAACAAAATTTCAACCATTATTTGCTGCAAAATGTTCCCTTTGTCCCTCACTTTTGAGACAAACCTTGTGCAGCCACATTCAAATTCAAAGACATTCAAACAGAGATGTTTCCGGAAGAAACAGATGTTCTTGTGAGAACATTTCTGAATGTCTGAACACCTCTGAATTTGAGCGTATCTGTGCGAGGCTTTTCTTTTTTGAAAGCAAGGTAGGAAGAGTTTTAATGTAAGTAATGGATTAATTATCGATCTTTTCCACTCAGATCTATTGTATGGCTTCAGAAGACATGGATTGTGCTGCTGTGTGAGCCATTTTGAGTACTTTATGGTCATGATTTGGCCATTTTCTTGCAAACTGGTCACCATTCACTGCAATTACTTGGAAGAAAGCTGCTCTGATATTTTGTTTGATAGCTCATTCAGTGTTGTATGGAAACAGAACAATAACCCGGATTTGTACTGGCATGAGGGTTAGCAGACAATGACAGGATTTTAATTTTGGGAGTGAATTATCACTTTAATGTCATATTGTTACAAGTCTCATTGTCATGTCGTGTAGTTATATATGGTGTTGCTTATCACAATCTTGATAGAATAGAATAGAATAGAACTTTATTTGTCATTGTTACAACTACAACGAAATTTGAATAGCTGTTATTATAGTGTTTAAAAGACAAAATGACCACTACTGGGACTGTCGTTTCCAAAAGCAGTTTACTCATGTTATCAGTCGGAAACCTCATGGATTTAAAACAGTTTAGCTAGCAGCTGCAGCCCACATGCTGAAGGTTTCAACATTTTGTCAAATCTCATATTCAGTTCTTTGCAATAATCATGAAAGCCAATCATTTCAAATGGTGTAGAAAAACTGGCAAAATCATTAAGACATAAAGAAGACTTTGGAAACATATTCTCAGCCCCTTTGTACTAGAGTTATAGCTTTTTCTTTTAGAACAAGATGTCTACCATTTTAAAAGTGGGACACCCTACTTAGAAATTTCTGCTTTCTTTTGACCTTTGCATACACAGCAACAGCCTGACAAAACCCTCTGAATTTTTTATTTTCACTTAAAAAAAAACCCAAAACAAACAAACAAATGCTCTATAGCCGTTTGTATTAAATCCATGCACTTTCAGTGTTTTTGTTCCAGTGATTGACCTTTCTCTCTGCGTGGAGCTCAAATGCTGCTGATGAGTTTGTCAGGCCTATGTTTGGCTCCCCCTCCTCCCTCTGGCTGTGGAAGCTTGTTTCCAGCCAAGTTGCCTGTTGCTCTATCCAGCATGCCAGTCCCAGCTCTGCTCCAATTGGCTCTATTGTCTGTGCTTTGAGTTTCGTCAATGTTGTTGGTCTTTGCTGGCTTGACACTAGTGATACCGCCGCCATACTAGAAATATCAAGGGTTACTCCAGGGCACTGGCACTAGGTATTGACTTATCATTCACACTGTATGGGACCCCTGTGATTGTAATCAGGTAAAGTTAGAAGAATCATCATAGTATTTTGAGTAAATTTCGGCTTGGGTTTGGTCAGTAGTTTGAAACAAGGCCTTTAATGTATTGCACAGCCATTGTGAAACCACGGCATGTTGTGGACAGTGGAGTATAGGCTTAGGATCAAGTGTTGCCCCATGTTTCCCCTCACTGGCTTAAATTCAGCAGTTTCTCTGACAGTGTGTGCATATGAGCCTGGGTGTTTGGGAGTAGCACAATGCATATGGGTTACAAAGCTTGGGTTTTGTTGGTAGTTTTAGGATAAGCATCACATTGGAATGTGCACGTAGTCAAACTGCCTTGCATACATTTGTAAGACAGTTTGACTCAAGTCATCAATTACCCTGGGTCAGCAATCTGGACATCTTCTGTTCTCTGATACAGCTGCAAGGATTTCAATCATAAAAAGGCCAAAGATCAGAAGAACAATGTGTTCTTAAGGAATAAACTTAGACTGGACTGAAATATTTTTATTTTAGTCAGGACAGCTTTAAAATGACAATAATTACAGGTGATATGCAGGTCAGGGTTTTTTAATACCCACACACTCGATTCGCTATGAGAGCCAATCCGCACCGCTGACCCGCTAAAATATGCATTAATTAACCACCCAAACCCCTCCCGACCCATAAACCTCCAAATTTAGCCTAGGCTGCAGCAAAGTGAGCAGTGTTGCACTATTTCTTTTTTGGGCTGTTTTCCCTGCATAATACACTGATTGCAAGGCATAGCCTATTGTGTTTAGCCTAATAACGTCTTGGTCTAGGCCAGGGGTTTTCAATGTTTAAGACAGTGAGCCTCCCTTCAGAGAACATCAAGTCACCGGGGCCTCCCCCATTTTAATAAAAGGCATAATAATAATAATAATAATAATAATAATAGAACAGGATGTGGGGTATGAAGACCGAAACAAAACCAGTGGTCATCGGTGCTGTAGGACTCATGAAGAACGGAATGGAAAAGTTCAACAACCATATCCCAGACAACATCAACATCCATGCAGTCCAGAAGATCACCATACTCGGAACAGCCCACATATTATGACGAGTACTGTCAATCAAGTGACATCTGCCCTATAGTGCCTCAGGTTCATAGTTTGGACCCAGCTCTACAGGATGTAAAACAGGAAACACAAAAGAAATAATAATAATAATAATAACAGCATAGAAATTTGAATCAGTTAATCTGGGCACAATGTTTATTGAGAGAAATGTCTCATCACTCATCATCATGATGGCTGGTCCTGGTGGTGGCACTGTTCGGGTCTGAGAACTTTCTGGGCTTTCATGGGGTTTTACATTGACCTGGAAAGACACTTGGGTTCAGCATGTTGTGATTGGTGCACTTGGCTCTGTAGGGGATTACACACCTCTGTCTCCTGACAGCTAATAAACAGAGTCAAAGAAAGTTGAATCAGTTCATCTGGACACAACATTTATTGAGAGAGCTATGTTTCATCACTTATCTAGGTGACCTCTTCAGTCTCAACTGACTGCAGGTATCCACGCCCTTATAAACAATACAGTGGTATAATGACCGAAAACAATGATCAGTTTCCAAAGGAGTTGAGACAAGTGCAGCTGGACTTGGTATAGTATATCCGTGAAGACGTTTTGCCTCTCATACAAGAGGCTTCCTCACTTTGTGCCTTTCTGACTAGACGAAGCTAGTCTGACTGGCTTACGGTGATGAGACTCATCTGAGTCTCATCACCGTATGTAGCAGGAGTGAACTAGAGTTTCAATGGCCATGTGTACTATTCACAGAGGATTAGGGAATGGTTGCAATCACAGCATTGTAAGATGGTGGCAAATGTACCCCCCCCCCCTTGGTTCAGGGATGGTTGTTCCCTCTTAACATAGCTAGCCTCTTTGACCCCCCCATTCAAACCAGCATTCCTCCCTATCACGGATGTGCATATCTGCATCCTTGTAAGAGTGGCCGCTGGTCTGTAGATGGGTGTAGACTGCAGAGTCCTGGCCTGATGTGTTAGCTCTTCTGTGTTGTGCCATCCTGTTGGCCAGCGTCTGTTTTGTTTCCCCGATGTACAAGTCATGGCAATCATCCCGGCACTTAACAGCATACACTATCTTGCTCTGTTTGTGCAGGCGGGGACCCAATCCTTGGGGTGGACCAATTTCTGGCGCAGCCTGTTTTGGGGTTTGAGAGCAACTGAGATGCACTCCTGCCACATACGGAATCACCACTGGTTTTTGCTTAGGCAGCTGTTGTCCTTCTCCTCTCTTCGATCGGCTGGATCACTGTTTGGGCATCTTCCTGGCTTTGACAAATGCCCAGTTAAGATAACCACACTTAACCAAGGCCTGGTTAATATGTGATTTCTCCCCTCCCCTGGCTGCCATCTTACAATGCTGTGATTGCAAACATTCTGAAATCCTCTGTGAAAAGTACACATGGCCATTGAAAGTCTGTGAAACTGATCGTTGATTTTGGTCGTTATGCAACTAACTGTCTGTGCCCCTGACCAAGGCAGTAGGAAAGAAGAACTGGAGTTGGTCCCCAGGCGCTGCAGCTGCCCACTGCTCTTATACTATGGGATGGGTAAATGCAGAAAAGAAATTTCATTGTAACCTTGCACAATGACAAATAAAGTGGCTTTTTTTTCTATCGTCCTCCTAAACTGAGACATGGAAGAATTTGGTGAGCTGTTATGCAAAATCACAATTGATTTTGACGATATCATCATATCAGGTGATTTCAATATGCATGTTGACAGTAGCAACAATGCAGACACAAAACAATTCATCAGTTTATTGGAATCATTTGATTTCAACAACATGTCAGTGGGTCTACCTCATACAAAGGGTCACACACTTGACCTTGTCTTTTCCAAAGGTCTTGATGTTGCAGTAACAGCTGTTCTAGATGTTGCAGCTTCTGATCATTATTGCTTATTTTTTGATGTTATATGCTTCTGTCAGCAGATGAATATTGATAGAGTTATTAACAAATATTACATTAAAGCTAAAACAGCTAATATATTCATTAATGAATTGTCAAATGTACATTACCGTCCCTGCCATCATGTGATCCCATGGTGGACAATGTATCTACTGTTATGTCTCAGATCATTGATCATGTTGCTCCGGCCAAAACTGTGAAGATATTTGGACCACCAAAAGCACCTTGGCGATATAGTGAAAAAGTAAGGAGGACAAATAGACTTTGCCGGAGAGCTGAGCGGAAATGGAGAAAAGACAAATTACAAACTGATTTCGAAATCTGTAAAAATGCACACTAATGTCATAAGTTATAACAGTGATATGAAATCTGTCAGACAGTCCAATATTTCTCAATTGATTAACAACAATCAGAAATATGCCCCAATCCTAGTATCTTCAACTGACAAACTGATTAATCCCTCCAAATCGATCCCTGATGAGTTTCTCTCTACTACTAAATGGGATGAATTTGCTTTCTTTTTTCATATATCAGTTTCCCATAAAATATTTGAATTAATTGCAGCAACACAGACCCATCTCACCCTCACACCAATGTATTGCCATGAGATCAACATCTGTTTTTACCCATTAACACCAGATAGCTGCAGGAAATAATTCGGCACCTAAAGCCTTGCACCTGGTCTTTTGATTCCATCTCCACTAAACTGTTAAATCTGTCTCCCATTGCTTCATAAATGACTTGGAAAACATTATTAGTAGCTCCCTGCAGACTGGTATTTTCCCTGCTTCACTCAAGTGTGCTGTAATCTCACCTCTGTTGAAGAAAAACAACCTAGATCCATCCATAATTAATAATTACAGAACAATTTCCAACGTTCCTTTTCCAGGCAAAATATGTAAACAACTGGATGAATATCTGTCAATTAACAATATATATGATACATACCAATCAGGTTTCAGAGCCAATCAGAGCACAGAATTAGCTCTCATAAGAGTAATCAATGACCTGACTGAAAAATTACAATTTTCGGGTGTAACAAATAGATCTATGTATTATTTAACAAATTCGTCAGGGTATGATACATTTCCATTACTGCTTCCACTGGAAAATTGGGGTATATCTAACATGGCAAATACTCAACCATAATTAGGTCTTATTGTATTCCAAAATACTAGGCTAGTCGTTGAAGTCATGAAACTGCAGTATTTGCTACTGAAACAGAGGCAGAGAAGTTTTTTTGCCTGTCTGCAGTATTATCCCATATTTTTAGTGCTTTATAGACTGTTGATAATGTAAACATCTCCCTCCGGCTTGGTCGGGCGTCCCTACAGACACAATTGGCCGTGTCTGTGGGTGGGAAGCCGGATGTGGGTATGTGTCCTGGTCACTGCACTAGCGCCTCTTCTGGTAAGCCGAGACACCTATTCAGGGGGGAGGGGGAACTGGGGAGAATAGTGTGATCCTCCCATGCGCTACGTCCCCCTGGTGAAACTCCTCATGTATCGGAGGAAGCATGTGGTAGTCTGCAGCCCCCCCGGATCAGCAGAGGGGGTGGAGCATTGACCAGGACGGCTCGGAAGAGTGGGGTAATTGGCCAGATTCAGTTGGTGAGAAAAAGGGGAGAGAAAAAAAGATAATGTAAATATCCCCCCCCCCCTCAGAGGGGGGGGGTCAATTTAAGAGGAAAATTGAATTGTAAGAAACACTGTGTTCGTACAACTTGCAAAAGTATGTGTATTTAAAATTGTGGGGTAAGTTTGTGGAATGGTTTCGATGATGAACTCAAGGAAAGCACAAGTTTAAATCAATTCAAAAAGAGGGACAAAAAAGTTGTTTTAAAGAGGTACAAGGACGAGGAGGTTGTTTTGCCCCTCTCATGACTGTGACACCCATGGTGGATGCTGTTATTGTTGTTACTGTTTTTTTTTTTTTTGGTTTTTTTTTTTTGGTTCCTAACATTAAACTGTACCAACTCTCATGACTCTGCAGCTATATTAGAGACTGGTTTCAACAAAGTTTTTTTTTTGTCTTTAGGGAGCTGTTCCTTATCCGATGAGAGGGTCTAAGGACAGGATGTTGTGTTGCTGTAAAGCCCACTGAGGCAAATTTGTGATATTGGGCTACATAAATAAAATTGACTTGACTCGACCTAGAGTCTAGAAATGACATACTGTAAAAAAGAAAAAGCACAGTTGTGGTGTTGATGTACCAGGGGCACAGTTCAACACTGCTCTTCTCCAGCAGAAGCTGTAGGTGGGCCAGTTTCAGTCTGGAACATTCACTTTGCCATAGAAAGGCTATTAGAGCATTATTCGAGTCTGATACTGATTTGCGTGATAATAATATATGGACCATTTGAAACGGATATAATAAGCTTGGTAGACCGTTCAATTTAAATAGGAGTACCCTCCCCAGCAATTACAAAGGGAAATTGGACCAGCGGGTGAGATCCTGCTTAATGCGCTGGATTAAAGGAGTAAAATTGGCCTCATACAAATTAGGTAGAGAAGGGGATGATATGGATGCCTAAATAAGTAAATCCTGATATTATTATCTTTTTAATTGTTCCCTCTGTTTTGTTTTGGATAGTAGAATTGTTATTGTGAGGTGTCAGTAAGTACCAAGAAGCGCTGCACGGCATGTGTAACATGGTTGTAATGTGTGTGCATACCTGTCTGTTAACCTGCTGATGACTGGAGGAATTGGGGTACACATTTGTATTTTCTCAAAGGCCAAGTGCTGGACTTGTCGTGCAAGTGGAAAGACATACATACACTCAGGATTAGAGCCCCAGCAATACTCACTGGCAACATTTCACTCATTTGCCATTGAATGCCAAGAGTTTGCAGACCTTCATACCATTCGAGAACGCTCTAAGCTGATTTTGCCAAATGGCACAATTTCAACTGGAGAGAGGGGACCTATCAGTGAATGCAGCTGGTGTAGAGTTTGATTTGAATGCATCTCTGCAGAGGCATGGCCCTCAGTGGCATGACCACTGCTCTAAACACCAAACCAAAGTCTTGGGAGCTTGAATCCAGCATGGATGTGTTTTTTCACTTGTGCCTCCACCCACTGATGGCTGTCTGTCTGTTATGCATGGTTTTTTACTATGTCTAGAAAAACGGCATTGGTGACACTAGCCCCTCATAAACTGTACAGCAATGGAATGCTTTTAGCTGATCACCAGCTTAGTTAAAGTAGCCTACTTATTTCCCTGCAGTATTCATATTTTGAATACTGCAGGGATACTAAAATATAAGTCATGATCACTTAACAGTTCTGTCCTGTGGATAGAATTTGCTTGTAAAAGCTGACACTTGGGGGTAGCGCAGTGGTTAGCGTGGTTAACTCGCAGCAAGAAGATCCTGGGTTCTAGCCAGGAGTAATCAAACCTTGGGGGTTGCCCCGGGTCGTCCTCTGTGTGGAGTTTGCATGTTCTCCCCGTGTCTACGTCGGTTTCGTCTGGGTGCTTCGGTTTCCTCCCACAGTCCAAAGACATGTAGGTCAGGTGAATCGGCCATAATAAATTGTCCTTAGGGGTGTGTGTGTGTGTGTGTGTGTGTGTGTGTGTGTGTGTGTGTGTGTGTGTGTGTGTGTGTGTGTGTGTGTGTGTGTGTGTGTGTGTGTTATGGCCTGGTAGTCTGTCCAGGGTGTCTCCCTGCTTCCCACCCAATGACTGCTGGGATAGGTTCCAGCATCCCTGAGAGCAGGATAAGCAGTTTGGATAATGGATGGATAGATGTTTTTGTGGTTTTATTGTTTTTATTTTTATTACATTCATTGTTTTTTTGTTTTTTTATTTTTATTGAGTCATTCTGAGATATATATTGAGAATGGCATGCTCTAATGTGTGAAAAATGTAAGTTTATTATTTAGGTTTATTAATTGAGCATTAGAGAGGGGGCAGGAAATTATAAGTAGCAACTTCCTCCTACTGCTTTGTTGGATCCTCTATGGAGAATTCTTGTTGAATTCTTCTGGTTTTGTTTTTATCATTTGTTTTCTTTTTCTATTTATGCTTGGTCATTTTTCATTTTATTTTGCATGTCCGAAATAAAGACATTTGATTGGATTGGATTGGGTAAATGGTAACCAACGTCAACAGTACAGAGGTCATGTCACAGTCTGCCTGGATTCAGTGAGACTCGACTACAGGGGTTCCCAAACCTTTTCATGCCGAGACCCACTTGTTGAGATAATTTTTGACCTTGGACCCTTTATATATTTTGTGCAGTAAAATAAGCAATAAATTCTCATTACCTGTCAAAAAGTGAATGAATTGCCAATCCTTTATATCTGTATTGTTAATCAATGCAGTATTCTTCTTTTCAGTCTTCAGTCACGCCCTGCTCATATTCAAATCAAACAGACAAAACATGTCAACATTAAACATCATTTTAATGATATTTGGAAGATAATTAAGTTACTGCATAGTTTGCTTTGACTGCTTTGAATGTATGAAAATAAATCTTTCTCTTATTTAAAAAAACATATCAATCACAAAAAAGGAAGATAAATTTGGCTTTTTATCCGTCACCAAACAAAATGTGTTTATTGTTGACATCACATGACCCACCTGGCCCCCTGCAGTGACCCATGTGTGGGTCTCAACCCATCATTTGATCCATTTCCGTCCTTTCCTCTATCCCCGAGATGTCTAATTTAAGTCATGTTTTCATTTACTGACTCATTCTCTCTTCCCTTATCTCATAGTATCTAAGTCTTTTGTCAACATGCAATTTTGTTTAATCGATAAAGCATCTCTCTCGTCTGTCCCACTCTCGCCTGTCCCACTCTCGCTCTCTGTTTTCTCTCTTAAAAGGTATTTTTAGCTAAACATACAGCGTTAAGTAATTTTATTTAATTTGATCTGTGTTTGTGCCTCAGTCTATCTGTTATTTCTTATTAGGTGAACCAAGTCGGATCGTGTTTCTTAAGGATGATCCTGTCCTTCTCTTTGTTCAGGCTGCCAAAGGCTATATCCTGTTATTTGATGTGCTGGGAGGAGGGGAGGACAAGTACCTCTATGAGCCTGTCTACCCAAAGTAAGATACGCACAAACATGCTCACACACACATGCTCACACACACGCACACACAAAAGCCTGCAAACATAGATACATACTTAGTGTCATCTTAAAAACTGACGTGAAAGAGACGTTTGTGTATGTTTTATAAATTGGTATGAACATTGGCTGTATAGTGTCAAGCTGAAGCAAGATTAGGCTAATAATTGCAAAAAGCAAAGCTAAGACAGCAGCAAGAAAGTTTGACCAAGGTGAAAGTTGAGATTAGTCCATATTATCGAACAAATGTTTTGCTTACAGCAGAACTAGCAATACCCCATTTAGAATGAACTGAGTCCTTGGTTTTGACTGGGAGCACTGTTGAACTGAAAGGGGTTCCCGGCTCAAAATCCTTGGAAATTGGGGCATCCGGGTGGCGTGGCGGTCTATTATGTTGCCTACCAACACGAGGCTCGCCAGTTCGAATCCCCATATTACCTCCGGCTTAGTCAGGCGTCCCTACAGACACAATTGGCTGTATCTGCGGGTGGGAAGCTGGATTTGGGTCTGTTTCCAGGTCACCACACTAGTGCCTCCTCTGGTCAGTCGGGGAGCCTGTTCGTGGGGGAGGGGGAACTGGGGGGAATGGCACAATCTCCCATGTGCTGCGTCCCCCTGGCAAAACTCCTCACCGTCAGGTGAAAAGAAGCGGCTGGTGACTTCACGTGTATCGGAGGAAGCATGTGGTAGTCTGCAGCCCTCTCCAAATTGGCAGAGGGGGTGGAGCAGCGACCGGGACGGCTCAGAAGAGTGGGGTAATTTCCGGATACAATTGGGGAGAAAAAAGGGGGGTGGGGGGATCAACAAAAAAAAGAAAAAGAAAAAAATCCTTGGAAGTTGGTTCTGCGAGAGGCAAAGTGATCTTGCTATCAAGGATGGGTGTGAACAGATGTAAGAGAATGCTAGCCCAGGCATGTTCACTGTGTTGTGTTTGATGTTGAATTTGACCCCATTATACAACCAATGAAAAAAAATGCAAACATGCAATTCATCGGCGAAGGTAAAGATGATGGCTTTGGGTTCTGGCAAGAATACAACTGCATGTTGTGCTAATGCTGGCAACTGGTGATGTGTGGGTCAGGGTTTTTTAATACCTTCACCCACCCGTTATGAGAGCCAATCCGCACAGCTCAACCCACTGAAATATGCATTAATTAACCACCTGAACCCGACCTGACCCGCAAACCTCCAAATTTAGCCTAGGCTACAGCAAAGTGAGCGGTGTTGCACTATTTTGTTTTTGGGCTTATTACGCTTGTTGCAAGGCATAGTTTATTGATTGGCTGTAGGCTGGATATAGGCTGGATCTAGGCTACTAATAAACAGACAAATTGTTCCAAACAGTGTTCTTTATTGTTGACTAGCAGCAAAACAAGTAACCCTTCATTAAAGAGGTACTAAACACTTAAACTGTTTTTTGAGCTGTAAACTGAACGAAATGACTGCACGGTGATGAAATACACCAATGTTGGTGTTAATATTGACATTTCTTACCAAATCTATAAAAATCAACATTTCATGGGTTGAAATAGCTCAACACGCCATCTACTGTTTTAAATCAGCCCTGAACCTTGAAAGGCCAATGCTGACGTAGAGTCGACCGGTTGGGGCTTATCTACGAACTAAAAGTTTAAAAAAAGAAGAACATTAAGGGAGGTGGGCGACCCACCTTCCCCAGCTTCCACCCTTGTGAAGCTGTGTTCATTTTCAAATATATGCTGATCGAGACTCATCATTCTCAGGAGTTTACTCACTAACCTTGCAGCCTCATTACTTTTTCTACCAACCTTTTGAATTTCTCTCAGTTTACAGTTAGTTGTAGTTATATACATGTCATAATTTTCAATTTTGGCGCGATGGTTCATACTTGTACTTTTGATGGCTGTGGAAGCACCAACGGACAAGTGAGTCGGTTTGGCTGGGCTTGCACAGTGGCTGGGGGAGCAGTCGCCCCGTCGCCTGCTTCTCACCGCTGCTGGAAAGCTGCGGCCCGTCTCGCAGGTCCCCTTCCGTCTGCAGGGCATCCGTGTTGTGGCGTTGTGGTCAGGGCATCTTTGCTGGGCAGTGTCCGATGCCGTGCCACAAGGCAGGCCGGTAGAGAGGACTGGGTATGGCGGTGTGTGGTGGTGAGCTGGCGACCCACACTGGGCCCCTCTCGTGAATCTCCCAGCTGTTCCTGCCTCACACATCCACCCCCCCCCCAAGTCCCTTGCCCACTTTTTAACATTTTTTTTAATTATGCAGTGAGTGGAGCGAGGCTCAGACCTGGGGGAGAAGTTACACTTTAAAGACATGAACTCTGTCTATTGTTGAATAGCAGCAAAACAAGTAACCTGTCATTAAAGACATGAACTCTGTCTCCTTCTTTGTCTCTCAGTCACACACAGACACACACACATGCACATGCAAGACTCTTCTTTCTGACCAAAAAAAGAGTTTTTGTGATGTAAACAAAGGCTGCAGATATCACTTAGGGAAAACCCTCGTAGGTGAGGCCTCAGAGTCATAGTTATTGCCAAGTACAATAACATACGAGGGATTTGTCTTGGTATGTTGGTGCAAGAGGGAAAAATTAACAGTAAATAGTAAAAGTAAAAGTTGAAAATGATAATAAATCAAATAAATATATACAAGATAAGATAAAAATAAGGTCCAATAAGGTGCAATAAACGCCGGTTCAGAGTTGAACACGAGACCATATGGCTGCCCCTGATGCCTGGCACTGGGTGGCAGGAGCTGTATTTTCAAAAAGTTAAATGATGATTTTAAGAAGTTTTTTACAGAATAAGTTATTTACAGAATAGTGCAGGTTTTATGCAAGGTGTCCATATACAGAAAGCACATTAGGGAAGATAGAAGGGGGTACGGGTGGGCGGCATTGTCAGAATCTGTGGGTGTCTTGGGGCTTGTTAGAAAGGCCTACTGCTGAAGGGAAGAAGCTGTTCTTGTGGTGCGAGGTTTTTACTTACCTTAGCCTCGTGCCAGGCGTCAATGTTTTGAAGAAACCATGGTGTGGGTGGGAAGGGTCCGCCATGGTCTTTCCTGCTTGCCTCAGTGTCCTGGAGGCATACAAGTCCTGGAGGGACAGCAGGTTGCAGCCGATCACCCTCTCGGCAGAGCGAATGATACTCTGCAGTCTGTACCAGATAGTGATCAAGGAGGTGAGGATTGACTCAATGATGGCTGTGTAACAGTGCTTTGGCAGATTGAACTTTTTCAGCTGCCACAGGAAGTATGTCCTCTGCTGTGCCCTCTTGGTAAGGGAGCTTGGGCTGTTTGCACCAGCAGGGCTTACGCCTGGTCTTAAGTGAAGTCGGTCATAACTTGGCATTCTAAGTCCGACCTAATAGTTACGCCGTTGCACCATCTAGGCTTAGGCTTCTTCTTGCTAAGACAGAGCGTAAATCTCAAGTCTAGTCAGGAGCAGGCGTAAAGTCGAAATCTAGGCCGTTTCTATGTTAATGACTAAACAACACAGCTTGTAACACTGATCATGGTGCGTGTCATATATCGATTTTACGTGTGAGCTTTTGGATGAGAGAGAGTTATTAGGAATAGAAGCAATCTACTGGATTTATACAACGGTGATTGATTGAGAGGATTGGATTCTATAGGAGAGATGAACTTACTGAAGAGCTGTCACCGGACTTGCAGTTTGTTTCGGACCACAACGCAGCATTGTCACCTGCGTTGCAGTGCTAATAGTGGTTTGCTTTTACGCAAATGGTGTTTTTCAAAACAAAGTTGGAGACATGATCAGCATCCACAAGTCCACTACCTGTCGGGCCATCCGCAGTGTCACTGGCACCAAGCTGCTGCCTTGCATGGTATTGTTAAAATAGCTATTATTAAACTAACAGACTAAATAAACAATCATTCAACAATCATTTATGGCCTCCGTTATTTCTCTCCAGGTCGACTGCTTCTTCTTCTTAGTAGTAGTAGTAATAGTAATAGTAGTAGTAGTAGTAGTAGTAATAATTGTTGTAGCAAGTATTGAAATGTAACAATTAGCCGCTAAGGGGGCCGATATAGGGAGATCTGTCCGACACGGTCCGGCGGCACATTGGCTCAGTGGTTTGCACTGTTGCCCCATAGCAAGAAGGTCCTGGGCTCGAACCCCAGGCCGTCCCAGGTCCTTTCCCTGTGGAGTTTGCATGTTCTCCCCGTGTCTGTGTGGGTTTCTTCCAGGTGCTCTGGTTTCCTCCCACGATCACAAAGGCATGCATGTTAGGGTTAATACTCCTGTCTGTGCCCCTGAGCAAGGCAAGAGAAAGAAGAACTGGATTTGGTCCCCGGGCGCTGCTGCTGCCCATTGCTCCTATACAATAGATGGGTTAAATGCAGAGAACAAATGTCATTGTAACCATACAATGACCAAATAAAGAGGCTTTCTCTTTTCTCTTTCTCACGCTATGTCCAGTCAAGCATGAGTCTGTAGCTGCGTTTTATTGTTTATTGTAAACACACACACACTTTTACATTACAGGATGCTCTGTCTAGAAATTGTGGTGAAACTGGACAAAAAGCAGGGGTCAACAGAAAATAACGGCACCCTACTCACCCCCCTCTCTGTTACAAAAAAAAAAACTGAGTCATATGCAGGTGCAGATGACATTAATTTCTACCGCTATGTCCCGGTGACACATACACATGCTACGCCCTGACACACGCACACACACACTCACACACACACACACACACACACACACTACAACTACCGTTGTTGACTGAGCGACAGGCGTGCAATTCCTCTACCTCCCTTGCTCCTACAGTAGTGGTAGTAGTAATAATTTAGGCCTGGGGTTCCTAAAGCCTGTGTTGAGGGTCACACAAGGAAAAAAAATACACTCTTGAAACAAAATAAGTCCAAAACCAACCATTTAATTATGGACAAATGGACAAAAATAAAATGGATGTTCGTTCCCCAGTCAGTGAGAGAAGTGAGAATGACGGGATGAGGCAATCCTTCTGATGTCGGGCCTGTTTTCTGTTGTGGCAAGCCTGAGGCACTGGCCAGGATGTGCATTGGAGAGTCTTTCTTTCCTGGTTCTTGATCGAGTTCACTGAAGAAAACGATGGCTCACATATTCACGCCGGACTTGGCCCACGGGCCGCTTATTGGGGTTCAGGCACCTAGCCTATTACACGTAATGTTTCTGTAAGTTATTTATACCATATAGATAAGACATTTTGGAAGCACTTAGACCATTTTTTCTCTCTTTCGGTATATTCCTTTCATTTTCCAGTTAATTTTTCTTCAACAGAACTGGTCACCCATTAGCATCAATGTTATTAATGAGTTTTTAGGGGAGCCAAAACATTCCCGCATAATGTCAAGTCAAGTCATACCTATGAGTTCAAGAATGCATTTATCCTCCTAGACCGCAGAGCAGTACAGACTGGGCAAGTCTGGACTTGAGCAAACTTTTTAGACTGTCCTTGAAGAATCTGCTGTTACTATGCATGCAGTCACGAAACAAGAAACAAGATTGGGCCTATAAATTGATAGGATCCCATTCTTTTCCTGTCTTACCAATTAAATCCCCCCCCCCATATTTGTGGGTTTGTGGGTGTGCCTGTGTGTGAGCAGAGGGAGTCCTCGTGTGAAGGTGACCCCAGGCTATAAGGAAGAGCAGTGTGCCCCGGCTCTCTCTCTTGAGATGAAGAAACCTGTGGACCTGGAGGCTCCCATTACAAGGTAGGTTTGGTGTCTGTGTGCCTCTCTTCATTTTCTTGTCTTTCCCTGCCCCTATTGGCCGTTTTGATTCTGCATGGTAGACACATTCACTGTTACACTCAGACTTGTATCTACCAAATGTATAGATATGTGCAGGCAGACATACATACACACTCCAAAAGAGACATTCACGTTGAATATTAGCAAAATTGTTTTTGTAAACCGCATGAAGCATCGTGCATAATGTCAGTATCTGACTTTGTCCCGGTGCTTTGCTTAACCATGTTTCCCCTTTACAGAATCAGAATCTGTCTGGGAGGTTTTAAAGACATTACCAACTACGGATTACTATACCCCCATACTGCAAAGAACTAAATTTCCCAATTTTTTTGAATTTGCAATTTCACGTTTTCAAATTAGAGAGATGGTTTAGGCATCTGATTAGGATGCCTCCTGGGCGCCTTCCTTTGGAGGTTTACCAGGCACGGCCAACTGGGAGGAGACCCCGGGGTAGACCCAGAACTCGCTGGAGGGACTACATGTCCAATCTGGCCTGGGAACACCTTGGGATCCCCCAGGAGGAGCTGGAGGGCATTGCTGAGGAGAGGGATGTCTGGAGTGCCCTACTTAGCTTGCTGCCACTGTGACCTGACCCCAGAAAAGCGGCTGAAGATGAGATGACGTTTTCAAATTATATTCTAGCTCCCCCATATTTGAATCACTGGAAATGCCTCAGAGTAGCAGTCCATATTAACAAATTCTGTGTGACTCTAACATAGTGATCAAAATTTTAACCTAACATTTGATAATAATTTATAAATCTTGAACTGATACTTTCGTCTTGCCTAATCCCATCACTGAGTTTGTCCAGGTTTGTTTTGTTTACACTTTCATCCACTGTCAAAAGATTTGTAGTTGTTGTGGTTAGGGATGTTAATGAGTTATCATTTATTGATTAATTGCTGTTAAGAATTTAACCAAATAAAAATGTATTAAACGACAATGTACACTGATCAGCCAAAACATTCAAACCACTGATGGGTAAGTGAATAACATTGATTATCTGATTACAGTGGCACCTGGCAAGGGGTGAGATATATTGGGCAGCAAGGGAACAGTCAGTTCTTGAAGTTGATGTGTTGAAAGCAGGAAAAATGGGCAAGCGTAAGGATCTGAGCAACTTGACAAGGGCCAAATTCTGATGGCTAGACGTGACTAGAACATCTTCAAAACGGCAGGTCTTGCGGGGTGTTCCCGGTATGCAGTGGTCAGTACCTACCAAAAGTGGTCCAAGGAAGGACAACCGGTGAACTGGCGACAGGGTCATGGGTGCCCAAGGCTCATTGATGCATGTGGGGATCAAAGGCTACCCCGTCTTGTCCGATCCCACAGAAGAGCTACTGTAGCTCAAATTGTTGAAAAAGTTAAAAGTTATGTTTTCTTTTACATCATACAGACGTCCGGGTACATGTGTGCCGTTTACCTGGGTGACATCAGGATGCACTATGGGAAGAAGGCCAGCTAGTGGAGGCAGTGTGATGGTCTGGGCAATGTCCTGCTGGGAAACCTTGGGTTCTGGCATTCATGTGGATGTTACTTTGACATGTGCCACCTACCTAAACATCATTGCAGACTAGGTACACCCCTTCATGACAACAGTACTCCTTGATGGCAGTGGCCTCATTAAGCAGGATAATGCACCCTACCGCACTGCAAAAAATGTTCAGGAATGGTTTGAAGAACAGGAAGTGTTCAAGGTGTTGTCATGGCCTCCAAATTCCCCAGACCTCAATCTGATCGAGCATCAGTGGGGTGTGCTGGAAAAATAAGGCTAATCCATGAAGGCCCCACCTCACAACTTACAGGACTTAAAGGGTCTGCTGCCAACTTCTTGGTGCCAGATACCAGAGGACACCTTCAGAGGTCTTGTGGAGTCCATGCCTCGAAGGGTCAGTGCTGTTTTTGCGGCACAAGGGGGACCTACACAATATTAGGCAGGTAGTGTTAATTTTTTGGCTGATTGGTGTATGTTTTGTGTACCCTTTCTTTGGAGCTCACATATATTAACTTTTATACAACAAGAGGGCGTACTTCACCTTTGCAGTTCAGAAAAACTACTGGCGCAACAAAGGAAGAAGGGTTCCTGACTGGGTCGATATGTTCATTTTCTTAAATACAAACCAGTAGGATTTGAGTTTATCGTGGAGAGGTTCAGAGTATTTCTTTTTATTTTCCGTTTAAACAGCACTTTATATTTATTTACAAAATAGGTTTGGTCTGGTCTGCCTTGCTATTCAAGAATAAAACGGGTAATAAAACTGGGGGGCAAGGCTGAATACACATCACTTTGGGTGGACACTATAAACAGTTTGCACTGTGAGGTTGTTACAATACAGCAGACGGCAGTAACGCAACATTTATGGATGCCAACCGCCATAAAACAACACAGAAGAAGGCTAATTAACGAGCATGAAGCTGTCCAGACAGCCCCAGTCGTAAGCGCGTCCTACTAAACGTCCCTCACAGGTCGTCCGTGAGTGAGTGACCACAATTTGCGACCCATAGCCCACGGCGGCAGTTGCACTCGCGCCATGGGAAAAATAGGGTGGCGGTCTTACAGCTGCATCCCACTGCATTAGTGTTCCACATAACTAATGTGCCCCTAGAATTGTTTAAATAAAACTTCAACTGAGAAAAAGATGTGCGTTGTGTATCTTATTGTTAATGATTAATCAATATTGATTGTTAACGCGTTCAACTATCAGTTAAGGGAAACGCACGAAATTTGCAACCCTAGTTATGGTTATTTCGACTGGTCAGATCTTGCTATCTGGGGAGGCCATTTAAGACAGAGTAATGGCTCCAATAGTTCATTTCCTGTCATTGAATACCAGTATTGGGTGTGGGAGATAACTGGAGTGCATGGACCAGATAAGCCGTTCCACTCTGTATTTCTTCCAGATGAGAAGGAAGGAGAGTCTTTGTTTTGTGGGAGGGAGTTATTTTAAGGATTCGTGTTGGATAGAGTTGTATAGGTTGACGGAGAGGTAGATGAATGGATAGGGGGAAACTTTTTAGTTTTAGGACTATCTAGATGGAGAAGTTGAGTGTGTACTGCTGTTGATTAATTTAGGCCCATATAGTGCTGGGCAATATGCAAAATATTATCACAGTAATCGTGGGAAATTTTACACAGTGCCAATATATCACATTATCTGTTTACACCGTGTTTTAGAATCCAGTTGACATTCATCACATTGAGCTGTTTGGTAATGTAAAGTTTCAAACCAAATCAAACCAAAAATGGTTTTTAAATTGTGCTTTTCCCAAATATTTCAGATCTCATTTGTGAGAAATTTTTAGGTAGTAGATTCCCGTTATTGAGACAGCACATTTGCCAGATCAGGTTGACACTATCTGAATATAATCCCCAGAATTAATGATAACATTGAAATATTGTCCAGCCCTAGGCCCATATATATTATATTGGGTGTTGTGACAGTAGGGGAAGGCACAGGACACTGTTCATTTAAAAGATACTAGGACCTCTTGATGTGAAATGATTCTGGCTTCCAGTTCCAATAAAACAATTGGGAATATACGTATCTTCCTATCTTAGCATGCTGTTTAAGGCATTTAAAAATGTCCTTTATTTGGTTTTGCTTTGTAAGACGGTAACAGTGAATGACTAAAATGGGAATGAAAATAAATATTTGTTATACCTTTCTTGAAATGGCTTCTAATGATTGCATTATTAGTTGAAATTGTTGCATGGCCATGACTGGAGGCCTGACAGCAAACTCACATCTATTAAGACTCATTTGATTCAGAGGCATCCGGGTAGCGTGGCAGTCTATTCCGTTGCCTACCAACACGGGGATTGCCGGTTCGAATCCCCGTTTTACCTCCGGCTTGGTCGGGCATCCCTACAGACACAATTGGCCGTGTCTGCGGGTGATAAATCAGATGTGGGTATGTGTCCTGGTCGCCGCACTAGCGCCTCCTCTGGTCGGTCAGGGTACCTGTTCGGGGGGAGGGGGAACTGGGGGAATAGTGTGATCCTCCCACGCGCTATGTCCCCCTGGTGAAACTCCTCACTGTCAGGTGAAAAGAAGCGGCTGGCGACTCCACATGTATTGGAGGAGGCATGTGGTAGTTTGCAGCCCTCCCCGGATCGGCAGAGGGGGTGAAGCAGTGACCGGGACAGCTCGGAAGAGTGGGGTAATAATTGGCCAGATACAATTGGGGAGAACCCCCCCCCCCAAAAAAAAGGTCATTTGTTTCAACGTAGGATGATAATGTATAATTGTAATCAAAGAAAGTTCATTTTAAGTCGTAACAAGCACATGGTGAAGAAAACGACCTGCAAAAGTGGAGTAATCCTCAAGAACACGGCATACTGCACGATAAATGAGCAAGCAGTTTCATCTCTCCTTTTTAATTCACTGTCTCGGAGTCTGGCATTTTCATCCTCATTGTCCTTTTAATTTCTTAGCAGTCTAAATCTTTTTTCCCCCCTTTCACTGAGTTCAATATGGATCCACCCACGCAACTCCTTTCATTTGCCGGATTACAAAAGCTCTCAGTCGCTCTACTAATTTTCTTCCCCTGGTTTTACTTCCTTTTTCGCCATTTGTTTACTTGGGCTTGTGTTTATCTCTTTTTACATTTCTGCCCATCAATCTGATGTCTCTCCCACTGTCCCTCCGGTCTGCAGGGACAGAAATTCATTCAAGCCAAAATGCTCGGTTTACATAACGTTGGCATTTATATTGTGTAGGAGATGTGAGTAGGCTTTGCTGTCAAAGTGTAGGACATCAACGCAATTTCTCCACAGTGAATCCTGCGTTACATTCTGTACTGTTTCCCTTCATTCTCTTTCCTTTATTTCTGCTCTCGTCCCTGTCCCTTCAATCCCATCTTGTTATCTTAAGTACTTGGCCTCCCGTACTCTGTGGAAGACAATGCACTGCTTTATGGTGCACGTATGCACAGACACACAGACACACAGACAGACACACAGACAGACACACACACACACACACACACACACACACACACACACACACACACACACACACACATATACACACACACTGTTGTTTGTTCTCATGTATGTGAAGACAGTAAGACTTGGAGTGGGCCGCTACATGGCCTCATCACAGCTGGCCAGCAAAATTCTTAGGCCTCATATAGAAGACGCAACTGAATGATGACTACTTTTCTGTTTTCTAACACTCTGCTGTTGTACCCCCACCCACACGCCTGCTATCCCTCCTCTCCTCCCTTTCTTGTTTACTATCTCTGTCTGCCTTTCTGTGCCCTCCTTTTTCTGTTTACTCTTCCCTCTTCCTCTCTTTATCTACGGTTCCCTCTCTTTTATTCTTCTGTCCATCCCTCCAGCTTACAGTCTGTTCAGGAGGACTTGTTGGTTTGTACGGCAGATGGCTACCTCCACGTGCTACACTGGGATGGTCTGGGCAGCAACGGACGAAAAGCCATTAGCCTTACTACCATCCCTTTCTCGCTGGACCTGCAGTCTGCCAGAGGTTAGCAAATACACAGATATTTACAGAAGTGAACTAGAAGACAAACCTGTGGACACAGAAATACAAACTTACAGTAGTGGACAAAACATGGAAATACAGGTTGCCCCCAGAAAAACTGTTAGATCCGGTGGCAAGTGTGTTTTTTGACAGGGCCCAGCACGGGCCAGCAACAGACTGATGGCAGCATTGAGATAGAGCCCTGTAGTTTCTGTGATAGTTACAGAATCACGGACGGAGTAACAGAATTGAGAATTTAAAAAAACTATAGCACAGATAGGGCCCAGTGCTAGAAGCTGACTGGAGATTTGAAAATATGACCACGTAATGTGTTATAAGTCAGTCATTTGTTCAACACACCTTTAAAAGAAATCAACAACTAAAGCAGTCTTACAAAGAATCTGACATGTCTTGGAATGCTGTTTTCAACGACAACAAAAGAGATGAGATGATATCAAAGTTTTTGCACTCAGCAAGACAGCTGGGCACCATGGCAGCACCGTGGCCGAGTGGTTAGCGCTGTCGCCTCACAGCAAGAAGGTGTACAGTCTTTATCTTTAACAGCTTACATTGCAAGGGAATTGAAGGTGGACCCAGTTGCACAAAGATGCAGTCTCACACCTCGGGCACACGGGTTCATGCAAATACATATACCCAGGTGGCGGTCTTTGAGTACCCGCATACAGTTTTCTGTAATCACAAATTTACATCTAGGTTAGGGTGCTCCTCTTGTACTGCAGCTTCATGTTGTAACATGCATCTGTATTCTCTCACACAATATATAGAGGGCAGAATACTTTTACCCTGTATAATCTCTACAGTTTTGTGTGTGTGTGTGTGTGTGTGAGTGTGTGTGTGTGTGTGTGTGTGTGTGTGTGTGTGTGTGTGTGTGTGTGTGTGTGTGTGTGTGTGTAGGTGGTCCGTCTCTAGACTTGGAGGGAGTGTACATCAGGTGTATGGAGTATTGTGTGACCTTGGACGGCTTTGCTGTTGTGCTGAGTGATGGACGCCTAGGCTTCATCACACCGCTCAGCAACACCATCACCGCGGATGTAAGCGTGCTCACATCAACATTCAGTTTTCAGATGAGGCCACTTATACATGTAACAGTAACAGATCAGGAACTTAAGTGCCAGCGGTATTACAACTCATGAGAACACACACAAAGAAACAGACATACACTAACTTATACGCACACACACTTGTATCTAATGTTTGTCATAGCTGAAGAGCTCGAACAGTCAAGCACTTTTCAGTTTAGCCCACATTTTTGCAAACTATAGAAACGTGCAGTTACTTGTAAGATTTAAAGGATGTGGTGGTGGTGATGTGTGTGTGTGTGTGTGTTCAGCAGCTGCAGGGTGTCTGGGCAGCAGATGTTAATGATGGCACCTGTGTGGCTGTCAACAACAAATACAGACTGATGGCCTTTGGTTGTGCCAGGTATGTTTGTGTGCAACTTTATATCTATATTTGATAATGATGATCATGATGATAATCATAATAATAATAATAATAATAATACGTTTCATCACTCAACTTAGTTGAGTGATGAAACGTATCTGTCAGTAAACATTGTATCCAGATGAACTGATTCCACCTTCTTTGATTTCCTTACCTGGATTATTGAGCAAGCATCAAGACCTTGTGTAGGATTTTACCATTTGATGTAGCTAACGCTCATTTTGTTATCTGATAATACAAGTAAGCAGAATTTGGATCAACTGAAGGCTCTGCCTGTTTGAGGTTAACCATTCTTGTATTCCAACAAAGACATGCAGAACAAAGAAACTTGATCTTGTCAGCTTGTTTTTGTGTCAGTGTTAAATAGGTTTGCAATATTTCAGTCATTTGTGAGTGTGTGTGTGGGAGGAGGGATGGGGGGAGAGAGAGATTGCCGACATACATTTTGCTGTACAGAAGGTAGAACTACACTGCATGGAGTATAGCTTCAAGGTATCTGCAGAGTAACAAATGTATAGCCTTTGGCTATGGTAATATGTACAAAGGCAACTTCACCAGTTACCTATTCTGAGAGGAATTCTAGGCCACTCATATGTACACAACATGACCCTTTGAGTGCGTGTGCTTGTGTTGGTGCACATGTGTGTGTGTGTGTGTGTGTGTGTGTGTGTGTGTGTACGCGCATGTGTGATTGTGTAGCTCGTGCATGTGTATGTGCTCACGCCCCCTTTTGTGTGTTGTTCCAGTGGCTCAGTATTGGTGTACATGATAGACACTACGACAGGATCAATGCAGCTCTCCCACAAACTAGAGCTCACCCCAAAACACTACCCAGGTACGACTCTTATGTTTGGTTCTTCTTCATCTCTCTCACCCTCCCTATCTTGCATTCCTCTATTGCTTTTCCTCCCACTGATCCATAAATTGCGGGGTGGGTTTTTTTGTTGTTTTTTTTTTCTTCCTTTTTTTGTGCAGACAGTATGCATGTATGTGATGGGTGCACATTAGAAATTTGAATGGTTATTCTCCCTCAGTTTACCTCTATGTAGCATCATCGCTCCACCTAGTGGTAGCAGTTGACACAAGCACTGTCCAGTAGACAACATAGAAAGTTGAGGCATGAATCCACTTCCATATTATAAACACAAAAAAGTTAAAATGATGGTATTTGTCCTCATAGTAAACCCAGAGGATGACATGTTGGACCACCAGTGTTTAAACATTGGGTTTGTGGTGGTTCCGTTTATCGCAGAATGAAGGCGTTAGTATCAAGGTGCCTAGGGAAACTTGTTATGGTTAGTTATCACTGTAACTTGGAATGTGTTCAGACAAAATAATAAGTATCCATCTAACCAAAAAAATTATTTTATCTGCAATCTATCATCATTATCTCAAGCATTCATGTAATAAAGAGAAACATCGCATGCTGCAAACCATCCACGAAGAGCTTGGTCAGAATGCTTCAGAACTCGAAACTTGAACTGTATTCATTAATAATATAGGGATTATTAAGTGTGTTATTACATTGACTTTACTATGAGTAACCTCTGTTATACATTTCCTTCCTGTTCAGACATTTATAACAAGACGGGTCCAGTCAAGCTGATCCGCTGGTCACCTGACTGCAGCGTAGCCATGGTGACATGGGAGTGTGGTGGTCTGTCACTCTGGAGTGTTTTTGGAGCTCACCTTATCTGCACACTGGGAGAAGACTTTGCGTGGGTGGACACACGTACACACACAGAAACACTAAGCTTGACCGCATGAATGTATATTGACTTCTAATTTTTTTCTCTGTATTATTATCTGTGATTTAGGTATCGTTCCGATGGTACCAAGAAGGAACCCATCAAGATCAGTTCCATGGTTAGTTAATTTGTTATATTTTACCCCTTTAAAGTGTTTCCTGATAGGTTTGAGGTTTTTTGTTAATTTTTCTAGGTATTTATCATTATAATGCTAGTATTTGTCAAACTATTAAACTTGAAGGCATAATATGTAACATTTTCGCTTTAAAATGTCTAAAAACGACAGATCTATATTATATATTTTGAGTTGTGCACTACATAGAAATCCATAATTTTATTCAAGGTAACGGTGCGTTTTATTTGGTCGCCTGCCAATGGCGTCATATCCCGTTTACCCCCTCTAGTTGCTATAACTTCCAGGGAAACATGGGAAACACCAGAAGAACTAGCTAGCCAGTCACTCTATTGTTTGTATTGCTCACTCGTGATGGAGCACCATTATTCACTGCCGTTTGCTGCACATTCTGTTGCCGACACTGTCAACGTAAAGTGCAAACGGGTGGCACGGTGGCCCAGTGGTTGGCGCTGTCATCTCACAACAAGAATGTCCTGGGTTCGAACCTCAGGGTTGTCCAACCTTGGGGGTCATCCCAGGTTGTCCTTTGTGTGGAGTTTGCATGTTCTCCCCGTGTCTGCGGTGGGTTTCTCCAGGTGCTCCGGTTTCTCCCACCATCAAAAGAAACATGCATGTTAGAGTTAATACTCCTGTCTGTGCCCCTGACCAAGGCAATGGGAAAGGAACTGGAGTTGGTCCCCGGGTGCAGCGTGAAGGTGGAAGCCCACTGCTCCTAGCTACACACATCACAGCTAGGATGGGTTAATTTGCAGTAACTGAATTTCCCTAAGGGTATTAATAAAGGACACTTAAAACTCACACGTATGGGTGAACAAAGCGACCCAAGAAGATATAACGTTACAACAATATTCAACACACTCATAGTTATTTCTAGTATGATTGTTTTGACCATGGATAACAGCACTGGGCTTCCCCACAATCGAATTCGCCACATAACGTTAGCTTACAGTAGCTGCATGGGTAGTTGACTTATCTAATGTTAAGTTAGCAAGTTACCGTTAGTTAGCTAACGTTACTTGCGGCTACTTCATTAGAATGAAGTGACGTAACGTGAATAAATGTGACTAAACATAAATAAAACTTTAATACATTACCTTGTCCTTGAACATTCTGCCTGAGTCACGTCACATAGATTTTGATCGGCAATGGCGGTTGCTTAACAATGAAGACAACTCCCATGATCCCACACTACTTCACAACGTCATCAAACTCTTGTCTTTTGTTATTGTTTTGATTGGGCGATTCCTCGCGGCAGAAATGACATATTGTGCATTTAATTTGTACATTTCTCACAGTGGCTAAAAAGAGGTTTACAATGGTCAGGATTATTTCAACAAAACGAAACCCACAACAGAAAAATATCAAGTAAAGCCACCAGGATGACCTGGTAGCAATATTGCCCATTTTGGATAAGAATCCCCCCCCTCTTTTTTTTAGCATGGCTAAAACATATTGGAGTCTGTACTTGATTTGTCCATACTGATACTAAGTGTTGTGCTTTGCAGAGCTGGGGAGCAGAGGGTTACCACCTGTGGGTGATTCCTAGCAAACCAGACAGAAGGAGACAGGAGGAGCAGCAGGAGCATGTGGAAGAGATAGTTACATCTTCTCGCTCATCGCTGCAGGCTTGCATATTACAGTTCCACTTCATCAAGAGCGCCCTCACTGTCAACCCTTGCACGGTGCGAAAAAGAAAGGCATAAATGACGAAACAGATAATGTAACAAAGTCATATTTATTAAAAACCAAAAAGAGTTTTGTGTTGATATTTCTTATGACATCTGAAAGTGGAATCAAACTTGTAAACTTTTATAGCACTTTCTACCGCAACATGTTTCTAGCACCTACCATCTTATGGAACTTAACACATTTAAAGAAACAGATCTCTCTCACTTTATCACCTGCTCTCTCTCTCTCCCTCCCTGTCGCTCTCTCTTTATCTTTCGCTCTGCTCTATAGAGTAACCAGGAGCACGTCCTGCTCCATGGGGAGGACCGCCTCTACCTGACCTGTGGTGATCCCACACAAGTTCACAGCACCTCTGACACACACAGCACACACCCTCACACACACATACACACACGGGACAGCAGCCCGCTGCATCATCCCCCAAGCCCCAACTCATCTCTCTCTCAGGGACTCAGCACTTTACTGGGACACAAGCATTGGCATGTGGTCCAGGTAAGGCCACACACATTGTTATACACTATCTATGCAACCATGATTTGGTGGTGTAAATATTTATTTACCCACAAAAATACCGATTGGCAGATTTTACTACTTGCTTGTAGTTGTTGCTACTAGGGCTGTAAATGAATGTTCCAAATTCGAATTTATAACCGAATTGTAAAAAAAAGCAACAAAAAAAACCCCAGACATTTGACTGTGAAAATCAATATTCGTTTGTGTGTGTGTGTGTGTGTGTGTGTGTGTGTGTGTGTGTGTGTGTGTGGTGGGGGGTGGGGGACCAGCACTACTGCGGCTGTCTCGCGACGGCCTTGGCCTTGGTCAATATATTTTTGCGCATTATGCCCTCTTATGGACATAATGCGCAAAAATATATTCGAATGGGTTCGGACCCATGTGTTTTTTTAGAAGGAAATGTCATTTTTTGACCAGTTTTGACAGCCCTGGTTGCTACACAGCCTTTTTGGATTTGTTGCTAATTCCACCAATGTGGGGTGGGTTGAAATGCATCACCTTGTGGGTAATTAAGGCTGTTGTTGCTGAGCAACAATTTATTTCTTGACATTTTACAGACTGTTTTCAGATGTGACAGCAAAATACCCTTGGTTAATTAATACACATTCAATAGTGATATTTGTTACATGTAATACAATTATTTAGTATTAGAAAAGGATGAAGCCCCTAAAGTCTGTTTTTTGTTTCTTCCTAAAACATAGCAGGAAGCCAGTTTACATCAATATGTCTGCATTTCAGCAGTTTTACTATAGCTTGTACTGTGCAGCTACAAAAATATGAAACTTGAGTTGATTAAAACTAGCACATGTTTACACAGAACATTTATTTTAAATCGCTGTTAAAGAAATTAGTACTGAAAACTTTTAAGAAACTACCCCTCATAAAGAAGCTTTGGGAAACTAGCAGCAGCTCTGTGTATATATACTGTGTATACAATATATAAACAAACACATGAAATGAATAATCTGTATATACATTATTGTGTATTTTTGTGTGTGTTTTACTTTACCTTTAGATTCACAGCACATACCTAGAGAGCAACTGGCCTATACGGGTAAGAATGGAAGTGTATTTGTGAATGTTTGTTTCAATGCAGTGCAATGCAGTGTGGCTGAACGGTGGTGCAGTGGTTAGCGCAGTCGCCTCACAGCAAGAAGGTCCTGGGTTTGAGCCCTGGGGAAGTCCAACCTTTGGGGTCGTCCTGGGTCGTCCTCTATGTGGAGTTTGCATGTTCTCCCCGTGTCTATGTGGGTTTCCTCCGGGTGCTCCGGTTTCCTCCCACAGTCCAAAGACATGTAGTTCGGTTGAATCGGCCGTACTAAATTGTCCCTAGGTGTGAATGTGTGTGTGTCGGCCCTGTGATGGACTGGCGGCCTGCACAGGGTGTCGCCCTGCCTGCTGCCCAATGACTGCTGGGATAGGCTCCAGCATCCCACAGCCCCGGTTGGGATAAGTGGCTCGGATAATGGATGGATGGATGTTTCAGTGCATATTGCCTTCATCACTATATATGCTTTTTTCTGCATTATATGCTTGTTTGCTGGATATTGTGTGTGTGTGTGACTGGTTATGTGCACGTGCTCATGCTTGCTAAATGTTTTTTTTTTTCCAATTTGAATTTAAACAAAATTGTTTTAACTTGCTTGTAAATGGTAGGTGGACTGCATTTATATAGTGCTTTTCTAGTCTACTGACCACTCAAGGCACTTTACAGTGTATTGCCTCACATTCACCCATTCACACATTCACATTCATACGCTGATGGATGAGGCTGCAATGCAAGATGTGACAGGTTGGAAGGATGAATGGTGCATTCAAAGTCTGTTGCAAATGAACAATACAGTCGGTTCCTTCCAACCTGTCACAAAGGCACCAACCTGCTCATCAGGAACAGGGGTTCAGGGTCATGCTCAAGGACACTTCGACACTTTGTAGTTAGAGCATGTGCTAAATGAGTGAGATTCTTTGTAACCCATTAACTGTTAATCACTCCGTATATTGTGCCTTCCTGGACAACCCACGCACATGGTGCTTTAAACACTTATATGTGGTATTTGTCGGTTGCGGTTTGTGAACACAACATTCACAGTTAGCCCCTCTTCCCTGGCGCTATGACATTTTTTATTTTGATGTACTCTATTGATCCCTGTAGGGAAATTATGCTCTGCATTTAACCCATCCTAGTTGTGTAGCTAGGAGCAGCGGGCAGCTGCCGGGGACCAACTCCAATTCGTCTTGCCATGCCTCCTCAGTCAGGGGCACAAACAGTATTAACCCTAACATGCATGTCTTTTTGATGGTGGGGGAAACCGGAGCACCCGGAGAAAACCCACCGTAGACACGGGGAGAACATGCAAACTCCACACGGAGGATGACCTCAGATGACCCCCAAGGTTGGACAACCCTGAGGTTCGAACCCAGGACTTTTTTGCTGTGAGGCGACAGCGCTAACCGCTGGGCCACTGTGCCGCCCAAACACAAGGAGCTTCTTTTTTTTTTTTTGGAACGAGCTTTGTCCACTTGGTGTTTCGCCTCACTATATTTGTGTCTTTTCGGCACTGTGTCCACCATTGTTATAGCTTCCTGTTGGATGCATGCTAACAATCTATATCTGGCACCTGGTCTCTATGTTTTCATAGAGTCCCACTGCCCAAAGGTTAACGCCCAGAAACATCCTGCACACAGCAAAATAAGAAAAATACAAACATACCGGCAGAGGACAAGGTCTCTGCAGATACAGACACCGCCACACACATGTAGTGTGTCATAAGGGATGATTGAAGGATTACTTTTTTATGAGTCTATACATTAATTTTTAGGAAAATCCTAATTATTCTACCTTTAAAGAAATTAAAATAATAATTTAATGAAAAACCTGCTGTGTGTGTGTGTGTGTGTGTGTGTGTGTGTGTGTGTGTGTGTGTGTGTGTGTGTGTGTGTGTGTGTGTGTGTGTGTGAGTAGTTTGCAGCCATCGACACAGTAGGGCAGTGCATGGCTGTAGCAGGGAGAAGGGGATTTGCACACTATTCTTTATACACCAGGAAATGGAAGCTGTTTGGAAACATCACTCAGGTATGGAATCAACTCATAACACTTCTAAAGTAGAGGCTGAAATTCACATGTAGATTATTAGTTGTCTGTATTTCAGGATGTGCAGACTCAAGACATGTTAATTGAAGTTGTTTGCTTGTCATCATGAAAAGATTTTCTGACTTCTTTGGGATATCTGTGATTTTGGGCCAGTTTGTTTTTTGTGCTGTTTAAATAACTATTTTGTGTGTGTGTGTGTGTGTGTGTGTGTTTTTTGGTGCACATTTTTACATGTATATGTCCATACATGTGCGGTGGGTTGCATGACTGCGTGTTGTCTGTAGGAGCAGAACATGACGGTGACAGGAGGTCTGGCCTGGTGGAATGACTTCGTGGTGGTTGCCTGTTACAATTTTATTGACCAGCAAGAAGAGGTGCGAATAATTTCTTCACTATTACTACCTATGAGTGCTTACTTAAGTGCTTTCTTCAGCATGTCTCAGCTGAAAACAACAGGCACGGGTATCTGAGTAGGATAGTGGTCTATTCCGTTGCCTACCAACACGGGGATCGCCAGTTCGAACCCCCGTGTTACCTCCGGCTTGGTCGGGCGTCCCTACAGACACAATTGGCCGTGTCTGTGGGTGGGGAGCCGGATGTGGGTGTGTGTCCTGGTTGCTGCACTAGCGCCTGCTCTGGTCGGTCGGTGCGCCTGTTCAGGGGGGGGGGGGAACTGGGGGGGAATAGCGTGATCCTTCCACACGCTATGTCCCCCTAGCGAACCTCCTCACTGTCAGTTGAAAAGAAGCGGCTGGCGACTCCACATGTATGGGAGGAGGCATGTGGTAGTCTGCAGCCTTCCCCTGATCGGCAGAGGGGGTGGAGCAGAGACCGGGACGGCTCGGAAGAGTGGAGTAATTGGCCGGATACCATTGGAGAGAAAAAAGGGGAAAATTCGAAGAAAAAAAAAGAAAACGAAAACCACATGCATTATTAGAGTTGCTGAAGAACTCAATGCATCTTTTCTACTTGTGTCTGTGTTATTTAATAATATTGCTCCTTCCCTGCTCTCCATCCATCCAGATGAGGCTGTACTTGCGGTCATCTAACCTGGATAATGCCTTCGCCTCTGTCACAAAGCTGCACTCGGACACACTGCTGCTCAACGTTTTCAGAGACATGGTCATCCTTTTCAGAGCCGACTGCTCCATCTGCCTCTACAGTATAGAGAAGAGACATGATAGGTGGGTTTCACACACACACACACACACACACACACACACACACACACACACACACACACACACACACACACACACACACACACACACACACACACACACATGGTCTTGTATCACTGTACTTGTGAGATCATTACAGTGTCTGTATCCTGCTCCTCAGCTTTAACTTTAGCCTAAACGCCAACCCATTTAGCTTAACCTCAACCTAAGCTTTTGTATCCTCGGTTTGTCTTACACTGTACCAGACAAACATAGTGAATTGATATTTTCTCTTTGTGTAATTTATCCCTGTCACACAATTTAAGCATCAGGGAAATGACTGATTACTACTTTCTCATTAACCTAAGTATTGTAGTCTAGTTTTAAAGGTGCTGTGCTCATTATTCATACTTGGTGAATTATATGGGCAGTCAATATCAATATGGGTTGCTGTGACTGCTTAAAATACTGGGCGGCACAGTGGCCCAGTGGTTAGCACTGTTGCCTCTCAGCAAAAAGGTCCTGGGTTTGAACCCCGAGGTTGTCCAACCTTGGGGGTCATCCCAGGTCGCCCTCTGTGTGGAGTTTGCATGTTCTCCCCATGTCTGCAGTGGGGTTTCCCCGGGTGCTCCGGTTTCCCCCACCATCAAAAAGTCATGCATGTTAGGGTTAATACTCCTGTCTGTGCCCCTGACCGAGGCATGGCAAGACGAACTGCAGTTGGTCCCCGGGCGCTGCACGGCGGCTGCCCACCTACACACAGTACACAGCTAGGATTGGTTAAATGCAGACAAAGAATTGCCCCATGGGGGCATACAAAAAGACAGGAGGGGTTGAGTTGTCATCGTTGTTTTTTGATGCCCCGAACCCCAAAAGACTTGGCTTGCATTCACAGTCATCAATCTATGAAGCGATCATGGTGAATGATATCACCTGCAAGCGGTCAAAAATGGCAGATATCTGCAAACCTCTTACTACTCCACTGTGTTTTTGTTTGAATTTGTTCGTCTTACTTCTTTTGACTTAACTGTCATTCACATGGCTGAAGATTCAAGTAAGGCAAGGCATGTTTATTTGTATAGCACATTTCAGCATCAAGGCAATTCACAGTGCTTTACATGACACATAATAGGCATTAAGAAAAGCAACGTAAGGCAATAAAAATACCTTTAAAAACAAATAAAAAGAAAGTAAAAGTTACAGTGCAGTGTAAGATGACAATCAAAAGCTTCAATTTTTATTTAATAAAAGGCAGCAGCAAACAGGAAGTCAAGCCTAGGTTTAAAAGAGCTGAGAGTTGCAGCAGACCTGCAGTTTTCTGGGAGTGTTTCAGACATGTGGAGCATAAAAACTGAAAGCTGCCTCTCCATGTTTAGTTTTGACTCTGGGGACAGAAAGCAGACCTGACCCAGATGATCTGAGAGGTCTGGATGGTTCATAGTGTAGCAGAAGATCAGAAATATATCTTGGCCCTAAACCATTCAGCGCTTTATAAACCAAGAGCCGAGCTTTAAAATCGCTTCTCTGACAGACAGGAAGCCAGTGGAAGTAGAGTGATGACATGACACCGTCAGTACTTTGAGTTTACAGAGATAACTGAGGTTGCAACACCTCTTAGCAGTACATTTTAGTGCATACTAGGGGTGGGACGATTCACAAATCTCACAGTTCGAGACATCTCACAATTCAGGGCTCATGATTTCGATTCAGTACGATACAGTGGATGCCTTGGTAAGCAAGAGACAAGACATTGCAGTTCTCTGTTTTTGATTTATTTTAAGAATTGGCCCAACATTTTGGCATTATCAAGGCACGTATTCAAATGTAATGCAAGTGCAAAAGTTCTGACAACATTTTGTGCCATCTTTTCTTGTTGTGTAACACAATTGTTTTACTTTAAAACTTTAAACTTTAAAAACTGCAAGAACGACCAAGGTGGTCATTTTGACCATGTTGGATTTTCAGTTTAATAACTTTGTGAGGAAAAAAAGAAAGATACAGACCTGCCGCTCCCTGAATGCTCCTAAAACTGCATATATTTGCATTAAAATGAGTTTTAGACTGATTGCACAAAAAAGTACGATAAGATCTACCTAAAACGACCATGAGTGGTCAAAGTGAATGCGTGTAATTTGCATGTCATGTCACTATTTATGATGTGTGTTCACGTCATTTCCTTCGCAACGTTTTTCTTTTTCACTTTTTATAGGCCTTGTTGCATTTTTTAGATTAGCAATATGTGTTTTCTGTTTTTTTCAGGTATTATTTCCAACATGTCTGGGTCTGGGTACAGCCGCCGTTTCAGGCGCACCATGAGTACCACCGAGGCGTTGCAGTATTTACAGATGTTGGACAGCGGCGATTTTAAATTGTTTGAAAAATAATATTGTAACGATCACGGATGTGTCGACCCACTAGCCTGTTGGCTCACGGGTCAGACCCCTTAGTCGACTGGTTAATGTAGTTGCCCGTGGTGTGGGAGACCCGATTTCACATTCCAGCTGCGGTGGATTCCCGGCTGCCCCCTGAATTCACTACAGTATTAAAGTTGTTAAAAAGTTGATTTTGGTGTCAGTTGTTTCCTAACAGACACACTAACATATGCAAGGTATTAATATCTCAAGTAAGTATTTATCTTAACAGAATATAGAGTTTAAAAACCGGCAGTCATTTTGACCGCCCATGGTCATTTTAGGTAGGAGTGAAATCCCAGTTGTTCTAGTGCTAATAACACACGATCTCACGAAACAGGGAGCGTCTCGAACCGTGAAGACCATATTGAACAATTTGGAATTTGATCCGGTGTCGTCCCACCCCTAGTGTGTACAGAAATATTTTCAGTACTTCTACCTATGGACTTTGCTGTGTGTCTTATGCTTTTTGTAGCCTTTCAGTGCTTTTTTTCATGTTTATAAGTATGTATGTTTGTATGTGTGTGTGTGTTTTACCCTCTAGTGTCAACCCTTCAGCGAGTGTAGAGCTGCTTCAAGAGGTTTCCATGTCCCGTTATATTCCTCACCCTGCCCTTGTGGTCTCTGTCACCCTTACATCTGTGCGCACTGAGACTGGCATCACACTCAAAGCCCCGCAGCAGGTAAGACACAAACACACATGCACATGCACACTGTTGATGTGTGCGTCTCCGTAGAAACACTTTGATAAGTGTGTGTGTGTGTGTGTGTGTGTGTGTTTGTCGCTTCGTTTCTCTCTCTTTACACATCCATCTGTAGGCCTGCATGGCAGAGAGTATCATGCTAAACCTGGCTGGCCAGTTGATAATGCTACAGAGGGACCGATCAGGACCCCAGGTACGAGACAAGGAGACGCTGACCAATCACAAGAAGCTGGTGAGTCCAAACAAAAAGCCACCCGCTCTGACACAAGTCTTGCCTATGTTTACCTGAACAAATTATTCAAAATCAGAAATCTGCTGTTTCTCTCTCTTTTTATAGTTTTGCTTATAAAGCCAAGCTAGAGGCTTAACTCTTTGACTGTTTATAGCTTATAGCAAAGTCATTGGTCTGGTCATTTGCCAAGGCATTTTACCTCCAAAATATAAGAAACATTTGTGATGCTTCTTGTCTTGAACTACTGACAGGTCCAATCTGATGACCTGTCCACTACAGTACATTTTTTAATAACCTCTTAATGTGGCCTATTTTGTTTACATAATTGTAATTACCTGCCTGAAGACAGTTCTAGTTTGTGTTTCTTTTTTACATCTCTTGTGATTGAACAAGATGCTAAGCTCAGTTGTCAGAAAACAATATTGACAAGAAAGATGCACAGATTAACTGCAGCTTTTGTTTAGCTCCAGTATTGAGTAGGTTTGGGTATCAAGAACTGGTTCTGACTTAGTTTATGTTTCAAATTCCCAAAAGATGGGTATTTGTTAAAGAAAAACACAAAAAAAACAGCAACACGAGTTTCAAAGTCTCATCAGTTCCTGAAAGTGAAGTTTCAGTTCTATTCATAAAAGAAGTGAAACGCATTGAACATTAAAAAAAAAGTCTATAAGATAAACCCGTTAGTCAACTAGTAGAACCTGCCAGAACCTGCTGACCTTACGTCCACATCACTGGTGACATTAGTCTTATCTACATTTGTTCTGTGAAACAATGTTCAGTAACATTGTTCAATTTATGACAACTGTTGCGTGTGCTTCCTATTTTTTCTCCCTGTTAAAGTTTTTTATTTTTAGGGAGTTGTTGCTTATCTGATGCGAGGGTCTAAGGACAGGATATTGTGTTGCTGTAAAGCCCCATGAGGCAAATTTGTAGTTTGTGATATTGAGTTATACAAATAAAATTGACTTGACTTGACTATTGTAGAGTACAGATTCTCAAAAGTAACATTGGTGCCAATTTTCTTATTATGAGTAACAAAAATACAAACTAAAAGAGTGCACTCAGTAAAGTGCAGCTCTCTACCAGGCGTAGCTCCCTTTCTCTGGTGTTTGGACTTGGCGGCAAACCACCCCTTTTTCACCCTCTGGTGAAAGGGAAATTATGAAGGCACTGCCTGCATATCTCCCCTTCTCCAGTGCTCGGCCATAGATGAAAAACCAGCTGAGGTGTTAGCACTCAGTTGCAGTATAAAATAGGTTTTGCAAGGGTTTTTAATCACTGCAGCCATGAGAGGTCCTTGATCATACAATCATAACTCTGCACAAAAATTGTTAGGCTGACAGGCCCATTAGTATGTGAGTGGCTGTTGCAGCTAGAAAAGTGCTATAAAAAATGCAACTTGATTGATTGACAGATACACGCACAGATGGACATAAAAAACTGTTGTTCCTGCCATTACGCTTTTGCGCAGCGCCCAAGTCAATTGAATGAGAAATATGGGGGGGGGGGCGTTTTTGATATGCAGTGCTCAAGCTAAAAAATCTCCCTAATAAAAACGTGTTGCCTGTCAGTCTGTGGATGCACAGCCTCCAAGGTAGACCCTCGCACTAATGTGACCAAGTCCAATATGAACTTGCACGTTCCAAAAAGAAAAGGTTTGCTATGTGACCATTTTGGTCAATCCTTAACACTGTCTTTATTTTTATAATATAATAAAGCTAGGAAAACCATTTAAGCCTCGCGCATGCACAACTCCCATCTATGGTTTACTCAGATCGGGCAGTGACAAGAACATACAATACATCCAGTGTTGACTTCAACAAAGAGGAAGTTGTTCCTTTATAAATTTCGTATTTTTTAGATTATCAAAATTATTTTAATAACTTTCGATCGTGTCGCTGCTCGATTTGAGTCAACTGTACATGTGAGTCATGCAGGCGCAAGCACCACACTAGAACGACCAGGATTTCACTCCTACCTAAAGTGACCATGGGCAGTCAAAATGACCGCCGGTTTTTAAACTCTATATTCTGTCAAGATAAATACCCAATTAAGATAGTAATGCATTGCATATGTTAGTATGTCTGTTAGGAAACAACTGACACCAAAATTAACATTTTAACAACTATATAATACTATTTTTAAACCATTTACACTTCAGAGAGACATGGTCGAACTTGAATGGCAAAATTGAAAAAGTGAAAATATTACCTGAAAAACAAAACGGAAAACACATATTGCTAATCTAACACTTATTGCTAATCTAAGGCCCATAAAACGTGAAATGTAAAAGAAGTACTGAAAATAACCATTGAAACAGTCCCAAACAACAACCAGAACTTAAAAACTACTAGAATGACCATGGGTGGTCACAATGACCATGGGTGGTCACAATGACCGGCGGTTTTTAAACTCTATATTCTGTCAGGATAGATACCCAATTGAGATATTAATGCATTGCATATGTTAGTATGTCTGTTAAGAAACGACTGACACCAAAATTAACATTCTAACAACTTTAATACGATTAGTGTTAAACGATTTTCCGGCATTTATTATATCACGAAAATGACAGCGGTTGTTATTTTTGGTTCATCCAGTTTACCAGTTCTCCTGTGCTGAGTTCAGCAGTTAATGATTTGCTGACTGTTATAATTTGAGGATGGTCGGTAGTGTAAATGTGAAGGATGGACCAGCAGGCATGAGTTGATGTCCAGAATAAAAAAAACCCCATTTATTCAGATCGGCCACAAAAAGATAGCCACAAAGAAAAAACATTTCAACCACTCTATCTTCTGCAGAAAAAAAGGTCGTGGAACATTCCTTTCGATCTACAAAACACCGGACCTCTCCATTGTCCTGGAGATGGAAAAACAGAATGACCATTTGCTGTCTTTGCACAATTTTTATATCCTGACACCTGCTGTCTGTGGCCAATCAGAAAGGGCCTCGGTAATGAATACCAATTGGACACAGGTTGCATCAGTATTCCCTCAATTGGTGCTCCTTTGTACTAAAGCCATTTCAGAGGGGCAGTACACGTCTTAAAGGTCAGGCAGGTCAGAGAATGAAAGTCCCCCTATAGCAGAAACCTGAATTAGAGAAGACTAAGAGCAAGCATATCACAAACATTACCAGATACATGAGTGTTGAGCAGATGAGCGAGAGGAATGTGCACCTTCCTCTCAGCATAAATAACATATTTTGGAAATGGAGGGAAGAGGCTCCATGACACTGACTTATGAAATACTCTCGGCTTCTCGTTTACTTTCGAGACTTTTACCCGAATACGTAATGTTTTGACACTGTTGCTGCCCGATCTAATTCAACCGCACAATTGACTTAGATTGGGCAGTGACAGAGAGCAGCGTTGGTTGAGCGAGCTTGAGACTAAATGAAGAATGGGAAAGGCGGTACTGGGAACAAGTGTATTTCAAAGGTTTCGAATCACAGCAACCACAAGAGGGTCTTGATCATATGGTCATAACTGTGCATACAAATTATTAGGCTGATAGGCACAGTATTGTGCAAGATTAGCTGCAGACAGATACACACAAGACACATACCCGTGACCAAATGCAATATCCCGCCCAGGCTACTGCCTGGCGGAGATAAAGATAAAACAAAAAACTAATGCTGTTCTAACTCCCTTGACATTTCTTTCTTTAACTCCTCCCAGCTACCATTTTGTCCTCCGGTAGTGCTCGCCCAGTGTGTTGAAAATGTGTGGACGACCTGTCGCTCCAACAAAAAGAAGCGCCACTTGCTGGAAGCTCTGTGGTTGTCCTGTGGTGAGGCAGGCATGAAAGTCTGGCTGCCATTGTTTCCCAGAGACCACCGGAAGCCCCACTCCTTCCTCTCCAGACGCATCATGTTGCCCTTTCATATTAACATTTACCCTTTAGCTGTGCTGTTTGAGGATGCCTTAGTGCTTGGAGCCACAAATGAGACAGTTCTGTATGATGGGCTACATGGATCCTCTGAGCCACTGGAGGCACTGTTTCCATACTGCACTGTGGAGAGGACCTCCCAGATCTACCTCCACCACATCCTGAGGCAGCTGCTAGTCCGCAACCTTGGTGAACAGGTATCAAAGCAGATACTTACTCAATTCCATTGTGTGATGTTGTAGGTACCACTACTATATCGTTGCAATCAATGCCTATTATAGCAAGAAAGAAAAAAAATCAAAGGAAATTGAAAAACTTGTAAGTTGTTCTTCATCACCTCCCCCACAGGCGTTACTGCTGGCCCAGTCGTGCGCCTCCCTCCCTTATTTCCCCCACGTAATGGAGCTGATGGTGCATGTGGTGTTGGAGGAGGAAGCCACTTCTAGGGAGCCTATTCCAGACCCGCTGCTGCCCACTGTGGCAAAGTTTATCACCGAGTTCCCCCTCTTCCTGCAGACTATTGTTCACTGTGCAAGAAAGACAGAGTATGCCCTGTGGAATTACTTGTTTGCAGCTGTAGGGAACCCTAAGGATCTGTTTGAGGAATGTCTCATTGCTCAGGACTTGGATACTGCAGCCTCCTATTTGATTATTTTGCAGGTGAGTGTGGGATGGGAAAGTCTCTCTCTCTCTCTCTCTCTCTCTCTCTCTCTCTCTCTCTCTCTCTCTCTCTCTCTCTCTCTCTCTCTCTCTCTCTCTCTCTCTCTCTCTCTCTCTTTCTCCCCCCCCCCTCCCGGCCCCTACATGCTGTAATTGTGGCTGTCTTGAACATTTAGTGTGTCACACAATACGGCAGGAAAAAAGTAAAAATCTTGATACAGTCCCTCATCCCATGACAGTGACAAGCGATCTCCGTTGGCCGACTGCCATGGTCTTTGCAAAAAGGCAACTTGGTCCTGCAGCTACTCAAAATAAGTTTGTGGAAAAAACATGCAGATGCATTAGCTATGCCAATTTTTGTCTCAAGAAGCTTAAAAAGAAGAGACAACATGGGTTGACATTCTACAAAGAGAGCATGAGGTACAGTAATATCTCAAGATATTTTTAATGAAACAGTCTGCATATAGGTATTTTACACTAGCAGATGACTCATTTATTCCCCGACAGCAATACACACACATATACCCCACCACCAGCACATGCATAGAAAGAGAGTGAGTACTGAGTAGAGTGATAGATGGCTATATATTCTGTTAATCACAGTTGCTGTGGATGTCATTAGGGTTGGGCGATTATTTCTTTTTTCTTTTTTTTTTTAGGACCCCCCCCCCCCCTTTTTTTTTCCCCTTTTTTTTTTTACGCTTCAGTCATATTCGGCCAATTATCCCACTCTTCCGAGACATCTCGGTAGCTACTCCACTCCCTCTGCCGAGCCAGGGAGGGCTGCAGACTACCACATGCCTCCCCTGATACATGTGGAGTCGCCAGCCGCTTCTTTTCACCTGACAGTGAGGAGTGTCCCTAGGGGGACATAGAGCGTGGGAGGATCACGCTATTCTCCCCAGTTCCCCCTCCCCCCCGAACAGGCACCCCGACCGACCAGGGGAGGTGCTAGTGCAGCGACCAGGACACATACCCACATCTTCCCACCCGCAAACATGGCCAATTGTGTCTGTAGGGGCGCCCGACCAAACCGGAGGTAATACGGGGATTCGAACCGGCGATCCCCGTGTTGGTAGGCAATGGAATAGACCACTACGCTACCCTGACACCCTTTGGGCAATCATTTCTCTTTTCATATCATCCAATCATGAGTACTTGAGATTGCTGGTAGGCAGTCCAGTTCCCAGGGGGCAGGGGGAGTGGGGGACTACTCACAGCATAGTGAAATGCCAGCATGTGTCAAAGAAAAATGTAATATCTCGTATTTGGGAATCAAGCTTTCTGCAAGCAACAAGGTTAAAGTGACGCGAATGTGTATAAACATTCATAAACGACTATGACCATTATATTTGAAATATTTAAACATTAAAAAATCAATTTGAGAGCATTGTCTCCTCTATTCAAGCAATGGCTCCCTTTTAAAAGCCCGTGTGTCTGCTTGATGTGACAGTATCACAGCATCATGTTCCGTTTGACATTATTATCTTTAATATCACAATCCAAATCACACCCATAACATTAACTACTTGGAGAGCAGAGCAAAGTTTTGGTGAGCAGGCATATGGAGAACGGAGATGCGGGACATCAGATTCATGGAAAAGAGACAGCAAACTGGTTTGTAATCCAGGAAAATATTTCACTTGTCACTCGTGCTGATGAACGGGGCTCAGCGGGCGGACATGCTGCTCCCCCAGAAACATCTCTAAATGCACAGTAGGGGGCAGATTTTAGAGACTATTTTAATAACCGGACTGTAAAGCGAGCAAAGAAGTTCATCTCCGATCCCTCACATCCTGCTCATCACTTCTTCCAGCTCCTTCCCTCAGGGAGGCGCTACAGGTCACTGTCCATCCACTAAGACTAAATGCTTCACAGTTTTTCCCCTGTAGCCATAAGGACTCTGAATTCCTACCTATAGTCCCCTCCTCACACACCATTGGCATAAATACCAATATCCGCCTAATTGTTATGCGTGATATGTTTATTTCTGTTATTGTGTAACTGTATTGTTCATGATAATATGTGGAGTGTCTGTTGTTGTCCATGTATGTATTGTGCTGCAGAGTTTAAAGTGTACCAAAAACAAATTCCACCAGCCTTGGTCATGTGGCTAATCAATCAATCAATCAATCAATCAATCAATCAATCAATCTATCTATCTATCTATCTATCTATCTATCTATCTATCTATCTATCTATCTATCTATCTATCTATCTATCTATCTATCTATCTATCTATCTATCTATCTATCTATCTATCTATAACATCTTAGTTCTGATAGTAAGTTAGTAAAAATCGCCTTAATAATGGCGTAGGAAAAACCAATCGTCAACCATTTCTTCAATAGTTGATAAACGATCCGACCACCAATCGGCACAAGCCTAGATGTCATCATTTTTTACCAGCTCCTATTGGTTACTCACCAGCATAGTGTCTACTCTAGTTTCTGTCCTTAGATTCCCTGCCACATTCGATAACACACACACACACACACACACACACACACACACACACACGATAACAGCTGAAATAGGTAGAACTTTGTCACAGCCTACAACGGTTCTCTGTCAGCTGTTACACTGAATAACCAAGACAACCGACGAACAGTTTGCCCATGTCAGGGAAATTTTGTCTGAGACGGCCTTGCAATGGCCGCTCATACAGTGTGTCGGTGTATAACGCTACAGTGCTTAATTCTCACTCTGTCACTCTCACTCTCTCTCTCTCTCTCTCTCTCTCTCTCTCTCTCTCTCTCTCTGACACATGCACACACAGACACAACCTTAGTCAGAATTAGTGCCCAATCAAATTAAGAAATAGTCGTAATTTCTTCCTTTTTCTTGTTCCTACCTGCCTGTTAAGAACATGGAGGTGCCTGCAGTGAGCAGACAACATGCAACTCTGCTCTTCAACACAGCCCTGGAGCAGGGAAAGTGGGACCTTTGTCGTCACATGATCCGGTTCCTCAAGGCCATTGGCTCTGGGGAAATGGAGACTCCGCCTCCAACACCTACCATGCAGGTAAAGAGTTTTCCGATTGTTTTCCTATTTATTGTCACCTTTTTTGACCCTGTTAGAAGTTATTGTGTGAGATCAAGGTAGGGCTGAATGATTAATCGAATTCAAACCAACATCACAATACAATAGAACACAATTTTCAAATCGCAAAGGTTGTGAAAAAAAGCGGTTTTTTTGTTTGTTTTTTTTTTCTAATGTTACACAATCTAACCAATGAGAGGGTTGTAAACACCTGGCCATGTGGGGTTCACAGAGTAGCAGTACTTTGTTTGTCTGAATCTGTTTTGGGTTTAGGAAAGAGGATGCCTCACAGAGTCAGGTATTGTGCAGAACGTGCCTTGCTACTGTAGCTACAACACGGCGCAACACTACAAACCTGTTCCAGCATTTAAGAAAGCATCACAAGGCCATGTATGACAATTGTATGGCTAAAAACCCGACCACCGGTGTGTCAAGTAGTCTGAATACCACCCAGCAGGGATCACTGACCGAAATGTTCGAGACTACATCTCCATATGAACAAGATTCAAAACGGCACTGTGAAATTACTCAGGTGATAGCCGAGTTCATAGGGAAAGATAGGATGCCCCTCAACACCGGAACCAAAGCCGGGTTTACAGTTTTGGTAAAGACACTATAAATGGTACAGCATGCTATCTCACACATATTTTAGCCAGGTTGCCATATCTGCGCTTTGAAAAAAAACGTGCAGGCAGAGTGACAGAGCTAAAAACAGTTTTTCACTACTAGCATGAACATGTGGTCAGGCTGTACAGCAGAACCCTATCAGAGTCTGGAATTTCTTGAGCGGACAGAGAAAGTACATCCTCTGCTGGGCCTTTTTGATGATTGTGTCTATGTTGGATGCCCACCTTAGGTCCTGGGAGATTGTGGAACCCAGAAATCTGTAGGTTTTCACTGTAGACACCATGCTGTTGAGTATGGTGAAGTGGGGCAGTGTTGGGGGGCTCCCCCTGAAGTCCACTGTCATCTCCACTGTTTTGAGCGTGTTCAGCTCCAGGTTGTTATGGCCGCACCAGAGGGCCAGCTGTTCAACCTCCTGTCTCTATGCAGACTCATCACCATCCCGGATAAGGCCAATGATGGTCGTGTCATCCGCAAACTTCAGGAGTTTAATAGACGGGTCACCTGAGGTGCAATCATTTGTGTAGAGGGAGAAGAGTAGAGGGGAGAGCACACATTCCTGGGGGGGGGGGGCAGTGCTGATTGTCCGGGTGCTGGATGTGATTTTCCCCAGCCTCGCCAGCTGCCTCCTGTCTGTCAGAAAGTTTTTAATCCACTGACAGATGGGGGCTGGTAAAATGAGCTGGGTGAGTTTGGAGTGGAATATATCTGGGACGATAGTGTTGAAGCTGCACTGAAGTCCACAAACAGGACCCTTGCGTATGTCCCTGGGGAGTCGAGGTGTTGGTACACATAGTGCAATCCCATGTTGACTGCATCATCCGCTGACCTTTTTGCTCAGGCGAACTGCAGGGGGTCGAACAGGGGGCCTGCGATTTCCTTCAGGTGGGCCAACACCAGTCTCTCAAAGGATTTCATGACCACAAACATTAGGGCAATGTAGTCATTTAATCCTGTGATATGGGGTTTCTTGGGGACCAGGATGATGGTGGAGCTCTTGAAGCAGGAGGGGACTTCACACAACTCCAGTGATCTGTTGAAGATCAGCGGGAAAATTGCCACGGGTCAGCAGTTGGCCCACAATTATCTTTGTGTACCAGCCACAAGTTCCCCCTCAGAATGTCTGTTTAGCACTGGAGGGATTATAGAACTTGTGCTGGTTCATCCTTAAAACCAGACAAAGTTGACATCCTGGCTTTCCTGGCAAAAAAACCTGTGAGCTACTGAGAACCATACAGTAGGATGACATAGTGCCTGGCAGAGCCATACTCCTTGTGCATTTTTAGTCTGTGTGGTTTGTTACTGGGCGGTTTGTTACTAGCATGGCCACCTCAAAGCGAGAAGGTCCTGGGTTTGAGCCCTGGGATTGTCCAACTTTGGGGGTCATCCCAGGTCGTCCTCTGTGTGAAGTTTGCATGTTCTCCCCGTGTCTGCGTGGGTTTCTTCTGAGTGCTCCGGTTTCTTCCCACAGTCCCAAGACATGCAGGTCAGGTGACTCGGCCGTACTAAATTGTCCCTAGGTGTGAATGTGTGTGTGTGTGTGTGTGTGTGTGTGTGTGTGTGTGTGTGTGTGTGTGTGTGTGTGTGTCTGTCGGCCCTGTGATGGCCTGGCAGCCTGTCCGAGGTGTCTCCCCGCCTGCCGCCCAGTGACTGCTGGGATAGGCTCCAGCATCCCCGCGACCCTGAGAGCAGGATAAGTGGTTTGGATAATGGATGGATGGGTTTGTTACTGTTACTGACTGGATATCAGTTAAGACTAATATTTATATTAATGTTCACACAGTGTTTCTTTTTCTTTTTATCTACACTACCGTTCAAAAGTTTGGGATCACATTGAAATGTCCATATTTTTGAAGGAAAAGCACTGTACTTTTCAATGAAGATAACTTTAAACTAGTCTTAACTTTAAAGAAATACACTCTATACATTGCTAATGTGGTAAATGACTATTCTAGCTGCAAATGTCTGGTTTTTGGTGCAATATCTACATAGGTGTATAGAGGCCCATTTCAAGCAACTATCACTCCAGTGTTCTAATGGTACAATGTGTTTGCTCATTGGCTCAGAAGGCTAATTGATGATTAGAAAACCCTTGTGCAATCATGTTCACACATCTGAAAACAGTTTAGCTCGTTACAGAAGCTACAAAACTGACCTTCCTTTGAGCAGATTGAGTTTCTGGAGCATCACATTTGTGGGGTCAATTAAACGCTCAAAATGGCCAGAAAAAGAGAACTTTCATCTGAAACTCGACAGTCTATTCTTGTTCTTAGAAATGAAGGCTATTCCATGCGAGAAATTGCTAAGAAATTGAAGATTTCCTACACCGGTGTGTACTACTCCCTTCAGAGGACAGCACAAACAGGCTCTAACCAGAGTAGAAAAAGAAGTGGGAGGCCGCGTTGCACAACTGAGCAAGAAGATAAGTACATTAGAGTCTCTAGTTTGAGAAACAGACGCCTCACAGGTCCCCAACTGGCATCTTCATTAAATAGTACCCGCAAAACACCAGTGTCAACATCTACAGTGAAGAGGCGGCTGCGGGATTCTGGGCTTCAGGGCAGAGTGGCAAAGAAAAAGCCATATCTGAGACTGACCAATAAAAGAAAAAGATTAAGATGGGCAAAAGAACACAGACATTGGACAGAGGAAGACTGGAAAAAAGTGTTGTGGACGGATGAATCCAAGTTTGAGGTGTTTGGATCACAAAGAAGAACGTTTGTGAGACGCAGAACAAATGAAAAGATGCTGGAAGAATGCCTGACGCCATCTGTTAAGCATGGTGGAGGTAATGTGATGGTCTGGGGTTGCTTTGGTGCTGGTAAGGTGGGAGATTTGTACAGGGTAAAAGGGATTCTGAATAAGGAAGGCTATCACTCCATTTTGCAACGCCATGCCATACCCAGTGGACAGCGCTTGATTGGAGCCAATTTCATCCTACAACAGGACAATGACCCTAAACACACCTCCAAATTGTGCAAGAACTATTTAGAGCAGAAGCAGGCAGCTGGTATTCTATCGGTAATGGAGTGGCAAGCGCAGTCACCAGATCTGAACCCCATTGAGCTGTTGTGGGAGCAGCTTGACCGTATGGTACGCAAGAAGTGCCCATCCAACCAATCCAACTTGTGGGAGCTGCTTCTGGAAGCGTGGGGTGCAATTTCTCCAGATTACCTCAACAAATTAACAGCTAGAATGCCAAAGGTCTGCAATGCTGTAATTGCTGCAAATGGAGGATTCTTTGACGAAAGCAAAGTTTGATGTAAAAAAAATCTTATTTCAAATACAAATCATTATTTCTAACCTTGTCAATGTCTTGACTCTATTTTCTATTCATTTCACAACATATGGTGGTGAATAAGTGTGACTTTTCATGGAAAACACAAAATTGTTTGGGTGATCCCAAACTTTTGAACGGTAGTGTATATTTATTAAAAAATGCAACAACAAAAAAAAGTGCAAACTGTATATTTTACTAAAAAGTGCAATCCAAATGTTTACCTATTACATGTTTATTACAACAGCTTTGAGTCATCTGAATATTTTAGAATCTAGAGCCACAGAGTTGTCCTTTTTATGTTTATACACTTTAGTTTGTGTGATTTGTTACTGTTACTGACTGGAGATCAGTAAGATTCGTATTTATTTTCATATTAATGTTCACACCGGGCCTGTTGTTCTGCAGCGATTTGTCGTTCCTTTTTCAGATTTTATTAATAAGCAAAGTCATGATAATTATATTACATGTTTAAAAGGCTTGAAGTTAAATCAATCAGTCAATATTCTACTGTGATTGACGGTTTTTCTTTTTACGATTAAATAGTTAAATAAAGATATGTTATATCAATTCATGGATCAGTTCATCTCATGTCATCATAACACGTAGGCCTGGTCTACAGGAAAGAGCAGTTTAGATGTTGACTGTTGTGTTTGTCATACTGATTCATTGTTTATATTTAGTGGATAGCACAGAAGATGTTGAAATTTAAAAAATAATTGCATACTAAATCGCTATCGTAATACTGATCTAAAAAATTGCAATTAGATTATTTTCCCAAATTGTTCCGCCCGAGACCAAGGAAAAGTTACATGCCAGGGATCATTACAAACAGTCTGGTTACAGTACATGTACATTAATAATGTACATGTCTTGTTTGCTGCTGTTGACAGGCTAACTAACCCTCCTGTGGCAGTAGCCTCTGAATTTCTATACATCTTAAGCTTTTGATTATCATCGTACACTGCACTGTAACTTTTACGCTACATTTTTAATTGTTTTTAAATGTCTTTTTATTGCCTTGTGTCTGTGAATGTTCTCATTCATCCAGGTCATGGTTATCCAAAGGAGTTGAATCAAGTGCAACTGGACTTGGTGTATATATATATACACCAAGTCCAGTTGCACTTGATTCAACTCCTTTGGATTGCCTTGTGTTTCTTTTACATCTTGTCTTAATGCCTTTTATGCAGTTTGAATTGCCTTGTTGCTGAAATGTGCTACACAAATACATTTGCCTCGCCTTGCCTATATCGTGTCCACAGCACATAGCTGCTGTGTTATGAGGCTTTAGTATGTGTAGTACCTTGCAACATTATGCAGCATGCTATAATATAATGTTGTAAATTTGTTTTATGAATGCTTTAAGGTTATTGAATATATACATCCACTTAGAATATACACAAACAAAATATTGATTTAAAAAGGTAACAATAGGTAACAATAGTGCAGAGAACATATCCAGTGCTCTGGGTTTTTATTGTAGTTCAACAGAGAAGCTATGTGTGTAAGTTTACAGAAAGATACAGATGACTTACAGAAACAAGTTTTTGCTGATTTTGACAGTTTTAATCGTTGTGCCATGTACATGTAACAGCAAGTGTGCAAGTTCAAAGTGGTTTCCACTTACAAACAGCACAAACCAGACAGCTGGATAAAAATGAGATGTTTAATTTATCTCCGTTCCCAGGAACCCAGTTCAACAGGGGGCTTTGAATTCTTTAGAAACCGCAGCATCAGCCTGTCCCAGTCAGCTGACTCTATTGCCACTGGCAAGTTTAACTTGCAGAAAACCTTCAGCATGCCCAGTGGACCTTCTGCCAAAGGGTACGTATGCACACACACACACACACACACACACACACACACACACACACACACACACACACACACACACACACACACAGTTGGTAGCATTATGGTATCGAGTTAGTCCGGTTAGTCAAACCCAATTACTTTCACTAGAGAAGACTTGCTTAACTTTGGGCAGTTAACTCCAGATACTTTTTCATAAACCTGAAAAATTTTGTGGAGATCTTAGTTGTGAGAAATGAAGGCAACACAGACGGGGAAAGCGGGCCGGTGCACTGGCGAGGCCCCAACAGCAGGGATTTTGATCTGCACTCCTAGTGATTCACCTGGTTAATCTCCGCTCCATGCCCAACAAAATACCCAAATGAGCTGCTTCTCCTCAATGGGATAAACAAGGACTTTGCACGTTCTGCTGCCCTTTGTTTCACTGAAACCTGGCTCAGCGAATCCACCCCTGACAGCAGATTACATCTGCAGGGTTTCCGCGTACACTGAGCAGATCGCATTACGGCACTGTCGGGAAAAGCAAAGCACAGAGGAATTTGCTTCTACATAAACAAAGGTTGGTGTACAGATTTCACAGTGTTAAGTAAATACTGCAGCCTGAACTTGGAGTCATTATTCATAAATTCGAACTTGGAATCATTATTCATAAATTGCAAGCCATTTTTTTTATTCACCACAGGAGTTTTCATCCTTCATCCTGGTCAGTGTTTACATCCTACCCCAGGCCAGCATGAATGGCGCAGTACAAACCCTGGCCGACCAGATTACTGGCTTGGAACAAAAACATATGGACTCACTTTTAATAATCCTTGGAGAATTCAACAAAGTAGAAATTAAACCACAAACTACCAAAACAGAGACAGCATACTAATTGTCTCAACAGGGAAAATAACATACTGCACCACTACTACACAATTCTTAAAGATGCATTTTGCTCGGCCCCCTGGGCAGCTTTGGGGCACTCTGATCACTACTTGGTTCATCTCATTCCAACCTACAGGCAGAAACTAAAATCTGCAAAGCCTATGGTTCAAACAGTGAAGAAATGGACCAGCGAAGCAAAGCAGAAACTGCAAGATTGTTTTGACTGCACCGATTGGCATATATTTGAAGCTGCAACTGGCAACCTGGATGAACTAACACTGTGACATCTTACATCAGCTTTTGTGAAGACGTGTATGCCTACCAAGTCCTTCTGCACATACAACAATAACAAGCCATAGTTCACAGCCAAACTAAGACAACTTCGGCAGGCCAAGCTGGATACCTACAGCATTGGGGATAGAGCTCTGTACAAGCAGGCCAGAAATTCATTGACAACGGAGACCAGAGTAGCTAAAAGAAGCTAGAAAGAAAAGCTGAAAAACAGGTTTTCAGCCAACAACCCTGTGTCAGTGTGGAGGGGCCTACAAGACATCACAAACTGCAGAAGACCATCCCCCCATGCTGAGGCAAACAAAGGCCTGGTTGATGACCTGAATGTCTTCTATTGTAGGTTTTAGAGAGATAAATTCACACCCCTCACCCAACTCAAGCCCAACGACAATAGCCCCCATCACACCCCTGGCAACCCCCCTGCTTTGTCCCCCTGATACTCAGGCTGCACTCAAGACACGTGTAGAGGTTGTGAACCAGCTTTTCCAGACACAGAAGACAAGGAAACACCGGGTCCAAATGGTGTCTCCTCATCCTGTCTTAAAGTCTGTGCTGACCAGCTGGCTCCAATCTTCATGGAGATCTTGAGGGCCCCCTCCACGTCTCCTGGTGTACTGGCCTGTCTCCTGGTACCTCCTCCATGCTCTGGACACTGTGCTGGGAGACACATCAAGTCTTCTTGCCACAGCACGCATTGATGTGCCATCCTGGATGAGCTGCACTACCTGAGCAACTTCTGTAGGTTGCAGATACCGCCTCATGCCACCTCTAGTGGTGCGGGCACTAGCAAAATGAAAAACTAACCAAAGATTGGCCAGAAAAGATGAGGACAGGCAAATGGTCTGTGGCCACCACCTGCAAATCCATTCCTGTTATAGGGGTTGTCTTGCAAATTGTCTAATTTCCACCTGGTGGAAATTAGACAATTTACCAAAAGGTGAAATTGATTCACAAATCAGTGTTGCTTCCTAACTGGACAGGTTGATATCTCAAAAGTGTGATTGACTTGGAGCTACATTGCATTGCTTATGTGTTCCCTTTATTTTTTTGAGCAGTGTACTTGGGATAGAATCAACATGTGGGAGCAACACAGTAGAGTTCTCTTAGATACTTATCATTCTCTTTTTGTTTGTTCTTTGTGTACAATGTTGCCACGCTACTCCTCCAACAGCTTTTAAGCTAGACATACCATTCCAACTTTCTAACATCTAGGTATTTTACATCTCGGCTCTGAATAGGTCTACTGTAGTTTGCTAAGACTTTGTCCACATGCTGGCGCTATGATGAGTGATTTAAGGTGTAAATCTTGAGAGCTCCTGCCCCTCTAGAGTCATGATTTTTGGTACATAGGTCCCTCTCCTCACAAGGAACAAATTTGCCTCCAGAACCCATACATGTCGCCGACTTAAATTTTCCACTAGTGTGACTTTTGTGAAAAACACCTAAACAACAACTGCTCCAGAACGACTGGATAGATTTGCACGAAATCTGGTGTGCAGTATCTATGGAGCAAGCGCTACATACCATAGTATTCTCAGAGTTTTTGCTCAAACAATGTGGTCAAAACTGTGTCACGTGCAACAACGACAATTATATGTGAATATTTTGCTTAAAAAAATCATGACCTTTTTAGAGAAAGACTTACAGTGACTTCCATTGTAAAGCTGAGTTACTTTGAACGCTCTGTCCATTTCTGTTGATGAATCAGTGGCTCAGCTATTCAACATTAAAATGTGGTGTGTTTTTTTCTAGATGTTTGAAATTAGTAAAAAGACAGAATTTGGTGACATAGTGGCACTACTCCATGGTGTACAAAAACCCACTAAGTTTTAATGTTCAGAAGGTTGCAATAGTGGAATTTTGGCATGTTACTTGTGGCTTTTGGTGTTGGTTTTCAGTCTTGGGTAAAATGTTTGAAACTAATATTCCATTTTAACCTGGTATCAGCCCGATGTCTGATACCAGTATTAGTATCAGTGCCTCCCTGTTTATGGGTATGTCATCCATCAGTATACCTTACTCCCCGACCCCCTCCTTCCTCATGTCACATGCCAGCAAGTGTGGTGAACCTTTATGGCTAAATTAAAATTGCACTTTTCCTCCAAATAATAACTTATTTTCACTCCTGTCTTCCTCCATCCCTCCCTTCCAGTCGGGACGTGGATTGTGCAGAGAACATGTACATTGACATGATGCTATGGCGCCACGCCCGCCATCTTTTGGAGCAGGTGCGTCTTCGTGACCTAGGCTGCTTTTCTGCACAACTTGGCTTTGAGTTGATCAGTTGGCTGTGCCGTGAACGAAACCGTGTGGCCCGTGTAGAGGATTTTGTCATGGCATTGAAAAGGCTTCACAAGGACTTCTTCTGGCCTTTCCCTGTCATCCCTGTCGGAAGCCTTAGCTCACCACTGAGGAATGGAAGGTATCGCACAGGTAGGAGATGGGATGCAGAGAATGTAGGATATTCTGGCACACAGATAAATTTTGTAGTTTAGAAATCTGATTTCATAGCTCCTGTTACTTTTTATTGATTATGTTGCATATTCATAAATTCCTGAAAACATGGCATTTGAATTAAACTGATGAGTAAACAAAGAGCTATAGCAAAAGCTAAGTTGTGTTTGGATTTTACATCATTCAGCATCCATGCAAACGTGTTTTCTCCTATTGTCCTTCTCAAGTGCTCAGCACACGGCTTTTAAAGTCACAGTCAGCTGATAGCCTGCTGAACAGCGACATGGACATAGCGCCACCTCAGACAGCTCCCAGCTCCCATGCTTGGCTGGATAGCCTGGGACCAAGGTCTAAAGACATGGACACCGCTTCTTCCGCTCCCTCCCACCACCATACACCACAGACTCATGATGCATTCCTCTCTCCTCTCACTAACAAAGGTAGTGGGACCTGAATATTTCTTTCTAAATCCATTCGTCTTCAGAGTTTATTTTCACAAAGTTTCTTTAACACATCTGAATAACCCTTTAGTCTATTTTCTGTACTGATTTAAGCAAACTAATTTCTTAAGACAATAAACTCACCCTTAGTAAGCTTTTCTCTCTTTAACCTCCTCATAACACATTATCACATCTTGTTGCTCCTGTTCCTATGCTCTCTTTTTGACAATGCCTTTCAACTGTCTCGTACTCCCTCAGTCGAGGAGTACAGTATTGGCTCGGCCACAGACCTGACAGAGACCAGCTCAGTGGTGGATGGTGACTGGACAATGGTGGATGAGAACTCCTCTACTTTGAGCCTGAGCCAGGCTGAGCTGGAGCACATCTCCATGGAGCTGGCCAACAAGGGCCCACACAAGTCACAAGTGCAGCTCAGGTGAGGTGCCACCAAAAACTCAAGTCTGGCATGATCATGTGGTCCAGATTCCTTGGTCAAATTTGTCAACAGTATTGGAATGGATGGAAGAAATAATAAAATAGTTACACATAAATGTATGATAAATATACGCTGTTGTGCATTCCCTTGTTTTATAGGTACCTGCTCCACATCTTCATGGAGGCAGGCTGTCTAGAGTGGTGCGTGGTGATTGGTCTAATTCTCCGGGAGGCCAGTGTCATAAAGCAGGTGATTGGCTTCCTGGACAGCCCTGAGGTTCCCACAGAAACTGTGCAGAGTGTCCGCAGTGGCTTATTGGCGGTTGACACATGGGCCTCCACTGATTGGTGGGTGAAGCATACACACTGTGCAAGCCTTGTTCATGTCTCACCTGTTTTTCTCTTTCAACTCTACTCATCACCCTTGTTGTTATGACCAGAGATCATACAAGTGCTAGAAATTATTGCTAATGCTGTAGTCTGTTAATATTATTTTAATGTGAATATATGATGTGAAAATGTCTCTAGTTTATTTATGTAAATAACTGGCATGTCGAATTTTTAAGCTGATAAGGTGAGTTTTATTTGAGGTTTCTTTTATGGGCAGCACAGTGGCGCCTCACAGCAAGAAGGTCCTGGGTTCGAGCCCTGGGGTAGTCCAACCTTGGGGGTTTTCTCGGGTTGTCCTCTGTGTAGAGTTTGCATGTTCTCCCCATGTCTGTGTGGGTTTCCTCCGGGTGCTCCGGTTTCCTCCCACAGTCCAAAGACATGTAGGTCAGGTGAACCGGCCATACTAAATTGTCCCTAGGTGTGTATGTGCCGGCCCTTTGATGGCCTGGCGGCCTGTCCAGGGTGTCTCCCCGCCTGCCGCCCAATGACTGCTGGGATAAGCTCCAGCATCCCCGCGACCCTGAGAGCAGGTTAAGCGGTTTGGATAATGGATGGATGGAAGATGAGTTTTACAATTTGCTATTGAATCAACTGCTTCGTTGAGCAGTCTGTGTTCGATTAGAAAATGTGCGGCCCCAATCTTTCCTTTTAATTTAAAATGTGGAAGAATACTGACAAAGCCTGTGATTGAGAAAGCGCAGATTGCATGATTAGTAAAAGGCTAGGGGTTAGTACTAACCGGTTAAGAATTGTGTGCAAATGAACATTCAGGTAACCAAAATATATCCCTAAAGCAGCAAAGTGCGATCACATTGATGGCTGGAGCTGCAGATGATGCAGAGCTGACTTTACATAGACGCCACTCACACAGCTAATAGACTTACTTTGCAGAAAATAATCAGTGACATGGAATGTACTCACACAATTTTTATTTTGCACAGAAATGTACTTTATTTGGGCAAGCTTATATACGAGGTCTACTGATGGGTTGCATCAGAGACATTGTTTTCTGTACTGTCTAAAGACAACATTTTCCTGCATCAGTGGCGATGGCCCAACTGCAGTCCAGCTGAGTGTGTCAGGCTGTAAACATATTGAATAAACATAAACTTCTCATCAGATCCAAGTTGTAGACATCACAAACTGACGTGATATAGTCTAACAACACATAGCCTAACATGCCACTTCAATATCCAAATACCTTTATAATGATTTGAATAATTAATGTAGTTGACAGTTGACGTTGTTAAGAGCTGATAGCCATTACTGTTATGCTAACCATCTTTTGCTGTCACATTTCCCTTCAGCCTGGGTTATAAGCCTTTCCTCAACCTGATCAGACCGCAACTGCAGCAGCTGATGGAGACAGCTGCCGAGCAGGTGAAGCCCGAGGCTTTCCAGCCCACCAGCCAGAGCTCCAAGCTTGGTGGCCCTGAAGGGCTAGGGGGTCCTGCTTCACCGAGGGCTGAGGACAGTAGAGGTGTAACAGCCCCTCTTGGCCTGGCCCTGCCCTCTATTGAGCCCGCTGGAGGCTTCCCTAGACCACCCTCTGAGGACTGTCCCCCTGAGGAAACAGTAGAGCAGGGAGAGGAGGAGGGAGCATATGACTGCACCTTATCCTGAGCACTAGGGCCCCTCAAAACCTCCGACATTTGAACTCTGAATCTGCTTGAGGGAAAGCAGGAAGAGAGAAGAGCAGCATGAGCAGGGGCTGACTGGAAATGATCTTTCGCGTGTGTGTGTGCGTGTGTGTGTGTGTGTACATGCATGTTGACGTGTGTTCAGAATGAACCTTCTTAGTATAATCAGTATTATCCACTCTTCAGATTACCTCTGCAGAGGCCTGTATAGACTAGAGCCACTGTGGTCACTTAACCACCAACAGCCACCCTAACAAATGGACAGCCAGCCGAACTGGGACGATGAATTTAGAGCACAACTAGGGGATCAGGCCAGTGTGATAGTTCCTCTCTGTTAGTGGTCATATTTCCATAATATGCTGTTAGAAAAGATGCCTACCTGTTGGCATGTGCATCCGGGATGTGGCAGACTGCTCTGGCTGTGTCAGCTAGCACAAGAGAGCAGCAGTCTTTCTATTCCCAGATGGATGCTTTGTGCGTCTTGCGTTCACTTGGCACTCGGTCAAGTGTAACTGCACACCTTGAGATAGTTTTTCCATTGTTTAGAGACAGTGCTGTGTTGTAAAATCGAGTGGATGCAAACAATGCAAGAGCTTAACATCAACAATAAGACCTTTATACACAGGGCTGTGGTGTCAGGCTGAACAGCTCAGTATTTAGTAGGGTGCAACTCTGGTCCTTAACTATTTAAAGGATGCACTGAAGTGTGTCTGAGCCTGCGTGTTGGCTTGTGTATACTAGAGGTGTTTCATATGTACTTTCATACCTCATAAGATTTTGAAAATATTTTGTGATAACTTTGTCAATAATGAAATGATCTACCAGATTGCGTTGTTATTTTTATACCAGTTTGACCTTGGTCGTGGCGAGCTCCCCTGAAGAGCGTACGATTGTAAGACTCGTGTAACTGTTGAAAAATCCTGACCAAGGTTTAGAGAAATAGGTTTTTGAGCATTGGGAGGTACTCGTTCGTGTTTGTTGCATGCAGCTGAGATATTTCAAGGCCCCAAACAAAACTGTTCTGGATGTGTGTGTATAAGGGGAGTATGTGCTAGGATCAGCTGTCTGCTTGCTCTTTCCTCTGTGACCTTGTCAAAACAGGGTAGAGATCAGTATTTGGCCATCTTAAAAGTGTTGTGTAAATATGTGTGAACCATGACGGTAAAGGACACCTTCTTGGCCAATCGTGGCAATATTGTCTTAGTGCAATAAAGTGTTTTGAAAAACATCCCCGAGATGACCAAATCATGACAACACAGAGTCAAAAGGGTGTTCTGTATTTCCAGCAAAACGAACCATTGATATATTTTGATAAAGTCCTCCTACTATTTAATTTTTCTGTTGCAACATAAAGAATAGTAACTGATGCACACTTACAAAGTGGAAAAACGCAGTATTTCAATGTCTTATTTAAAGCAGGTGGAGGAGGGTGAGACCATCATGGCAGGGTTTGTCAGTTATCATGGCCTATCAGTTTGGAATAGGGATGCACGATATTGGATTTTTGCCGATATCCGAAATGCCGATATTTCCCAACTCATATTGATTGCCGATACCGATATATGTTCATATTTTTTTCCACCTAATTGCAAAACCATCAAGTCTGTCCTGTAGTGGACTGAACTGAGGCTGCTGCACTGGCCACGCGAGCCCTGCGCTACGCGGCCCTCCAACAGGTAAAACTACACAGAGCTGTGTAAAATCTGTTTAAAAAATGATCAAAACAAATACCTCGTTGTACCAGAGGCAGTGCGACTCAGCAGTGCAACCTTGTGGGAGGTTTTTTCATTGCACATTAAAGTAAACAGTTTGTATTCAGGATGCTGTAGCTAAAACGATCTAGTTAATTACTTCAGCGTTTGCCACTTAACTTGCCTATTTTCTATAGTTGCCTATCCACTTTAAATCTCCTCAGAAAACACGGCTGGCGCGCAACCCCACACAACACACATGCAGCTGGGTGGAGCAGGTAAAACAAGCCGCTCTGCTCCGCCATAGGCGCCGATCCCGTAGGTGCTCCGGTGCTTGAGCACCCACCATGGTTGAGCACCCATGGGGAAGGCCGATCGAAAAATGAATGAATAGATAAACAAGATTGTGTGCTTGTATGGTGTAGCCCGGTGTAATGTGTAGCAGAGCAGTGTTGCATTTCGTTGTGGTTTGTGTCTACGTCAGACACACAACAGCAGCCTAGTAAGCCTACATCACTGTAATTACTATAGCAGGCACAATAAAAGTGATTTTGGTTTGTTTTGTTTTTTTTTTCATTCCCCCCCTTTCTCCCCAATTGTATCCGGTCAATTACCCCCCTCTTCCGAGCCATCCTGGTAGCTGCTCCACCCCCCATGCCGATCATGGGGTAGAGGGGGGGGCTGCAGACTACCACATGCCTCTTCCGATACATGTGGAGTCGCCAGACGCTTCTTTTCACCTGACAGTGAAGAGTTTCACCAGGGGGACGTAGCGCGTGGGAGGATCACGCTGTTCCCCCCAGTTCCCCCTCCCACCCCGAACAGGCGCCCCGACCGACCCGAGGAGGCGCTAGTGCAGCGACCAGGACACATACCCACATCCGGCTTCCCACCCGCAGACGCAGCCAATTGTGTCTGTAGAGATGCCTGAGCAAGCCGGAGGTAACACGGGGTTTCGATCCGCCAATCCCCGTGTTAGTAGGCAACGGAATAGACCACTATGCCACCCGAATCACCTAAAAGTGATTTTGTGACAGTCATCACCTTGGTGGTATTCACTTAACTGGGGCACCCACGGGCAAAAACACAAATCGACGCCTATGCGCCCCGCCTATGTGATGCACTGTGTCCGTGCCTGGTCAACGCTTCACGTCGCGTACGCATAATTAAAGCGTCGTCGGCGTTTTGGCACTGCCGATATTTTATTTTCAAGCCTTTATCAGCCGATACCGACGATATGCCGGTATCATCGTGCATCCCTAGTTTGGAATACTTCTAGCATAATGTCACTTTTAAGGTGTCGCTAGTTGTTCTGGTAGACCTCAAACCTTCTCAGTTCTACAGTACCATACAAAGGCTACAGTCCTATACAGTACTATACAGTACTATACAATCCTATACAGTACTATACAGTACCATATACATATCACAACACTGAACTGTAAAGTTTGTCCTTTTGATGACTGAGGATGTCTCCATGACACAAGTTGTGTTTATTTGTTTTGTTTTGTTTGTGTGGAAAATGACTGTACATGCCACATTGTATTGAGTTTGTCAGTTATTTTATTTTAGTGGCTGTGCTCACATGGAATTGAGATTTTATCATATAGTCATTATTTATTGCTGTTATAGCAGAGTGGTAATACTGACTTGATATCTTGACGTGTTCTTGTTTTGTTCTTGTGATCATCAGTAAGTTTCCCCCCCTGTACTTAAAACAACTCCTATATTGGCTCTTTACCACAAGTAACTAAAAGGCCTATCACAGATACATCAGTATTATATTGTGCAATATATTGAAATGTTACTCTCAGCTTTATTTTCTTGTTTTATCTTGTTTGATTTCTCACTTTCTTTCTGCGCTCCCATTTATTTGATATATCTTTTTATAATAGACCAAAATATATTTTAAACTTAATTACTGCTCTCTGTTGATGCATACAAGAGGCGCTGGGTGTAGTATTTAGTGGTTCAGTTTAAACTTTGTTTCTTAAAATATAACATTTTCTGGGGGGCTAGTATTGTTTGAAAAACCTTCTCTGGTTACAAAAAGGGCGAAATGGCTTGCTGCACAGCTTTGCTATTGTCAACGATATTACACGGTTTTGCACCCGAGGTTCAGTAGGCCTCAGCTCACCCGTCACCACTTAGAACAAGCCTACCGTGAAACTAGGTTGCTCTGCTGTTGGGTTTACTTGACTTGAAGACGGTAACTTGGCCAACCAAAGAATTTTGTCCCGAGGCCTTGTGTGTCAGCAGGTTGCGTTGAGTGAATGAGTTGTTATGCACAGGTAAACGAAACCTCGCCCTCCAACCTCTCTGTATCCAAAACCAACCATCGATGCTCAAAACCAAGATTGACGTCGTACAAGACAGTTTCCTACGGAAATGAATATTACAAATCTTACTTGCTCCTGTGTGGACAAAGAGCAGATAAATCATGTCTCAGTCTCTGGTGGGAGTCGGGAAGTGGTGGTACTCTGCTCTCATATACACTAAAAGTGGGGAAGTGGTGGTACTCTGCTCTCGTATACACTAAAGGTCTCAAGTCTCAGTGCTGGACAGTGCTCCTTCCTTCCAATGTACAGTTTTTAAGATATCGCTTTTTTGGTGATGCAGAAAAGTCATTATTTCTCTGTCAGAAAAGGTGAACATCTTTAATGCAGTGTGAAAATACTTAATCTTGTACAATTGCCTTTTCTACTCATTTGGTTTTCTACTTTTTCTCCTTGTAAAGACCAATAAATTATTTTTAAAAACAATTCTCTGGACTGTCCATGTGTTCTCCCTGCCGTTCTCGTCTTGAACGAGGCCTGTAACTATGACTGGGTTGTGTGCTGGGTTGTGTGCTATAGTGTCACTGTAGTCAAATGGGAACTTGATTAATGTGTACTGTTGTCTCGGAAGCCTAATTAAGTAAGAGCTGTTTTTCGTGAAACCGGAAAATGCAAATGTGTATTATTTTTTTCCCCTCAATTGTACGTGGCCAATTACCCCACTCCTCTGAGCCGTCCCGGTCGCTGCTCCACCCCCTCTGCCGATCCGGGGAGAGCTGCAGACCACCACATGCCTCACCCGATACATGTGGAGTCGCCAGCGGCTTCTTTTCACCTGACAGTGAGGAGTTTCACCAGGGGGGCATAGCACGTGGGAGGATCACGCTATTCCCCCCCCCCCCGAACAGGCGCCCCGACCGACCGACCACAGGAGGCGCTAGTGCAGTGACCAGGACACACACCAACATCCGGGTTCCCACCCGCAGACACGGCCAATTGTGTCTGTAGGGACACCTGACCAAGCCAGAGGCAACACGGGGATTCGAACCGGCGATCCCCGTGTTGGTAGGGAACAGAATAGACCGCTAGGCTACACGGACGCCACAAATATGCATCATTACGTCAAATTTTTTATGAAATGTACAATGAAAAGTACACAGTATTGTCGGTGTTTGTTGTGTGATGGGTGTGCTGTATAGACAATACCACAACCAACCGTGTAGATGTAATATGCAATTTTATTGCTGCAATTAGTGCTAATTTATATCAGTCTTCTTGCATTTTGAAAAATAATCATCCATTCAATAGATGAACACCCTGTTCAAGCAACAGATCAACAAATTAATAATCCACATCTGTCATTTCATCACGACTAACAGAAATGCACAGTAAAATGCAGAACTGAGTAGTTTTACTGGGGGGAAAGGGTCATTTCAAATGTCAAGAAGTTTTGATTGTCAAAAAGAAGAAAATTGAAGAAAAAAATACCGTTTTATAAAATAAAAAAAACAAACTTATTCACTCCCTCCAGGACAAATTAACATCAAGGTTATAAAAAAAAAGAAGGCATGAGTGAAAAGTTGGACCAGTATTAGATGAAGACACAACTCAGGCAACATCATTACAATAACCCAGAGACATCACGAGATGACAGGTAATGAGACATTTTCATATGCAACCCAGAATGTACTCGTATCAGATTCCTATTGTTTTATTTTAAATTTGATATGCAAGTGAGAAGGAAAGCCATTATTTGAAAAAAAAATATTAGAAATAAATGTGAGACCCATGGAAAACAAAATTTCCGAGTATCACTTCGCACTGTTTCTAGACCGCAGTGCTGATCAACCTGTCGGTTTGAATCGGTAAATAATGCTTTTAGTTTGTGTCAAAGCTACAAAAGTTTTAAATTTACCACATTGTCAATTTTTTTTTTTGCCAGACTCTGATCTGAATTTTCCATCCGAGTCTTTTTTTTTTGTTTTGTTTTATTATTATATTGTATGTAACGAATTAGGGGGGCAGTCTGGGATGGGAGACCGTCGCCAGAGCCGGGTCGCGAACCCGTGTCTCCCGCTCCGCAAGCGACAACGTTAACCAGTCGACTAAAGGGTACGACCCGTTAGCCAAGGACCAACGTGTCTACTTATCCATGCACGTTACAATATGTAATGTTCTCTAGCACCACATTAAAATTACTAAAAAAAAAATTTAAAAAAAACTCGTTTACAAATCGGTGTGTACTAACAATATCAGTTATTTCACAGCATTATAACCTAAATATCACGTTAGTCTGTCCGACAGCAGCTTCCTTTCGTTTACAGCAGTTTCTCTGAACTCGCTCGCTATTTTAAACCGCACACCTTCCCTCGCTGAAAAGCCCTCGTCCTCGATTAATAACAAAATAAATACACGAGACACACCAAATAAATTAGTCTTTACCTTCACCCCACCCTGGAATGTAGCTGACTGGTCTTCACCACCCAACTCAAGTTTCATCATAAGCGTCACCGGCTGGACCGTCAGTGCGTGCGTAAGAGAGCCAATCCTGTTTCAGTGAAGTTGCACGAGGCTTTCGCCACTCGTCAGGGGACGAAACAAAACCCTTCATAGAGCAGATAATACAAATCCTGGGCAAATGTAATAAGCGCTGAATTTGTTTTTTTATCCCCTCCCCCCCTTTTTTCCCTCCCCAATTGTACTTGGCCAATTACCCCATTCTTTTGAGCCGCCCCGGTCTCTGCTCCACCCCCTCTGCCGATCCGGGGAGGGCTGCAGACTACCACATGCCCCCTCCGATACATGTGAAGTCGCCAGCCGCTTCTTTTCACCTGACAGTGAGGAGTTTCGCCGAGGGACGTAGCACGTGGGAGGATCACGCTATCCCCCCGCCCCCCCCCCGGACAGACGCCCCGACCGACCAGAAGAGGCGCTAGTGCAGCGACCAGGACACATACCCACATCCGGCTTCTCACCCGCAGACACGGCCAATTGTGTCTGTAGGGACGCCCGGCCAAGCCGGAGGCAACACGGGGATTCGAACTGACGATCCCTGTGTTGTTAGGCAAAGGAATAGACAGCTACGCTACCCGGACGCCCCAGAAGCGCTGAAATGTAACCTACGCGTCACACAAGTTACATTTCTTTTCAACATGCTGTTTATAAAGTTCTCTTCTGGTTTTGCTTGTGTTCAAACCATAAGTAGGATGTTAGCCTGTGGTACCACAGTACAACACAACACAGTTTTACAAGAAAAGAAAAAAATTAACGGCATTTCTCACGTTTGTACATTCTCATAGCAATCTGTGTAATTTCAATGGAAATAAAAACGTTTTAGTTTCATCTTCATCCTTTATAGTAGTGGCCTTTTTTGGCCTCTCTCACTAGACAGTGCAGTTTTTTCCATGGTCACAGACCGGTGTTCAAGTCAGACTTAGATGTTTGCTCAACCACAAGGCTCAAGATGTGTTGATCTTACCCCCAAATAGTTTGAGCCGGACTGGCTATTTGCTTAAATTTCACATGTACTTGCTCTCCCAAAACTTATCTCCCGCTGAGATCATTCTGGCTATAAGTTGAGTCAAAAGACCAAAAAAAACAAAAACAAAATTTAGTTTGGGGGTCACCGTGGTTCGGTTTTCTCTGGATAGCCAAGGCAGTACAACAGCTAATGTTTACATGACCAGGGTAATGGACCCTGGATAATTAATAATATTAGGACAAGTTTGACAAATCATGAAGTCTCTGAAGGCATAAACAGCAGAACCATCTTAACTGGATCTTCAAAAGATGGGGATCTGCTGCATTCACAAAGCCTGTTCAGGCTTAGTATTTACGAGCCAGACAAGCTTGTGTATTTTCTGCATAGACCACCTCTGGCCACGTCATCCAGAGACATGAGGCATTGGAGGTAAAAAAAATGAAAATACTGCAAATCATTTCAGCTAAAGACAATAATGAAGATGCTGCAAAACCACATATACAGAGTTAATAGCAGAAGCACGTGTTAAGTAGACCAGGAGGAAACATGAAAAAGCTTTACACGTGTTAAGAGACAAACAATCCTTGCACGGATGATCAACTGCCTGAGAAGGAAACATCAAGATGGTAATGAGAAATTAGCAAGTTGTCTACACAAATTAAAAACTAAGAGGGGCGCCACCTGCTGGTCACCTCTGGCAGTAAGCCTCCTGGCAAAGACTATTTCACATTATCCAACGTTAAAAGCTTTATTAGTAGTGATTTCCCCCAAACAGCTGATGGCAATCATAGACATAGTGCACTGACAAACTGAGCTGTTCTGATTGGTTAAATCTACTGAAAGGACGAAGAAGAATCATGGGAAAGTTGGACATCTTACCTCCCATTCAACTGGTAAGATCATCCAGCTCACAAGGCAAGACCACTGACAGCAAGTCACTTCGACTCAGCAGTTATTTTAAACAAAAATATCTTCTTTTTTTTTTTATCCTCCCGGTGTCCTGCACGTCAAGTCTATAAGACGGAGTAGGTTGAGATGTTTTTTTTCTTTCTTTCAAAGAACAGATGCAGTTAAAGGCGGTCACAAAACAAATGACATGAGAAATGCTGCACATTGCAAACCCTTGCTAGCGTTAAGACCATTAAGACATTTGTAGATTTGCACCCTCGAAAAGTCAACAAATGTGTGTGAGAAAGCATTGCTTAGAGGCAGTAGACCTCTTGCACTTCACTGGGTGTGTGTGTGGGTGTGTGTGTGTGTGTGTGTGTGTGTGTATGATAGTTGACGCCAAATTGACACAATTAATGACAGGGACGCATGACTGGATGTAAACTTATATAAACTGATAACTTGCTCCCAAATATACCAGTAAATCATCAGTCCCTCGAATTTCATCATCTACTTCCTTCTTTGACTTTAGGATTTCACAGCGGTTCTCATCCTGGCATGAACAAAACAGATTCTCGTCTCCCTTATTTTACACTACTGTAATTTCTGAATGCCAGCAATGTCCAGGACTAAGGGAAAAGCGAGGGCGGATGGTCAAGTCAATTTATTTGTATAGCCCAATATCCCAAATTTGCCTCAGGGGGCTTTACAGCAACACAGCATCCTTTCCTTAGACCCTCACATCGGATAAGGAACAATTCCCTAAAAAAGAAAAACCCGAGGAAGAAACGTCCATGTTGGTTAATGGTAGAGTTGTGCATCATACCAGCCAGGCACAGAATCATCTAAACCGTGGGTCTCAACTCGAGTATTCAAGGCTCCCAGCACTGCTAGATTTGTGTTCTACCAGACATCTAGATCCCCTGTTGGTGGGTTTTCAGGCCTGGCACAGTAGGTGAACATATTCAACTATGTAAGAATAGCAGCAGTACTGGGGACTGGAGCTGAGAAACACTTATCGAGAACACTTGAGATAAAAATAAATTCATTAAAAAAACAAACAAACACTGTAGCAGCAGGAGAGCTTGCCTGCAGAAGAGCTTTTTGAATAAATAGTAGCCTGCACACCAAAGAGTACCTCAAACAAAAAACGTCAATCGGCCCACTAACTGAACCAGTGTCCTTACATCAACATGCCAGTGAGGTGGGACTCATGTTGCATGGAGACAAGGCTGTGTTTACACCAATCGAAATGCTTTCATGTCTGCTCTTTTTTTCTTTTGGATTTTCTCCCCCTTTTTCTCCGCAATTGTATCCGGCCAATTACCCCACTCTCCCGAGCCGTCCTGGTCGCCGCTCCACCCCCTCTGCCGCTCTGGGGAGGGCTGCAGACTACCACATGCCTCCTCTGATACATGTGGAATCGCCATCCACTTCTTTTCCCCTGACAGTGAGGAGTTTCACCAGGAGGACGTAGCATGTGGGAGGATCACACTATTCCCCAAGTCCCCTCCTGAACAGGTGCCTCGACCGACCAGAGGAGGCGCTAGTGCAGCAACCAGGACACATACACACATCCCACCCACAGACACGGCCAATTGTGTCTGTAGGGATGCCCGACCAAGCCGGAGGCAACACGGGGATTCAAACCGCCAATCCCCGTGTTGTTAGGCAACAAAATAGACTGCTACGCTATCCGGACGCCCCCCATATCTGCTCTTTTACCCCCAGATAATATTCTCGCTCGAAATGAATTAAAAATACATTACAAAGACAATGGAGAAGAAGAAAAATATCTCCCCACTCATTCCCATGTTATGTGAGCATCACTGACCATTGGTGTGGCTGGAAAAATGATCAAAAATGATCTGAACAACAACAACAACAACACTGTTCCACGTGTGCAGTTGTTCAACGGATTAAATTCTGGTAGTGGTGATAGTGAGTGTAACATGGTGGTCTGTGGGACAAACTAGTTGAAACTGATATTCCATCCAAAATTTACAAACATAAAACATCAACTCTTTAGCAGGGCTGTGGGTGTGATGCTATGGTCCTAGATAAAGCACTGTGGTTCAACATGTAAAGTGTCAGTAGAAAAATCCAAGAAAAACACACTTGTGTATAGCTCAGCCTCATCTTCACAGTAATACACCCTTCAAAAACTCAAGACAGTAAAAGATCAGGGGCTGAATCAGATGGGTGCAAATACAACTAAGATTTGATAAATGAATGGGGATTTCTACTTATACTGCAAATTGTCTCTGGCAGCACCAATCAATAATCTTATTATAGTATGTATATTATAAGTGATCACCAAATTTAAAATTAAGTTTATATGTTTAAGCTGTAAAACGACTGGTTTATTGATTAAATGACAAGAGTTCTTCCCATTTTGACCTTACTGCCAGTTGCGTGGAGCCTCAACAAATTGTTAAACGTTTCTTAAAAGAGTTGAGTGTGTTAGATGCACAAGGTCCATCCAGATACTCTCAGCTAACTCACAATGTGGTACAAGTCTGATTGGCTAGCATCTCAAAGCTTTCGATTGTTGCTATTTCACTGTCTTCAACAATGCCATGTATTTTTTGATCGGTGAAACATATTAATGCTCTGTTTTAATAATACAAGTTATAAATGTTATGTTGCTCCTATTGCACACTTGTATGTATATAAATATATATGTGTGTGTGTATTTGGATCTACACACACACATATGTATATGTATATATGTATGTATATATATATATACATATGTGTGTGTGTGTGTGTGTGTGTGTGTGTGTGTGTGTGTGTATATATATATACAAATTAAAGGAAAAACCTGAATAAGTGAGTAGAGAAACCTAACAAATGTAGGTGCTTCCATACAGATGTAGTGCATGGTACAGTACAGCCATTAACGTCGCATCAGGCTCTCCTGTGGCATGTATAAAAATGCTCATCAGGCCCAGTTGATTTGGATCAATGGCAAGAAGAAAAGACATAAGTGACTTTGAAAGAAAGAGGGTTCGTTATTGGGGCAGGATGGCAGCAGCTTCAGTCACAGAGATTGCTCAGATGGCTGGTGTTTCAACAGGAACAGTGCATTTCAATCTATGGGAAAGAATCAGTAAATAGGGCTGGAAACTGTGGTCGAAAGTGCACAGCGTTTACCGTGACGGCTGTGCAGTCTACCTCAGGTGACTGAGAATGTCAATACAGGACGTGATCAGACAGTATCAGCAAGACAGTCTGTCAAGGGATATTATAGAAGGGTTGCAGTGCACAAACCCCTCAACACAAAGATGAATATGTTTGAGAGTTCAGTGGGGCAAAAACCATAGGCACTGGTCTACAGAGTTGTGGGGGAAAATGATATGGTCAGATGAGTCGTTCTTCACCATATTTCCCGACAAGTGGGTGAGTACATATGTAGCGTACACCAAAAGAATGGTACAGGCCTGAATGCTTGACCCCGGGAGTCCGGGGGCTGTGTTAGGCCGTGGGGGGAATTTCCCTGACGCGATTTGGATCTACTTGTCCCCTCAGAGCCCTGAAACTCAATAAGCGGCCCGCGAGCCACATCTGGCCCACGAGAGCCAAATGTCTGGCCCGCGCCAACCCCTTGGCACCTACGCACCTGTCCTAATGTGAAATAAAGTGCACAACATGTGAAATAAAGTGCGTGCTGCTCTACTTTATTTTGACTGCGCCCCACACCGTACACTTGACCTATGCCGTAGAGCGTGCATAGATGCAAGACATACTCTGTGCTCTATACGGTCCTTGACTAGACAGAGCCACTCACCAGCTGAGTCACAGATAATCAGTAACTGTCCTAAACCAAGAACATGGCCTGTGCGAAATAGTGGAAGGTCTACCAGGAAAACCGTCAGTTCAAGTCTGACTGGACTGATCGATTTAGTTTTATTTTACCAGACCCTGCCAATGCCAAACCAACATGCTTGATATGCATGCAGACCGTAGTTGTCTGCAAAGCAGATAATCTTAAGCAGCACTTCAACACTATGCATGCTGCCAGTTTTAATGCCAACTACCCTACAAAATCATAGCACTGTAAACAAAAAATAGCAAATATGATAACGTCGTACAAGCACGCCCTTTCTACTATCTGTAAATCAACATCGGCACAAGAGAGTCCAACAGCTGCATCATTGCATGTTTCATGAAACCTTGCTAAACCTTGCTAAACCTTGCTGATGCTGAGCTGATTAACATGTGTGCAAGTGATATGGTTGGTGAAGTTTTAAGTCATGATGAGTAAAACCAGAAAATGGCTGTGGAGCTATTAAAGCAGGTGCCATTGGCAGGTACCAACAAGAAGAGTAGAACTTTTAGCAGAGGAGTGTTTTCCCATTCTACGCACTGATTTAAAGAAATCAGAAGCCATATCACTAGCCATAGACTCGTTCTGTACCGAACCGATATGGAACGGTTATCTGTGTTCACAAGATTATTTGATGGGAAGACCTTTTGGGAAGAGCTACTTTGTTTGCTTCCTCTGCCTGGGCACAAAATGGGGGAATCATCTTTAATGAATTAACACAGTTCTTTGAGAAGAATGGCTTGGATGTGAACAAAATTGTGTCTGTTGTCACTGATGGGGCTCCATCAATGATGGGACAACACAAGGGCTTGGTAAGCAGGTTTGCCACTGTTAACCCAGCACACTTAGCATTTCATTGCAACATTCACAAATCAGTGTTGTGCACTAAACTGTGTGGGGAAATGAAAGAGGCAATGAATACTGTGACGAGATTGGTAAATTTCATTCGTGAGTCTGCGACATCGCCTTTTCAGGGCATTGCTGGAGGAAATGTCAGCGGAACACAAGGATCTTTTGCTGTATAATGATGTTCACTGGCTGAGCAAAGGTTGTGTGTTGGAGAGGGTGTGCAACCTGTGCGATGAACTTGCGTCATTTTTATCCGGACTGCGGAGCCAAAAGCCCAAGAATATCAGAGGTTTTTAAGTGGCAATAAGGTGATGGCATATGTTATTTTTTGTGTGGCATCGTGTCTCATCTAAATCACCTTAATCTGCAATTACAAGGCAAGAACCACACTGTTGCAGACATGTACGAGGCCGTTGAAGCTTTCCGGTCAAAGCTGAAACTTTTGGAGAGAGCCATTCACAGGAGAAAGTTGCACTTGCCAGTTTGCGGGTACACTGCGAGAAGAACGAAATGCAGGAGGATCCAGTGATGAAGGATTTCATGACGAGCCTGGCAAAAAACTTCAAGGAACGATTTGAAAACTCCCCTAAACCCTCAGGTGATATCCTCCTCTTCCTGAGACCGCCGTTCTCTGTATTGGCTGACAGTCAGTGGGCTGCAGAGGCCAAAGGGCTGGTAACTTCCATAGATGAGGCAACTCTTCAGATGGAGGTCTTGCAGATAGAACCATCTGATTTGCTCAAAGCACAACACAAGGATGTTGGGGTGAGTGACTTTTGGATCAACGTGGTTCCCCAAGCTCGATTAAAAAACATTAGCGCTATTGCAATACACCAACTCAAACTTTGTACATGTGAGGTACATGTGGGTCATCGTTTTCTTCAATGATCTTGATCAAGAACTAGGAAAGAAACAGACTCTCCAATGAATATCTTGGCCAGTGCCTCAGGATTGCCACAGAAGAATACATCAGAAGGATTGCCTCATCCCATCACTCTCACTTCTTTCATTGATTGGTGAATGAACATCCATTTATTTTTGTCCATAATTAAATGGTTGGTTTTGGAATTATTTTGTTTCAAGAGCGCATTTTTTTCTTCTGTGGCCCTCAGTACAGGCTTTAGGAATCCCAGGCCTAAATCAGTACTACTACTACTACTACTTCTACTATTAATAATTATAATAAAGATAACAATAATAATAACAATAATAATGATAATAATAGTAATTGTAATAGCAGCAACAACACCATCTGCATATAAAACAACTTTTGCTGGCGCAATGGGAAAAACCCCCCCGGATGTTTTGGCCCTTGGTTTGGCATGCATGACATGATTTGGCCCTTGGGGGAAACTAATTGGGGAACCTTGCGTTAGAGGGAAGGGTCACTGCAAATCAATACAAAGTTATTCTGAGTGATCACCTATATATGAAGAAACATGTCTATCCTGATGGGAGTGGACTCTTCCAGGATGACAATGACCCCATCCACGGGGCACGAGGGGTCACTAAATGTTTTGATGAGGATGAAAATGATGTAAATCATATGCTATGACCTTCGCCGTCACCAGATCTCAACCCAACTGAACACCCATGGGAGATTTTGGACCAACGTGTTAGCTAGCGCTCTCCACCACCATCATCAAAACAACAAATGAGAGAATATCTTGGGAGAATAGTGTTCATCCCTCCAGTAGAATTCAGAGACTTGTAGAATCTATGACAAGGAGCACTGAAGCTGTTCTGGAGGCTCATGGTGGCCCAACACCTTACTAAGACACTTTTTGTTGGTTTTTCCATTAATTTTTCATCTGTCTTTTGTGTGTGTATAGAAATATATATATACTAACCCAGCCACTGAGGATGCACAAGACAGTGCATTCTTAGTGCCGGTCCTAAGCCTGGATAAATGGGGGGGGATTTGCATCAGGAAGGGCGTCCTGCGTAAAACCTTTGCCAAATCAAATATGAGGATCATAAATCCAATTTCCATACTGGATCGGTCGAGGCCCGGGTTACCAACAACTGCCAGTAGTACTGTTGGCCAGCAGGGTGCTGGTGGAAACTATGCTGCTGTTGGGTAAAGGAGAACGAGAGGGGGAAAGCATGCCCAGAGGCAGTGGGACAGGGGGAAGAGTAAGAGTCTGGAGGTGAGAGACAGAACTTTGCATGTTGGCACTATGACCGGTAAAAGGAGAGAGCTGGCTGATATGATCGCTAAATACAAGTTCCATGAAAAAGTGCAAAGGACTAGCGTGTGATGTGTATGATGTGTGCGTGTGTGTGTGTGTGTGTGTGTGTGTGTGTGTGTGTGTGTGTGTGTGTGTGTGTGTGTGTGTGTGTGTGTGTGTGTGTGTGTGTGTGTGTGTGTGTGTGCGCGTGTGAATTAATTAATTGTAAAGTGCTTTGAGTGGCTGTTGTAGCTAGAAAAGCACTATATAAAATGCAACTTGACTGACTGATTAATTGAATCTGAAAGGGATTGGAGACTGCAAGGTGGTGACAGGGGAGAACATAGCTAGGCAGCATTGGATGGTGGTCTGTAGTATGACTTTGGAGACCAAGAAGATGAAGAGAGAAAGGCAGAGCCAAGGATCAAATCGTGGAAGTTGAAGAAGGAAGACTGTTGTGTGGAGTTCAGGAAGGAGTTAAGACAGGCACTGGGTGGTAGTGAAGAGTTGCCAGATGGCTGGGCAACCACTGCAGGAATAGTGAGGGAGACAGCTAGGAAGGTACTTGGTGTGTCATCTGGACAGAGGAAGGAAGACAAGCAGACTTGGTGGTGGAATGACGAAGTACAGCAAACTACGTATATAGAGGAAGAGGTTGGCAAAGAAGAAGCGGGACAGTCAGAAATGAAGAAAGTAGACAAGAGTAGAAGGATATGTGGCGTAAGCGAAGAGAGGTGGTGAAAGCAAAGGAAAAGGCGTATGGTGCGTTGTATGAGAGGTTAGACACTAAGGAAGGAGAAAAGGACTTACCGATTGGCTAAACAGAAGGACTGAGCTGGGAAGGATGTGAAGCAGGCTAGGGCGATGAAGGATAAAGATGGACATGTGCTGACAAGGGAGGAGAGTGTGTTGAGAAGGTGGAAGGAGTACTTTGAGGGGCTGATGAATAAAGAAAATAAGACAGAGAGAAGGTTGGATGATGTGGGGATAGTCAATCAGGAATTGCGGTGGATTAGAAAGGAGGAAGTGAGAGCAGCTATGAAAAGGATGAAGAGTGGAAAGGCAGTTGGTCCAGATGGCATACCTGTGGAGGCATGGAGGTGTTTAGGAGAGATGGCAGTGGGGTTTTTAACTAGATTGTTTAACACAATCTTGGAAAGTGAGAGGACGCCTGAGGAGTGGAGAAGAAGCATACTGGTACCAATTTTCAAGAACAAGGGTGATGTGCAGAGCTGTAGCAACTACAGAGGTATAAAGTCGATCAGCCACAGCATGAAGATATGGGAAAGAGTAATAGAAGCTAGGATAAGAGGAGAGGTGACGATTAGCAAGCAGCAGTATGGTTTCATGCCACAAAAGAGCACCACAGATGTGATGTTTGCTTTGAGAATGCTGTTTGAGAAGTATAGAGAAGACCAGAAGGAGTTATATTGTGTCTTTGTAGATTTAGAGAAAGCATATGACAGGGTGCTGAGAGAGGAGGTGTGGTATTGTATGAAGAAGTCAGGAGCGACAGAGACGTATGTAGGAGTGGTGCAGGATATGTATGGGGGCAGTGTGACAGTGGTGAGTTGTGCAGTTGGAATGACAGATGGGTTCAAGGTGGAGGTGGGATTACATCAAGGATCGGCTCTGAGCCCTTTCTTGCTTGCAATGGTGATGGACAGGTTGACGGACAAGATCAGGCAGGAGTCTCCGTGGACGAGGATGTTTGTGGATGACAATATGATCTGTAGCGAGAGTAGGTTGCAGGTTTAGGAGAGCCTGGAGAGGTGGAGGTATGCACTGGAGAGTAAGAACAAGACAGTATACATATGTGTGAACGAGGGGGAGGACAGTGGAATGGTGAGGATGCACGGAGTAGCGGTGACGAAGGTGTATCAGTTTAAATAAGTTTAAATACTTGGTGTCAACTGTTCAAAATAATGGGGAGTGTGGAAGAGAGGTGAAGAGGAGAGTGCAGGCATGGTGGAGTGGGTGGAGAAGAGTGTTGGGAGTGATTGGCAACGGGGTACCACAGTAAGAGTTAAACAAAAGGTTTACAAGATGGCAGTGAGACCAGCTATGTTGTAAAGTTTGGAGGCGGTGACACTGATGAAAATACAGGAGGCGGAGCTGGAGGTGGCGAGGTGAAGATGCTAAGATTTTCACTGGGAGTGATGAAGACGGACAGAATTAGGAACGATTATATTAGAGGGACAGCTCAGGTTGGACGGTTTGGAGGCAAAGCAAGAGAGGCAAGATTGAGATGGCTTGGACATGTGTGGAAGAGAGATGCTGGGTATATTGGAAGAAGGATGCTGAATATGGAGCTGCCAGGCAAGGGGAAAAGAGGAAGGCCAAAGAAGAGGTTTATGGATGTGGTGAGGGAGGACATGCAGGCATCTGGTGTGAGAAAGGAAGATGCAGAGGACAGGAAGAAATGGAAACAAATGATCCGTTGCGGCGACCCCTAACGGGAGCAGCTGAAAGTAGTAGTTAATAGTAGTAGTAGTAGTAGATACACATACATATTCTGATTAGATTTGATAGATATTGATTAGAAAGTCCTGATTAATGAAACTAGTACAAATGTGTGACATTCTAATAAAAGTACAGTTTTACATACATTTTAACAATACGTTTCTTTGTGTTCATTTTGAAGGATCCAAATTTAAATAACATATTTGACATTTTAATCACAATCTTGCGTTCTTCTGTTTAATAGCATCTACATGTGTGTGCCCTGCTAACACGTTGTTTCCAAATACTACAGAAAAAAAACACCTCTTCACTGTGTATCTATTATAGCCTCTGGCACAGGTTCATACACCTTAAGGTTTTCCATGACTTACCACCATCAACCAACTTGATTTGGGCAACATTTACACTTGAGTGGTTCCTAGGGGTTTTAATGTAAGCGCATAGACTGTTAGGTGCTTAAGTCAGCTAACAGCACAAGTAAGAACTCAAGTTTAAAATAAAGTAGAAACGCTATCAAAGCAGAATCAAATCTGAAGAATCAGTATTCCCACATTGAGACAGGACAGAAGTGAGTGATATTCCCACATTGAGACAGGACAGAAGTGAGTAATATTCCTACATTGAGACAGGACAGAAGTGAATAATAGTGACACAGATTATGTGAGCGCAAAAGTTATATTTCTAATTGACACATTTGCACCCAATCACATTCTTTCTGCTAAAAGTTAACATGGTGTGAAAAACATCCTTGCAATTCTTCAGCCATGTCAAAGTAGTTTTAACCGGCTTCATCGTGGTGATCCTGGACACAGGACCGCTGCTGGACACAGCTTTACAACGACACCTTACAGGGCCATGGGATACAATCCTTAAATCTGTCCTTAAAAAAGAAATAAAATAAAATTAAAAAAAAACAAACAAACAAGGGGGACGTAGCGCGTGGGAGGATCACGCCATTCCCCCCAGTTCCCCCTCCCCCCTGAACAGGCGCCCGACCAACTAGAAGAGCCGCTAGTGCAGCGACCAGGACACATACCCAACATCCGGCTTCCCACCTGCAAACACAGGCAATTGTGTCTGTAAGGACCAAGCCGGAGGTAACACGGGGATTTGAACTGCCGATCCCCATGTGGGCAGGCAACGGAACAGACCACTACGTTACCTGGACGCTCTGTAATAAAAAATTGTTGATATTTTTGGACATTTCAAGTAATAACTTTATTTTTGTTTACACTTTCAACTACATGGTTTAGATAGAGTGCACACTTTAGCCTTTACTATTTTTTATTGTTGAACTGTTTTAACTGTTATCAATTGCATTGATTTGTTTATTTATTTATGTTTATTCATGTTCCTTGTAATTTGTGCAATCTAACTGTCTGTGTGCAGTCTTGGTCAGGACTCTGTTGAAAATGAGACTCATTGTCTCAATTGGACCTTCCTTTTTCAATAAATGTTAAATAAATATAAATAAAACAGATCGGACTTATTGAAATATGTCAGACGATTGTATTCCGTGGCCCCGTAAGACGCTGTTGTAAAGATGAGAGTCTAGGTGGTCCCATGTGTGAGAACGCCACAAGGAAGCCGATGAGTGAAATGATATAACCGATATGCACAAAGGCAAAAGTAAGAAAATAAGATCCAGGTTGTGAAAAAACTGGAATTACCCTTTAAGCCTGATAATGTCAGACTCCATTTTCCTTGTTGATGCAGTAACTCACTGGGCCTTTCACTGTAACATACCCAAGCAGATTGCAGAGATGTCGCCATAACCTTTTACAGGAGAATCTTGTGACACAGCTATTCAGAGTACAGTTCTTGCTGACGTAGCTGCTGATAAAGAAAGTGCAAGGGAGGTAGACATGCAAAGTCATTCGTAGAAAAGTAAGCAAAGGTGAAAGGTGTTAGCAAGAGAAGGCAAAAGAATGACAGAAGAGACAATAAGAGAGAACAAGAAACTGAGTGAACCAGTCCATTTAGCAAGAGTGTTACAGACCCAAGGTGTTCATTAATGAAAAAACAAAAACAAAAACAAAAACAAAACAAAAACCTCCACTCCAACCACCACCTCCCTTGCATTCCTGAACAAGGTGTGACCGAAGGGCTTATATTGGCCTGTGAACTGGTCAGTAAGTTAGTGAGTCAGTTCTCTGTACTATACGTAAGCTTACATCTGGCATGTCTCTGTGTGTCTTCTTGCTTTGTTAGCTACTTAGCCTATTGACACAGTGATGGGGGTCTTTCAGGCAGGCTGGAAGGGAGTTGTGTTCTGAGCGTTATGTTTGTGTGAGAGTGAAGATGCAGCAAGCCAATAAGCTTATCTTTAAAGTCACTCCCTTAAATCTGTTCTTTTTGTTTTGGGCCCCTGCAGCTATTCAATCTCTTCAGGGTCACCAGTGGTGATGGCTGGCTTCATCAGTATCGATACATGTTGTAGGTACTGACCCAAGAGGAAGGAAAAACCCAAGTAGGAAACCTGTGGAGAATATCTTCAAGCTGAGCAGTCCTCTGGTCTTCTCCAAAGAAGTAGTGAGAGGATATGGCTACTGAGATCATCCCCTCGGGACCTGATGGATCTGGGTCTCTTGGAGGCTAACAAAGGAAGAACAGAAGAAAGCCCACATCAACATGTATAAGTAACTGGCTGGGAGAGCTGGTGTTGGATCAGCTGGGGGAGCCTGGTCTACTGAGTCCAATGGGCCCAGGGACCATGGCCCTGCCTGGAGCTGCACATACCCGAGGAGGAAACACCAAGGGCAGTCTGACGGGACGTGGAGGCAGGGTGGGCTAAGCTAACTGCTAGCCCATGCAGACCGGCAGTTCCGAGAGTCATCCTGGTGTTTGTTCTCTCGGACAGTGGTTTTCTTTTTTTTTGTAGTTTGATATGTGTTCTTGTAGTTTTTAGATATGTGTTTTTGTCTTTGTGTTGCACTGCTGTGGGCTGGGGGAAACGATATTTCGTTTCATTTCACGTACCTGTGTACGTGAAATGAAACGAAATATTGAACACTTTGTCATTTCATTTCACGTACCTGTGTACGTGAAATGAAATGACAAATAAAGTGTTCCTGATTCCTGATAATAAAGGGTTCATTTAAGTACTTATTCATTTGTGACAGGTCACAATCTGTCTAGATCAAATAGCGCACATAAACTAGAAATGTCTAGACACACTGCATTGTGATAGTAAGAGCAAATTCTGGCATCAGCTAATCTCCTGTACATATCATTTGCTTAGACCCCTACATGCCTTTTCACATGACATCCAGACATCCCAGGAATGGAAAGAACGACAGCTTTCGCTTCCACAGAAAAGACCTGTGAGAGTCTAAACTTTGTGTTATATGTTATACAGCTAAACCTCACACAGGGTCAGAGCTGATGGTTCCAGGTCAAGACAAAAATCTGTTGAATTTAATATGCATCTATGAAACTTATCGAACTTTGGTTAGAAAATTAAACACTGATCCTGAATTTATAACACGTCTCTGATGGTATTTACTGAAATGGTATGACCATTCAAAGTTAACCATTAAAATTTGTTTCTTCAGAATATCTCATTACAACCAAATACCTGGAGATATACTCACACAAATCAGGCACAGTAACAACTCCATTGTACAAACTGGACATTTGGCTACTTAACTGACATCAGAAAATATAATATTTAGAAATTCAGATATAAAAAGCTTATGAGGAACGCAGCACAGAAGTAAAATGCCATTTTAGGCAAAGTTCTACCCAAGCCTTGGGCAACACCAAATGTCATCATCCCCCTTCCACGAGACACCTTAAAAGGTCCTGGGTTCGAACCCCGGGGTTGTCCAACCTTGGGGGTCATCCCAGGTCGTCCTCTGTGTGGAGTCTGCATGTTCTCCCCGTGTCTGCGGTGGGTTTTCTCCGGGTGGTCCGGTTTCCCCCACCATCAAAAAGACATGCATGTTAGGGTTAATACTCCTGTCTGTGTCCCTGACCAAGGCAATGGGAAAAGAACTGGAGTTGGTCCCTGGCTGCAGCATGGCGGCTGCCCACTGCTCCTAGCTACACAGCTAGGATGAGTTAAAGTCAGAGAAAGAATTTCCCCACGGGGATTAATAAAGTAGTAAAAAAAAAAGAACACAAACAAAGTTATTTTGAACTACAATTACATGCCAGTCTTCACTTGATTTACAACTATCATGATTCTAAACACATCACACAGGCTTCCCTAGTTGAGGAAGTAAAAAAGTCTTATTGCTGTGGATTTGGGTTAGTTTGGGTTAATCCCTGTGGTAGTCGGGTGTGGTTTAGCCTCGGCTGCAAGCTGAGAGAGGGCATGTGGCTCGCGGGAGAGCAGATGCAATAGGGGGGCTGATTAGTGACCAGCCTCAGGTGTGTCAAACTTAAGACCTGTCCTTTATATGCGGCAGTGAAGCTGGGTCCAGGACTGACTGACATTGACGCGGACACAGGCAAAGCATGGGATGAATGAGCAAAAAGAGGGGAGCCACACACACCGCTGGGAAAGCAGAGAGCGAAGCGACGGCTCCAATACTAGAGTGCACCGGCCCGTGCGAGTGCGAAAGAGACTGTTCAATAAAAAGCCCGTGTTTCTGCTGTGTCTTCCCTCCTATCTCGAACCCTCCCAGTGGCACAGTGGTGCCAAAATCCCTTGAGCATAATACAACAAAATCTTAAATAATCACCCCAAATTTCTGGTTTGGCAGTAAGGACACCATGCACCAAGTTCAAGCTGGAAGCTCATCATCATCCTCAGATGGTACATCCAGGATTCCACAAGGGTCAATTTTAGGCCCCATTCTTCTAATATTTAAATGTATAATTCTTTTAACCCCTTTTTATCCCCAAATGTACTTGTACTTGGCCAATAACCCCACTCTTTCGAGCTGGCCTGGTTGCTGCTCCACCCCCTCTGCCGATCCGGGGAAGGCTGCAGGCTACCACATGCTTCCTCTGATACATGTGGAGTTGCCAGCCGCTTCTTTTTACCTGACAGTGAGGAGTTTCACCAGGAGGACGTAACACGCTATCCCCCTTAGTTCCCCCTCCCCCTTGAACAGGCACCCCAACCGACCAGAGGAGGCGCTAGTGCAGCGACCAGGACACACCCACATCCGGCTTCCCACCCGCAGACACGGCCAATTGTGTCTAGAGGGACACCTGACCAAGCCAGAGGTAACACGGGGATTTGAACTGCCGATTCCTGTGTTGGTAGGCAACGGAATAGACCGCTGCACTGCCCAGGCACATATGTATAATTTTTTTTTTCTAAATTTATTTCTGATTATTCCCTTTTTCTCCCAATTTAGTGGCCAATCGATCCCTATTTTAGTTCAAACACCCACCCTCATACTGCATGCGTTTGCCAACTGCATCTCTCCAGTCAGCAGTCTCGAAGGAGACAGACGCCTCGCCACTTTCGTGACAAGGCGAATCCAGGCTGAACCCTCAGAGACGCAATCATGTGACGAACACAAGCTGATTCCGCTCCCCTCCCGAAGACAGCATAGCCAATTATTGCTGCTTCGTCAAGTCTGGCCATAGTCGGATCTGACGAGACCGAGGCGCGAACCCCAGTCCCCAGTGGGCAACTGCATCGACACAAAGCCGATGCTTAGACCGCTACACCACCGCGGACCCCACATATGTATAAGTTTTTAAGATTATCATTAATATCGTTATGCTTAAGACATTACCTGTATTTCGAACCAGAATGTCCATTTGGGAGCATCAAGTCCATGAGAGTAGAAGATAAAATACTCTCCACTCAGGTCAAACTGAGGTGTCCCATCTCCAAAGGACCATGTGGAGAGGCTGGCCCCTCGATGAGGCATCAGATACAATGACATGTGACTGGGACCTGCCAGGTACAAGATAGGATATGAGCATTCATCCAAGTACATACACACACACATGCACACTGACACAAACAAAATGCACATGCTGATTTGCATACATGCAAACACAAAAAACACAGGTGTTCGTGTGTACACATGCAAACAGAGACAGCTGTATGTAAACATGATCATGCTGCAAATGATCTGACAGCAAAATAAACTGGAAGATACATGTTGCAAAGACAATGTTGCATCACAGTGCCTTAGCAATGCATTTGTAGAACGTCTTACCACAAGAAACCACAATGTTAATCTACAGAATCCAATGAAATGTTATAAAGCACCAACATGTTGGCAAGGGCTTTGTAAAAAAACACTAAACTTCCCTGTGTAGTGTCCATTTCAAATCCTAGAACATCTTTAATATCCATTCACAGGGCCAAATATAGCACTCCCGACCTTTGACTTGGAAGGTCATCTTGATCGTTCCCCAGCTCGTCTCCTCTTTTGACAGCAGACTAAACTCCACTGGTGAGCTTGGAGACACTTCTGGAGCAGGAAGGTACCAGTTCTTCCTGCAAAGACAAAACATGTCAAATTCTTGACTGCACACTTCTACTTTATATTAATGGCTGCCATAAACTCAAGACACACCTGTGAAACATGTACAAAGCACAGATTGGTGAAAATTAAATTAATTGAATCCTATGTTCATCAGGCTGATGTAATAAAATGAATGACCTGTTGAAATGTGAGAGTTAGAAGGACATGTTACAAACTTGCTGAGGAACTTGACTGGCAGGAACCAAGGGTAACCGCAGAAGGGTCGGTCTTCACGACAGCGGGTGCGGACGGTGTCATTGATCTCGGGTATATAAGGAGTGATATACTGCATGCCGGTGTAGTCGAAGCTGTTGATCCAGAGACCTGAGTCACGGTTCTCCACCTGGCCGTGGATATTGTGGAAGGTCCGCATGGTGTGCTGCAGTCAGTAGACGAGGCATGAGGCTATTAAGAAAGTACTTCAAAACGTGAAATGTTTAACTTTCCCCACAAATATATAATATACCCTTTATATAAATATATTATAATATATAATATATGATATAATAATATAATATAAATATAATATACCCTTTTCAAAGCTAATAATAAATAACAATAAATCTTATTCATCGAGTGCTTTCAAAATACAATTTGCAAAGCTGATTTACAGTTTAAAGAGGACCAGTCAAAATATGATGACATTTTGCCAACTAACCCAGCACATAAAACATGTAAGTCATGTAAGAACTTTGTAACGGGTCTATATAAATGTTGCAATGTAATAAAAACAAGGTCTGCAGAAAACAAATTTTAAGAGCAAAAATTTAACAAGTTTAGTAATACAGTATGTTTACTGTATTACTAAACTTGTTAAAACAGCATTTATGAAATAAGTTTTGTTTTGTTTTGTTTTATGAATGCACACATTTGTTAATGGGTGTCCACCGGTGTAATTACAAAACTGTTAGTGTCACTGCATAATCAAATATCTAACATGTAACCCTAACCCTGTGTTGGTGTGTGTGTGTGTGTGTGTGTGTGTGTGTGTGTGTGTGTGCACGTGTGTGTGTGTGCACGTGTGTGCATGCGCGCACACTAGTGTGAGATGAAACTTCGGACCTGCAGAAAGACACGTTTTGGGCGTGGGTTGTCTGGACTGCCTGAGTAAGGAAACATGAGTCCACAAGACACCAAAAGAAACATGATTGTGAAGACTGAGCCCAGGCCCGCCAGGATCCATTTGGTACTCTGTACCAAGTAAATGAAATGAAGCTGTAAGAGAAAATGACATATCAATGGAAACATTTAATCTGCTATCCAATTTTACATTTTCAACATTTTGAAAAACTTTTTTGTTGTATCCCCCCCCCTTTTCTTCCCAATTGTATCCGGCCGATTACCCCACTCTTCCGAGCCATCCCGGTCGCTGCTCCACCCTTTCTACTGATCTGGGGAGGGCTGCAGACTACCACATGCCTCCTCCGATACATGTGGAGTCACCAGCCGCTTCTTTTCACCTAACAGTGAGGAGTTTCGCCAGAGGGACGTAGCACGTGGGAGGATCACGCTATTCCTCCCAATTCCCCCTCCCCCCTGAACAGGCACCCAAACGACCAGAGGAGGCGCTAGCGCAGTGACCAGGACCCGTACCCACATCCGGCTTCCCACTCACAGACATGGACAATTGTGTCTGTAGGGACGCCCGACCAAGTTGGAGGTAACACGGGGATTCGAACCACCGATCCCCGTGTTGGAAGGTAATGGAATAGACCGCCATGCTACCCACATGCTCCCTTGAATAACATTTTTAATACATAGAACAATATGAATACTGCCATATAAATAAAGGGAGAAAATGAGAAAATTAAATGCAGCCATCCATGTGATTCATTGGGAGTATTTGAATCCTCAGAATGCACTTGTGGAGTACCTATATCCACATTAATAATAAATATCAAAACTATACAAAATGGGATGGAAAAATCTCAGTAGTGTAAGCTCAGACGTGAAAAAGCAGACAGGCCCTGAATACTTACAAAAAAGGAGGAGAGGAAGATAGTTGCTAGGGTGACCAGGGAAGCCAGCACCACTTCAGGGGGTATCTCCGTGCCGCTCCGGCCCAGAATGGGTGTAAAAATCTCAAACACCACCCAGATAAGAAACATAAAGTGGACATAGGGCAATGCCAGGCCAAATAGGTAAAGCACACTGTACTTTACTGATGCTCCTGGATGAGTTGGAGAGGAGGAGGATGTAGATACAAAGATTTTACATAGTGATCATTTACTCACCATTTACACAATGGTAAGCATGTAATTTCAGAGTTTTAAAAAAGCTACTGAATTTATAGTAGGTATGAAAGTTACATTTCCCAAAATTTTAAAATGCAAGTCTGCACAAATTGCAGCATTTCATTGTTATATTCTATAACAAATGACTAAAGCTTGTTGGTATTTTTTTCTTTTAAATGTCGATATTTACTAATTGTCCACAGAAAATCCTGCATAAAAACAGTTAAATTTTTCCTTTTCTCACTTCAAATTCAACACAGCTGGGGTTTTCTTTTTTTTTTTGCATGACTTAACAAATTTTGCGACGACACAAATTCCTCTCAGGCTTTAAGCATTAAAAGACTGATTTTTCATTACAATTAATATAACTATAGACCAAACTATCCAAGAGGATATGAATACCATAGAAATGCAAGAATTCTTCTATGTTTAAATCAGAATTCCATGTCAGAACTATTGAGTCAAATTTACTTATGAAATATGCATATATAAGTGGATAGCACACCTCTATGTTTGAATTCCTTGGCCAGCAAGAGTTTGGTGGTGAGGGGGAAAGCCACCATTAGCATGGGCACATAGGCTGAGCACAGGCCTTGCTGGGTCAGCCACACTAGGCTGCAGCACCAGAGCAACAAGCTCACATCAAAGTAGAGTTCACCCAGCTCCACCAGACGGACACCCTGAATAGAAAACACACACAGACAATGAGCATACATAATATTGTGTCTTTCTGTTACTCAGTCACACATCAATGTCCAGTGTAGCTGATGCCTACATGGACTCTTACATCCCTATAGTCATTATAAAGTAATCCAAGAGAATGTAACTCTATAGATGAGAGTTGCAGTCTGAACTTTTAAGAACGTGGCACAATAGAAAGCTGATTGAAGCTGCAATTTTTTCCAACAATTTATTAACTCAATTTCCCTTGGGGATGAATAGCGTTCTGATTCTGATTCTAATTTTCTCTTTAAAACTATGCTTTCCTCATCCATTCCTATAAAATATACTTTGGACTATGTTTTACTTCTTTACTTTACCCTGATTATTTTCTTTTCCCTCCTTCTCTCTTCTCACCAGATACCATAAATAGTCCACAACCACAGACTCTTACTAGTGTAAAAATTGAGAGCTGAAAAAGTATACATCACAGGGGAAAAACAAAGTACTGAAATAGAGCAAGGACAATGACCAATGCACAAATATCAAGGCACAGAGACAAATGCACCAAGTCTGCATCGCTCTAATGTATGACAGTATCATTGATTTTTATGATCATGTAACTGAAATGTATTACAATGGAGAGTACTTCAGCTTGTTAAAAAAAGATGCCTTTATATATGAAATATGTTACAAGCTTTGATTTTTATTTTTTTGGGGATTTTCTCCCCTTTTTCTACCCAATTGTATCCGGCCAATTACCCTACTCACCAAGCCATCCTGGTCACTGCTCCACCCCCTCTGCAGACTACCACATGCCTCCTCCGATACATGTGGAGTCCCCAGCCGCTTCTTTTCACCTGACAGTGAGGAGTTTTACCACGGGGACATAGCATGTTGGAGGATCACGCTATTCCTCCCAGTTACCCCTCCCCCCCTGAACAGGCGCCCCGACTGACCAGAGGAGGCGCTAATGCAGCGACCAGGACACATACCCACAGGTGGCTTCCCACCTGCAGACATGGCCAATTGTGCATTGTATGTAGGCTGGCAAAAAAAGACTAGCATTCCTAGACACGAAGAGACCAAATGCAAAGCATTGATCATAGTATTGGCAAGTACATGGCAACAGTTAACAAGTTGTTTTCCACAAAGAGACTGATGCAAACCATTCAGTATCTTTCTCTTTTTTTTTTGCGAAACACTGGAATAGAAAGACACACTGCAATACTATTGCAGTGCAATACCGCAATGCAACAGAAAGATGATTCATTCCCGAAGTTTCTTTAAAAGTTGATCTGCAACTTCTCACACATACAATGAACAAACAATGCATTACTTGCTTGGGCCAAGGCTGTAATGCTGAAAATGCTGGGATGCATATTTGAGATGCATGATAGCCCAAGTTTCATCAACAATTAATACTACTTACTAATTTTTTTTATTATTCCCCGTGCAGCAATTCCTCCTCTGTATTTAACCCATCCTAGCTGTGTAGCTAGGAGAAGTGGGCAGCCGCCGTGCAGCACCCGGAGACCAACTCAAGTTCTTCCTTCCATTGCCTTGATCAGGGGCACAGGTAGGAGTATTAACCCTAACATGCATGTCTTTTTGATGGTGTGGGAAACCGGAGCACCCGGAGAAAACCCACCGCAGACACGGGGAGAACATGCCAACTCCACATAGAGGACGACCTGCGATGACTCCCAAGGTTGGACAACCCCAGGGTTCGAACCCAGGACCTTCTTGCTGTGAAGCGGAAGCACTAACCACTGCGCCACCGTGCTGCCCAATTGACAAAACAGTTTGAGTTCCCTCCTGCAACCGCTACCAACAACAAACAGATTGCTTACATGCATTCTATGTTTATCAAGTCTCTTGGCAAGATGTGCCTGTCTGTGTATCAGATGACTGAATGTGTGACATTTCCCTTTTGATCTACTCACTGATCACAGCACACCGACAAATAAAGACACAAAGAGCTGCTGTTCTGTACTCCACACAGAGAAAGAGGAACTGACTGCTGACTCACTTCTGTACTTTGGGTCCTTTAATCTACACTGAGCTCAGCGTTTATTCATAATGTTTCTATCAATTCATTCATTATCTAAGCCCACTTGGTCTCATTCAGGTTCAAGGGGGACTGGAGTCCACCCCCACCCCCCACTGATACACACTCAAATACCATTCATACCTATAGGGAATCTAGAGAATTCACCTTATGTGCATGTCTTAGGGCTGTGGAAGGAAAACAGAGTACCCAGAGGAACCCCATTAAAACACAGGAAGAACACAGAAACTCCACACAGATGGGCTGGAATTGAACCCAGGACCCTCTCACTATGAACTACCAGTGCTCACCACTAAGGCACTGCTCTGCCTGCTCTTTGTTTAAGACACTCTATTATTTTCAAAAGGTGGTTTTTGAGCATGGCCTGAAAACTTGTGATTTAAAAAACAAAATGATTGTGCTTGAAACAAGCTGTGACATAACTAGAATACTATAAAGGGCCCCATGTGCAAATATTCTTTGCTTACCATTGACTTCAACTGGAGAGAGTCTGATATAACCCTCCTCAAATACACTTCGTTTTAAGTGGCAGTATAAAGGACAAAAAGGCCCTGATGAAAAGACAGAAGGCAGGGCTGGAGGTGGCAGAGTTGAAGATGCTAAGATTTTCACTGGGAGTGATGAAGAAGGACAGGATTAGGAATGCGTATATTAGAGGGACCGCTCAGGTTGGACGGTTTGGAGACAAAGCAAGAGAGGCAAGATTGAGATGGTTTGGACATGTGTGGAGGAGAGATGCTGGCTATATTGGGAGAAGGATGCTGAGTATGGAGCTGCCAGGGAAGAGGAAAAGAGGAAGGTCAAAGAGGAGGTTTATGGATGTGGTGAGGGAGGACATGCAGGTGGCTGGTGTGACAGAGGAAGATGCAGAAGACAGGAAGAGATGGAAACGGACGATCCACTGTGGCGACCCCTAACAGTAGAAGTAGATATAGGACAATGTTCCTTAAATCCTCACTACTTATCCTGTTTGTAGAAGTTCTCAGCCATAGTTTGCAGGGCTGCTTTTAATCTTTTTGCACGAGTATCAATTAATCCTCAAGTCAAGTCGCAAGTCTTCATCTTTAATAAGATCAGCATAATCAGCTACTATGGACAGACATTGCACCCAGGGCTGTAATAACTAAACATGCAAAGTCTAACATGCATGGTTTTAGATCGTTAATGACATTATCTATAAGTACAACCACAGTCGAATGTTCTTTGACTGTAGCGCAATCAGGCAGAGGTTATACTTTCAGGTAGAATATACAAATGAAAATCCATCAGTAATAATCTTCTGTATTCTACAAAAACGAAAAGCAGGAACGCTAACATAAATAGGGAATGTATGATGGTGTGAGTCGTGCCCGTAATGACATTCAATAAAACACCCTGAACATAAAGAAAAAAAAGAAACTATAAAGCCACTTATTTTAACTGATTTTCTGAATTGAGCAACACTCATTAATGCATAGATCTTTGGCCTACAAAACAAAGAAAAAGTAGGCTATTTCTCTAATCTGAATCTTAGAGATACACGCTGTACTTTCTGCCAGTGCCAGCTGGACTTGTCTCAGATTGGCAACGTATGACTCAGGTTTAACCAGCAATACATTTTTTTTAGTTCCTTATGAAACAGCCATCAGCTTTATGTTGACTGATTATTAGGCATAGGATAACCCTCCCGATTAGTCATTCTCCACGTGCTTTGGCACACTGCGCACAAGGCATGACTCAGTTCAAAGTAGGCTAAACTAGATATAATAGGGATGTATTTAAAGTGCATTATTTTCTCAATAAACAATTGCCGGTTCAAACATTTTCAAGTCTCAGCTTTCAAGTCTCAAATACCAAAGCAGTCAAATCGCAAGTAAGTCCGATTCTCACAGCAGGCAAGTCCAAGTTGAGTCACAGGTCCAGATTTTCGCAATTCGAGTCCAAGTTTCAAGTCTCAAGTCTACAACTCTGTTAGTCTGTTCATAAACTGTTTGACTTTTTTTTTTTGTTGTTTGTTTGTTTAATTTTTTTCCCCCACTTTTTCTCTCCAATTGTACCCCACTCTTCCAAGCCGTCCCGATCTCTGCTCCACCCCCTCTGCCGATCCGGGAAGGGCTGAAGACTACCACGTGCTTCCTCCGATAGAGCCACTTCTTTTCACCTGACAGTGAAGAGTTTCGCCAGAGGGACATAGCACGTGGGAGGATCACACTATTCCCCTCAGTTCCCCCTTCCCCCCGAACAGGCGCCCTGACCGACCAGAGCAGGCATTAGTGTAGCGACCAGGACAGATACCCACACCTGGCTTCCCACCCGCAGACACGGCCAATTGTGTCTGTAGAGATGCCCGACTGAGCTGGAGGTAACATGGGGATTTGAACCGGCGATCCCCATGTTGATAGGCAACGGAATAGACTGCTATGCTACCCGGACGCCCCCAATGTTTGACTTTTAGTCTTTAGTGTTAATTATAAGTAGCTTTCGACTGTAAACCCCAGCACTCACCCCATAGTATAGGTTCTTGGCCAATGTGTGGATAAGGACCATCTTTCCAGTGGCAGCAGCTCCATATAGGCAGATGGAAGAGTAGAAGTGGTTGTACCAGAACATTGAGCGACCCAGCAGGGTGACCAACAAGGCTACAATCAGCACTGAGAGCAGCGTGACAAACCAGCTCATTAATGCCACCCCTGTAGCATAGGCTAACTCACGCACATAGCGTCCACCTAGAGGAGAGTGAGACAAAGGAATTGATTGGTACACATCTTTAACATCTTAAGTCAATTCATTAAGTTAAAACTGACCACACCCTTGTCTAAACGTTTCAAAAAAAGAATAGGAACTCACTTAAAACTACTCTTAAAGAAGAAAATTTACAATGTACAAAGTCACCATAGAGAACAGAGACCTACCACCATTGCCAGGCAATGATGACTTCTTAGCCAGGTAGAGGAAAGTGGCTGTAGCCACCATATAGTTAAGGATGGTGCCCACGCGGGATGGATAAGCCACTACAACCACTCCTAACAGGTCAAAAAACACCATGTTGCCATGACGATATTCTGAGGGATCAGCAAGCTTCTCTGACATCATCAGGTACTTCAGCACAGCCAAGATGTTGTCACCTGAAAATTGGGGTCAATGGGGAGAGGGTGAGAACCAAACCTGATATGTACGTTGAGTTATGAAGTGTTTATATGCATTGGCCTTGGTGTACAGACTACAAATCAAACTTAGATGCCAGAGGGCATCAACTGTATTTAAAACCAACAGGGCAGGAAGAATCAACCAGGCTTAACTTTAGGAGTAACAATTGAAATAAAGACTAGAAGGACTTCAGAGAGGTATTTTGTCTGAGGTGTGTAATTCAACAAGCCTCACGGGAAGGAAACAATCAACACAACCAATTACGATTATAAAGTTTACTTATTAACCAAGTATTATTACTTATCAGCCATTGTTTTTCCAAAAAAAAAAAAAAGAAATCTCATTTAATCGTAGCTGGAATTGACCTGTTGATCAACCGTCGCCTTTAGCAGACTTAATGCCCTTTACCTGAATGACATTTCAGCAGCCTTAACACCGTGAGCAAATAAACTCCAAGTCAATTATTAAAAAATAAGATACTGAGTTAAGGTGTTGGGAATTTTTTTCTTCACTTGCCGCTGAGTCTACTTGAAGTGTTATCTCTTTAGCGGCAATAAGATACACTGTTGTAAAACAGTTAAAATAGCTGTATAACACAGATACAGGAAGATATTTTATACACAGCACTTACATGGTTACAGCTATGACCTTTAAAGTGTGGAGAGTAGCATTTAGGTTAAAAAAAACTTCACAAAGAATCAGAAAAATGTCTCTGCACAGGTTAGCAACTTCTGAAGCTATATATTTATTGTCTAATACCTCCAACCTATACGTTATTTTCTTCTATCAAAGGAGATGTACTGTTGCCTGCATGTCTGTACAGTTGGCAGCATAATCTCTCTCTCTCTCTCTCACACACACACGACAAAGCTCTATTGTTCCCCTGCCGCTAGTCTGGTTAGCATGTAAATGTGGCCAAGGGCACTACGGAAAAGAGAAATATTCTTCTCTTTTCTGATTTTCACAGTGATAAAACAGAAAGGGTTCCACTTTCTTTAATTGAATTCCAATCAACACGTGTAAGGTTTTAAAGGTACAATATGTAACTTTATCTACTTAAACAGACCATTGAATAACACCTCTATGAGAATCATATAAATAATATAATATTGTGTAAAGTATTACCCCCCCCAAAAAAACCCTACATTACTCATTTATTTCTGTTTTAAAAATTTTTGTTGACCCTAAAAAAATCGTATATGTTATGCTCTGAATTCAAATAAAATCTGTTAAACCATACATTCCTATGCAGGACCCACTGCTGTGTTTGAATTCAGACCACAACACTAGACGAGATCCCCGCCAGGCATGTCTCCCCTTCTCCTGTGCTCGGACTTGACAACAAACCAACCCTTTTTTCACTTCCTGGGAGGTGGGAAAATATGGAGGCACTGCCTGTGTATCTCCTCTTCTCCGGTGTTTGGACTCAGGCGAAAAACCAGCTGAGAAGTTAGCACTCATTTGCATTTTAAAACAGATATTTCAAAGGTTCTGAATCACCGCAACCACGAGAAGTCCTTGATCATACGGTCATAACTGTGCACAACCATTATTAGGTTGGGGCATCCGGGTAGCGTGGCGGTCTATTCTGTTGCCTACCAACACGGGGATCGCCAGTCTGAATCCCCGTGCTTTGTAGTGTGTCCCTACAGACACAATTGGCTGTGTCTGTGGATGGGAAGCTGGATGTGGGTATGTGTCTTGGTCGCTGCACTAGCGCCTCCTCTGGTCGGGCGCCTGTTCGGGGGGGGGGGGGGGGGGTAGCGTGATCCTCCCATGTGCTACGTCCCCTGGTGAAACTCCTCACTGTCAGGTGAAAAGAAGCAACTGGCGACTCCACGTGTATCGGAGGAGGCATGTGGTTGTCTGCAGACCTCCCCGGATCGGCAGAGGAGGTGGAGCAGCAACCGGGATGGCTCGGAAAATAGGGTAATTGGCCAAGTACAATTGGGAAAAAAGGGGGGAAATAAAAAAAATATTAAAAAATTATAATATTAGGCTGACAGGCCCAGTAGTAGATTAGCAGCAGTCAGGTACACACATACACGGACAGAAAATATGGTGTTTTTCCTGCCTTTATAAGAATTTGGGCAGCACCCAAATCGATTGAACGGAAAAAAAATTAATATTCAGCGCTCAAGCTAAAAACTCCACCTAATAAAAACATTTTGCCTGTCAGTCTGTGGATGTGCAGCCTCCTAGCGGACCCTAGCAAGAATGTAACCAAATCTAACGTGAACTTGCACATTCCAAAAAGAAATGGTTTGCTACCATTTTGGTCTAACCATAACCCTGTCTCTATTTTCATAATCTAATAAAGCTGGGAAAACCGTTTATGCTTGCGCATGTGCAACTCACATCTATGGTTGACTCAGATTGACAAGAATATGCAACATTTCCTGTTCTGATTGCAACCTAGAGGAAGTTGTTCCTTTATAACTACAACTATAACATATTTAATACCAAAGCCACTTAAAAGGGGGCAATAGAAAGTATCTGTCTTGACTCATATCCAAAATGTATTTCCATTTCTTATCATTATTTCGTTTGCACTCATGGAACCAGGGAAGAGGCATCAGGTCAGTGTGTCTTTTGAATTCATTGCCAAACTTTTCCTGTACACCCAAGTCTTCAATTTCCATCTAAACAGCAGTTCGCTGAGCTTCTCTCAGACAGGAATCCAAACTGAAATTATCTAACTTGGCTGTTCTAACTTTCTAAACTTACTTTTACGTTACATTACAGTCAAAAAACTTTTTGTTCCAAAGCTTCTGCTGGCACACTAAACACGTGTTTTTGTCTGTCTGACCTGAATCTTGAAGTCTGACCAGAACAGTGGCCATGCACAGTAGCTCAAATACCATGGAAACAGAGTAAACTAGCTCTATCACATAACAACGGTCTACGTCATTAAGATGGCGCCGCGGATGGTAGCCTCGGTTCTGCACTCTCTTGTACTTTTTTTCTGTGTTTGTGTATTTGTTTAGTTTTCAGCGCCCACTCACTGATCACATACAGCAGGCAAGAACTTTTAAGTGTCCAACTGTCCACTGGACAAACTGAACACTGTTTTTTACCGACTTTAATTGAACACTTTAACGAAAGTCTTGCCGAGGTCTTGATCGGTACACCCGGGTGGACTACGACAAAGATGCCGAAGGGGTTAGCAAGCCGCAGCACTCATTAAACTGCGACAGCTTCCGCCCTCCCATCAATCCACCTGGTGATTGTCCACTCTCTGGCCAACAAGATGGACGAAATGCTACTCCTAAACAGAAAAAACTCAAACCTTTCCAGATCTGCCACCATGTGTCTCACTGAAACCTGGCTTAGTGATCATATCATGGACAGTACACTTCAACTGCTGCAGTTCCAACTCCTCCGGGCAGACCGTGATACGGAGCTATCGGGAAAAAAACAGGGTGGCGGCATATGCTTCTATATAAATGAAGGTAGGTGTACAGATGTCCCAGTGTTGAAGAAATCATGCAGCCCTCACTTAGAGACCTTTTTCATTGACTGTAAACCATTCTATTCACTGTGGGAATTTTCATCATTGATTCTGGTCGGTGTCTATATCCCACCCCAGGCCTGTGTTAAAGAGGCGTTAAAACACAAGGCTGATAACATTTCAAACATGGAGCACAAATATCCAGACTTCCTACTCATTATCCTTTAGGATTTTAACAGAGCAAACCCCAGCCCCGAACTGCTAAAATACAGGCGGCATGTAAAATGTCCCACCAGAGACAAAAACACTCTGGATCATTGTTACACAATATTAAAGGACTCCTTTCGCGCTGTCCCCAGTGCACCCTGGGTCTCTCTGATCATTGTCTGATTCTTATCTCAACCTACAGGCAGAAACTAAAATCTACGAAGCTTGTGGTTAAAACTGTGAGGAAATGGACTAATGAGTCAGAACTGGAGCTCCAGGCCTGCCTTGACTGCACTGACTGGAGTGTTTTTGAGGCTGCATCTTCAAATCTGGATGAACTTACTGACATTGTGACATCTTACATCAGCTTTTGTGAGGACACGTGTGTTTCCACCAAAACCTTCTGTACCTTTAACAAAAGCAAGCCCTGGTTCTCGGCTAAACTCATGATGCTTTGTCAGGCCAAAGAGAAAGCCTACAGGAATAGAGATAGGATACGGTATTACAAAGCCAGATATACACTCATAAAGGAGATCAGAGTGGCAAAAAGGTGCTATTCTGAAAAGCTGAAAACCAGGTTTTCTGCGAATGACTCATCATCAGTCTGGAGTGGTTTGAAAGACATTACCATCTACAGGAGACCATCCCCCCACACTGCAGGGAACCATCAACTGGCTGACAACCTAAATGGATTTTACTGCAAGTTTGAAAAGCAAACTTTCACACCCCTCACCCTCCCCAGCCACAATACACATCCAACTGCACTCCCTGCCAGCCACTCCCCCCTCCCCACTGAATACCCACCCGCACTCAGGATCTGTGTTTAGGACGTGCACCAGCTCTTCCAGAGACAGAAGACCAGGGAGGCACAGGGCCCAGATGGCGTGTCACCCTCCTGTCTTAAAAGTTTGTGCTGACCAGCTGGCCCACATTTTCACACTGATATTCAACATATCACTGGAGCTGTGTGAAGTCCCTTCCTGCTTCAAAACCTCCACTATCATCCTGGTCCCCAAGAAAACCTGTATCACAGGAATAAATGACTACATGCCCATTGCCCTAATGTCTGCCGTCATGAAATCCTTCGAGAGACTGGTGTTGGCCCATCTGAAGGAAATCAGTGGCCCCTCCTCAACCCCCTGCAATTTACCTACCGAGCAAACAGGTCAGTGGATGATGCAGTCAACATGGGATCTCACTATATCTTCCAACGCCTTGACTCTCCAGGGACATACGCAAAGGGGTCCTGTTTGTGGACTTCAGCTCAGCGTTCCACACCATCATCCCAGTTATCCTCCACTTCAAACTCACACAGCTCACTGTACCAGCCCCCATCTGCCAGTGGATTAAAAACTTCCTGACAGGCAGGAGGCAGCTGGTGAAGCTAGGGAAAATCACATCCGGAGTCCAAACAATCAGCACTGGTGCCCCCCAGGGATGTGTGCTCTCCCCTCTACTCTTCTCCCTCTACACTCAGGTGACCCGTCTGTTAAACTCCTGAAGTTTGTGGATGATACAACCATCATTGGGCTTATCCAGGATGGTGACGAGTCTGCATGTAGATAGGAGGTTGATCAGCTGGCCCTCTGGTACAGCCATAACAACCTGGATCTGAACACGCTCAAAACAGCAGTTTCACGCACCTTGGTGTGAAGGTAACTCGCTCATTATCAACTCTTTGTCTGTGAATTTCACTCCCCTCTTGGCTCAAAAGAAGTCTGACTTTTGGAGATGGGGTAACCTACCACTATTGCATATAGGCAGGATCGATACTGTTAAAATTAACAGCTTACCTAAGTTTCTTTACTTATTCCAATCCATCCCGCTGTTTTTACCAAAGTTCTTTTTTAGTCCAATAAACCAAGCTATCACCACATTCATCTGGGGGATTTCACCCAGGCTCAGTAGATCCTTACTTCGGAGATGCAAATTAAGTGGAGGACTTGCACTACCCTACTGGCGGCCTGTCCAGGGTGTCTCCTCGCCTGCCGCCCAATGACTGCTGGGATAGGCTACAGCATCCCTGTGACCCTGAGAGCAGGATAAGCGGTTTGGATAATGGATGGATGGATGGACCTACACTACCCAACTTTCTTTACTATTACTAGACGGTGAATATTAGCAAATTATCGTTTTGGCTACATGCTCCAGATGGTGCCATCTAGAGGCTCAATCTCTTACTTCAACATCACTTCCTGCTCTACTTTGCTCCCCCCTCCAGGTAAGTCCCTCTTGATTCACCAATAATCCTACAGTACTCTCCACACTGAAGATTTGGTAACAATTTCACAGACACTTTAATTTTTTTTCTACATCCCTTCAAGGCCCTATCGATAGAAATAATTTCCCCTATCCGTAATGGATGACACATTTTCTTTGGAAAAAGAAAGGTTTAAGGACATTCCAAGACCTATTTGTAAATGACACTTTTGCTTGCTTCCCCACCCTTGCCTCTCAGTTCTCCCTACCCCATCTCGTCTTTTCCGTTATTTCCAGGTTAGACACTGTGTCTCCTCCTGTTTTCCTTATTTTCCTGCTCTCCCTCCCGAACAACCCTGGGATGAGTTTATAATTTTACTCTCCCGACAGAGAGCAGCTATTTCCAACATATATTCAATTATCATGTCACTGGATACGTGTTCTTTGAACAAGAAATTGACTGCTTGAACACAAGCAATGGGGGTTGAATTGGATGAAGAATGGTGGGATGAGGCACTTGAAAGTGTGCAAACTACCACCTCCTGTGCCCACCTTGGGCTTATACAATTCAAAGTTTTGCAGAGAGTACATTTCTCCAAATCCAGAATATCCAAAATATATCCAAATGTAAGTGACAATTGTGGCAGGTGTCATGCCTCCCCATGTGACCTCTCTCATATGTTTGTTCACTGTGCCAAATTGCAACCCTATTGGCATTCAATCTTTACATCTCAAACTGACCTGCAACCATGCCCCTTAATAGCCATCTTTGGCATCCCCACAGATTTGTTCTGATTAAATCCTAAACAAGCTGACACTGCCGCTTTCACAACCCTGTTAGCCCATCGCAGAATTCTTCTTAACTGGAAGTCTGCACTGCCTCCCTCCTTCTCCTCTTGGCTTAAATAAGTGATGCTCTTTCTTAAGTTGGAGAAAATTAAATACTGTTTGAGGGGTTCAAATGATAAATTCACCACAAAATGGCAACCCTTTATATTATTCTTTAATGCCCTGCTGAGGCTTCCGATGGATGAGGGGCCGTAAGTTGAGGTGTTCTTAGACACCTGGGTCATCTTACTCACACTGATTATACGCTGACAACGTACAGTTTTGCTGTTGTGTTGTTGTCTTATTGTACATTTTATGTTGTTGCTGTTACAGGTTGTGGGAGTGGGATGTTATATTTGTAATGACCTGTAACTTCCAAAATCTGAATAGAAATATGTTTTAAAAAAAAAGTGGGATGACAGACAACTTCAGGAGGAGCCCCACAACACTGCCCCCCCTTACCATACTCAACAGCATGGTGTCTACGGTGAAAACCTACAGAACAGACCCCCCCCCCCCCCTTAGGTCTTGGGTTCCACAATCTCCCAAGACCTAAGGGGGGCATCCAACATAAGACACAATCATCAAAAAGGCCCAGCAGAGGATGTACTTTCTCCGCCAGCTCAAGAAATTCAACCTGCTTCAGGAACTGTTGATTCAGTTCTACACTGCAATAATCCAGTCTGTCCTCTGCACAGCCATCACTGTCTGGTTTGGTTCTCTAGATGCACAAGACATGGTGTAATCCAGTTCAAAGTAGTGTACCACCTTCATTGGCACAAAGAGAAATTGGTTAAAATCAACCCAGATTTACACCCAACTTGTGACAGGAGCAAACAAGCCACTGCCAGTCTCTTACATATGTTCTGGTTCTGCCCGAAACTAACTCAGTTCTGGGGTTCCATCTTTGAGGCCTTGGTCGCTGTTTTACGTTTCCCACTTGAACCTTCTCCTCTGAGTGCCATCTTTGGAGTCATTCCAGTTGTTCCACGTTTAAATGCTACTCAGGGGCATCCGGGTAGAGTAGCGATCTATTCCATTGCCTACCAACACGGGGATCCCGGGTCAAATCCCCATGTTGCCTCCGGCTTGGTCGGACGTCCCTACAGACACAATTGGCTGTGTCTGCGGGTGGGAAGCCGGATGTGCGTACGTGTCCTGATTGCTGCACTAGCACCTCCTCTGGTCAGTCGGGGCGCCTGTTCGGGAGGGAGGGGGAACTGGGGGGAATAGTGTGATCCTCCCACACGCTACATCCCCCTGGTGAAACTCCTCACTGTCAGGTGAAAAGAAGCGGCTGGTAACTCCACATGTATCGGCGGAGGCATGTTGTAGTCTGCAGCCCTCCCCGGACTGGCAGAGGGGGTGTAGCAGTGACTGGGAAGACTTGGAAGAGTAGGGTAATTGGATGGGTACAAGTGGGGGGAAAATGGGGGGTCGAAATCCCCCCCCCCAAAAAAAATGCTACTCAGGCAAACCTTTTGGCCTACACCACTCTATTAGCTAGGAGACTGATACTGTTTAAATGGAAAGAGTCTTCCCCTCTACTTTCACAGGTTGGATTGCAGAGGTTATGCAGTCATGGAAATAAAAAAAGATCAGATATACCATGAGAGGCTCTGTATCCAAATTCCACTCGACATGGAAGCCCTTTTTAGACTTTGTGGAGGAGTTAGATGTTCGGTTGGTGACTGGGGTTGATTGGCTTTCAATCTAGTTCTCAACCCTTTCTCTTCTGTTCTCCTTTTCCCTTTTGCTGATTTATTTACTTGTATTTTTAGTAAATTTTCCCCTTCTCTTTTGTTACTTTAATTTATGCTTGCTACTTGATTACTTTATTAGTTTTTGTTATGGTTTAATTTAATTCATTGTATTTCGGGTGGCATGCCAGGCGGGGTGGGAGTGTGGCGGGGGATGTTGTATGGGTCTGTGGGGAGGATGGGTGGGCAGTGGGGGGGGGGGTTGTTGTGTTTTGAAAATTGAAAATAAACCTTTTTAAAGTGCCTGCATCTGCATCATGCCCCACGGGGGGGGGGGGGCAAACATGTCCCCTCAGTGGTCAAGAAGCACAAGGTAGCTCACCTGGAGCACTCCGCCAGTGGACAAGAAACGTAAATGACTGGCTGGGGAAGTCAGATTAAGTGTCCACGCCCCCACTTCCACTAACATCAAGACCACCAACATCAGGCCGCAACTGGTCCCACTCTTAACAGCAAAGACAGTCCTCCTCCGTCAGCATCCAATAGCAGCACCCAATAGAAACACCACCAGGCTCATGAGCTGTGTCCTGACAACAGCTGCTCGTCTCACTTCTACCTGTTGCCCCTCCCATGCACTCCTTGCCCTCTCTTTAATTAGCTGGACCAGCACTGAATTGAAAGGCCTCCTCCACTTCCTTAGAACTGGGTAAATACTCAGCTATGACTGTGCAAAGAAACCCTCGCTGATAAGAATGCTACTTCAACTGGACGTTCAGCTGATTTTGTGTTGTGGACATCTGAAAACACACCCCAATGCAGCTACAGCGGAAGAACAAATAAGAAAATGAGCAAAAAAAAGGCCCATCACTTTGCCGACTGACTGTATTGGCATTGTTTTTTCATTATGGAAGGTGTTTGCAGACACCTCATAACATTCTAGGACTGTTAGTGACAAAAAGAGCTCTTTAAGTGGATGTTGTTTGACGATCAGAAAATTATTACATTTTGACATGCTGCACAGTATTGACTATTCAATACTGACCCCCCCCCTTTTCTTCCCAATTGTATCCTGCCAATTAACCCACTCTTCCGAGCCATCCCGGTCACTGCTCCACCCCCTCTGCCGATCTGGGGAGGGCTGCAGACTACCACATGCCTCCTCCGATACATGTGGAGTTGCCAGCCGCTTCTTTTTACCTGACAATGAGGAGTTTCACTTGGCAGATGTAGCACGTGGGAGGATCACGCCATTCCCCCCAGTTCCCCCTCACCCCCAAACAGGCGCCCCAACCGACCAGAGGACATGCTAGTGCAGCAACCAGGACACATACCCACATCCAGCTCCCCACCTGCAGACACAGCCTATTGTGTCTGTAGGGACTCCCAGTAGGCTCCCAGTAGCTGCTCGCATCCAGTTTAAGACTCTGGTGCTAGCCTACAGGGCAGTGGAAGGAACAGCTCCTTCCTATCTCCAGGCCATGGTCAAGCCCTACACCCCCCGTCCAACCACTTCGCTCTGCTGCCTCGGGACGCCTGGTTGCCCCGTCACTCAGAGGCCCCTGCTGCCGATCAACCCAGTCACGGCTCTTTTCTGTCCTGGCCCCACAGTGGTGGAATGAACTCCCCACTGATGTCAGGACAGCGGAGTCACTGCCCATCGTTCGGCACAGGTTGAAAACTCACCTCTTCAAGAACTACTACCCTGTTACTAGCTCGTAGCACTTATTGTATTCACTCATAAAAAAATAAATTAAATAAAATCTCTTTCTCGCGCTTTTACTTTAGCACTGGTTTTGCTCTTAGATGCTTGTTTAGAGAGAAGATGCACTTATGACCTCTGATGACTAGTAGTTCTCCTGATTTCCCACGTTAAATGCACTTATTGTAAGTCACTTTGGATAAAAGCGTCGGCTAAATGACTGTAATGTAATGTAATGTTATGTAGGGACGCCCGACAAAGCCGGAGGCAACACAGGGATTCGAACCGGCGATCTTCGTGTTGTAAGCTAATGGAATAGACCGCTACGCTACCCAGACACCCAATACTGAATTATTTTAAAAGACTCTGCTACCCATCGCACGATTTGACTCCTGACAATGGGAAAACGGGGCTTAAGTTAAAGAAACCGGAATTCTCCATTAAGCTTGAGTCTTCGATAAAACAATGTTCGCCAAAAACCTTCCTTCCAAGATGCTGAAATACGGTTAAGTAAACAGTAAAAAATAACCGCTGTCCCTGTTCCCTTAATGGAGCAAATCCATCTCTGTCTCTGTTCACCAAAGAGGGGCATGGAGAATGGTGCCTAATACTTGACCGAGGTAGCTGCTGAGGGAGAGAAGAAAAAGACTGTTGTCTCCAGATTAAGTGCTGACTGACGAGACTGTCTGCTAAGTCAAAGGACAATAAATCAGCACAGAAACACAAGGGAAATGAGGACAAGCACAGCAGTAAGAGTCTAAAGTGTGTGTGTGTGTGTGTGAGTGTGTGTATGTGTGTGTGTGTGTGTGTGTGTGTGTGTGTGTGTGTGTGCGTGTCTGTGTGTGTGTGTCTGTGTGTGTGTCTGTGTGTGTGTGTGTACCCCTCAGTTCTCAAGGAAATAATGAAATCAGCAGAGGGCTGACCAGAGCTGAAATTGGGGACTGAGGAAAGATGACAAATAAATGTGCATGTTTGAGGTTGCACTTGCACTGGTGTGTGTGTGTGTGTGTGTGTGTGTGTGTGTGTGTGTGTGTGTGTGTGTGTGTGTGTGTGTGTGTGTGTGTGTGTGTGTGTGTGTGTGTGTGTGTGTGTAAGACAGTGTACCCCCTCTATCCCTCCATATACTGCAAGGAATTACAAGGGCAGCTACTACAAGAGGTGGCTATTGTGGAATTTGAGCACATGAGTTATTGTCTTTAAAATCTCAGCGTGATCAATGATAACGATGAGGATATCCTCACACAAGTTCAACACCTCTTTATTCAAAAAGATTCCTCTTTCCATGGCAATTTAGTCTGAGCACACCGAGTAAATTAACAGAAAAACAAAGCTGAACTCTGTGCCCCACCGATCAACCATGATGCACCCATCCATGTGATAGATAGATAGACCAGCTGCAGACAGAGGGAGGTCTACAAACTGCTGGTAGGCTGCTGCAAACTGGCGGGCTGTTCGTGCCAGGTACTTGCACACACTGCACCACGTAAATACAACACACTGCGTCTTTTTGTTTGTCTTTTGTTCAAAACACATCATTTTTTTGAGCGTCTGGGTGGCGTGGCAGTCTATTCCATTGCCTACCAACACGGAGATCACCAGCTCAAGTCCCCATGTTACCCCCGGCTTGGTTGGGCGTCCCTACAGACACAATTGGCCGTGTCTGCGGGTGGGAAGCTGGATTGTGGGTATGTGTCCTGGTCGCTGCACTAGCGCCTCATCTGGTCGGTCGGGACTGGGGGGAATAGCGTGATCCTCCCATGTGCTATGACCCCCTGGCGAAACTCCTCACTGTCAGGTGAAAAGAAGCGGCTTGCGACTCCATATGTATCGGAGGAGACATGTAGTAGTCTGCAGCCCTCCCCAGATCGGCAGAGGGGGTGGAGCAGCGACCAGGACAGCCCGGAAGAGTGGGGTAACTGGCCAAGTACAATAGGGAAGAAAAAGGGGGGAAATCCAAAAAAAAAAAAAACCCGTCATTTTGTTCGAAAATTTCTGATTCATTTTGCGTACACTGCCACCATTATTGTGTGGTGGGGGTGACCGCTCTCACCTTGAACCAGACACACCCACGGGCAAATGGCTGCTTGTTTTATCTGATAGCTGTTGCAATCAATGGTACCAAGTAAAACATAATTACAATGCAGATGCTTATTTTTCCTTAGGTTATTTTTCACATTATCTGGTCTCACATTCACATGAAATGAGGATAACCCGTGTGTGTGCGTGTGTGTGTGTGTGTGTGTGTGTGTGTGTGTACCAGCTCTCTGTATGGAATCTGTCAGGATCCTGTCAGCTGTGTCGTACTTGGTATGGTAGATGAAACCGTTTTCAATGAACGCCAGGTCAATGCCTATACATGAATATGTGGATACAAAGATACTCAGATTAACAGCCAGAAAGATATAAAGAAAGAAGAAAGAGAGATGAAAAGATAGATAATAGATGTAGTTTCAAGCAAAGCCTTTGTAGTCAGCTTTCAAGCCCTTTAAGTCCATCGTTTGCATATCAGTGAGGCACTGGTAGTATGCAAGAAGAGAGGAAAGCACTGTTTTACATATGGAGGGAATCGGGACTTCTTGTGAAACTCTACTGTCCCACTGACGTCTTTAAACTCTACCTGGAATATTTCCAAAGTCCCTGTAGATGCGAAAGTCAGTATCAGATGGGATGATGCCACTCTGGAAGACCTCCTGACCCACCACAGAGGCAAAGGGGTGTTTGGCTGCATTGACATAGGCCTGGACCAACCAAGGGTTCTCTGGACCTAGAGAGTAATAGGGAGGCAGATTTAACACACATTTTGTTTTCCTTTTTCTTTTGTTTTTTGATTTCCCCCCTCTTTTTCTCCCAATTGTACTTGGCCAATTACCCCACTCTTCCGAGCCGTCCCGGTCGTGGCTCCACCCCCTCTGCCGATCCACGGAGGGCTGCAGTGTACCACATGCCTCCTCCGATACATGCGGAGTTGCCAGCTGCTTCTTTTCACCTGACAGTGAGGAGTTTCACCAGGGGGATGTAGTGCGTGGGAGGATCACCCTACTCCCCCCAGTTCCCCCTCCCCCCCAAACAGGCACACCAACCGACCAGAGGAGGTGCTAGTGCAGCGACCAGGACACATACCCACATCCGGATTACCACCCGCAGACACAGCCAATTGTATCTGTAGAGACGCCCGGCCAAGCCGGAGTTAACACGGAGATTCAATCCGGCAATCCCCGTGTTGGTAGGCAACAGAATAGACCGCCACGCTACCCGGACATCCCAGACAGTCCATCATTAACAGGCTGTCACATTCCACTCATTTGCAATCTGTCCAAGGTCTGAGGTGAATCAAAATGCACATACGTCATTGTGCACAAACATCATACACAACAGGAAGTCAGTGGGATACCACTTTCAAAAAACATGCAGACACTAAGTTATTAACTAACAAAATCATCATCTTCCAAACAAGACAGCTTGCTAAACAGCAGCCAAGTCCTGAAAAAACATCCATGTTCATGGGTAGAGCACACACAAATGCAGTGTGTAGCACCTGTTTGAAAGACGACCTCCTTGCCCCCAACACCAGCAGCCTCTAGGTTGATGAAGGCTCGCACTTGTTTGGCCCAGGGATGTTGGGTAATGAATCCATGACTAGCCTAGAGGAAGATTAGAGGGAGGGAGAGAGTGGAACACATGTAAAGACAAAATCGAGAGTGAGCAAAATGAACCAAGTATGACAATGAAGCTGACTGTGTTAATGGTGTGGAGAGACTAGCGAGGCTTACAGCCCTTGGAACATAACAAGTCAACATCCTTGTAAACGCAGTGTAGATATGAGCCCAATTAAATCAGTATGATTTTGGCGGCACAGTGGCGCAGTGGTTAGCACTGCCGCCTTACAACAAGAAGGTCCTGGGTGCGAACCCCGAGGTTGTCCAACCTTTGGGCTCATCCCAAGTCGTCCTCCGTGTGGAGATTGCATGTTCTCCCTGTCTGTGAATGTTCTCATTGATTCAACTCCTTTGGATAAGCATGTTCTCCCTGTGTCTGCAGTGGGTTTTCCCTGGGTGCTCAGGTTTCCCCCACCATCAAAAAAGACATGCATGTTAGGGATAATACTCCTGTCTGTGCCCCTGACCGAGGCATGGCAAGACAAAATGGAGTTGGTCCCCGGGCGCTGCACGGCGGCTGTCCACTGCTCCTAGCTACACAGCTAGGATGGGTCAAAATGCAGAGCGTAATTTCCCTATGGGAATCATTAAAGTATATCAACAGAAAAAACAAAAAAAAGAGTCACCCACATGTCTGACTCTTTCTTTGTCGAGGTTACCTGTAATACATTCTCCTCCGCCCCGTTAAAGAGGAAGACTACTCCGTGATGCAGGGGAGTAGACATGTTGGCTAGAGAATGGAGCACTTCAAGCATCACAGCACAGCTAACGGCATCATCACTGGCACCTAGGACAGCAGGACATATCGGTGAAACAAAATACTAAAAACTTTTCCGTTCCAGAAACATGCGAGCTGCCACCTAACCTTTCAAAATCAGCATATATCAGATTTCTTGATGTGGGCTAATGTGCAACATGAAACTTTACACAGTCTCACATGCACATATGCAATTCATCCCAGTCTCCCCTTCCGCAGTAATCCCTGTAAATGTTACATAAGCAATAGTATGACCGATTACTGAAGTTTCCCAGGATACATTCCTAAACCAATCAGGTCTAGAGCTCTTCCCACCCTCTAATCTCACTGATGGAATAAGTATGTCACAAAGATATGGAAGTTTTTTTTTCCAGTCATTAGAAGATTAAGCATGTTTTCAAAATTCAAAGTTTAGTTTGGAAACAAACTGAATATCAGATAATGGAATAATCATAGTGTGAACATAAGGATAGAACGTATGTGTCTAAGGGACCTTAAAGAGCACTAAGTGACTTATTAGGCAAAAAAAGAATAGATAAATTTAAAAAAAATTAATGTATATATTTATTAAACATTCATTCATTCATTCATTATCCAAACCGCTAATTCTTACTCAGGGTCACGGGATGCTGGAGCCTATCCCAGCAGTCATTGAGCGGCAGGCAGGGAGACACCCTGGACAGGCCGCCAGACCATCACAGGGCCAACACACACACACACACACACACACACACACACACACACACACACACACACACACACACACACACACATTCACACCTAGGGACAATTTAGTACAGTCGAGTCACCTGACCTACAGGTCTTTGGACTGTGGGAGGAAACCGGAGCACCTTGAGTAAACCCACGCAGACATGGGGAGAACATGCAAACTCCACACGACCTGGGATGACCCCCAAGTTTGGACTACCCTGGGGCTCGAACCCAGGATCTTCTTGCTGTGAGGCGACCGGGCTAACCACTGCGCCACCGTGCCACCCCTCCACCGTGCCACTCCTTTTATGTTTATTAACACACATGATTATTACATGTATGTCACATGTAATACAGTGAACATTTTTACTTAGAATATGTTTATTAAACATGTTTTAAGTAAATCTACACTCACAGTAGCTCAAGACTGAAAATGTTTCGTAGGTTTAAAATAAATTAGACTCCTCTTCTTCTTCTTTCAGCTTTTCATGGGTTGCCGGAGTGGATTGTACAGTTTTCATTGGCACCCTGTTTGGGCACAGTACCAATGGCAGCCGTTGTTAACCCAGGCCTCAGCCAATCCCGTACTGAGCCTCGACTGATCCGATAAGGTCTTGTCAATCTGCATAATGATTTGGCAAAATTTTACACAAGATGCCCTTTCTGACACAACCACTAACCCTATGGACGGGGGCACAGGTAAAGCACTGGATGCCATCCCAGTATTCATGGACTTGTGCCCATGCTTGTCGCTATGTTTAAAATAAAATAAAATAAAATGTTTAAAATAAACAAGAATAAGCCATTTTTTCCAGCATAGCATGGGTCGCCATCACGGAGGCTACCATGTTAACCACCATGTTCAGACCGTGTGAACAGACATGTTTACTTGCCATAGAAGAAAAAGAGCTTTGCGCTCATTGGCCTTGTCAGTTCAGTGCAAGTCAAGCATGGAGGATCATCAATATACCTTACTGGCAGACACAACAGGGGTGTCAACAACAATTGGGCCTAAAAAGAGAGAAAAAAAAGTTGAAAACTTTAAGACCAAAAATGGCAGGAAATGAGAGTGAATATTGTATGGACTTCTTAAGATGGAAAGTTCGGGAAAATGACAAACGATTTCCAAGTGATGCCAAAGCTGCTTGTTTTCTATTAGACAGGTAACTAACCGAACTAATTATTTTTGTTTGCCCCCGTGTCTTTACCATCTGCATTTTATCATGAGTCATTACTTTTCCATGTCAAATACTACATGAGTGGGAGCGATAGTTTACTAGATAAGTTGTTGCATCTGGAAGAGAGGCTCAGCTGCATCTAAGCCCATGGTATCAGCAGAGTTTAAGTGTCATGTTGGCTGTTCTAATTCATGGACGTTTTGCTGTCTGGCTCTGCCTTATGGGGTCCCAGGCACAAGGTGGCTCATTGAAAATTTGCATATATGTACCACGTCACTGGGCTCATCAGTACCACTATACACAGATCAGCCAAAACATTAAAACCATCTGCCTAATATTGTGCAGGTCCAACTCGTGTCACCTAAACAGCTCTGATCTGTCGAGGTATGGACTCCACAAGACCTCTGAAGGAGTCCTCTGGTATCTGGCATCAAGACGCTGGCAGCAGGTCCTTTAAGTCCTGTAAGTTGCGAGGTGGGGCCTCCATGGATCGGACTTGTTTTTCCAGCAGATCAGACAGATGCTCGATCGGATTGAGATCTGGGGAATTTGGAGGCCAAGGCATCACCTTGAACTCTTTGTCATGGTCCTCAAACCATTCCTGATCAAATTTTGCAGTGTGGCAGGGCACATTATCCTGCTGAAAGAGGCCACTGCCATAAGGGAATACTGTTGCCATGAAGGGTGTGCCAGGCCTGCAATGATGTTTAAGTAGGTGGTATGTATCCAAGTAACATCCACATGAGTGCCAGGACCCAAGGTTTCCCATGAGAACATTACCCAGAGCATCACACTGCCTTTGCCGGCTTGCCTTCTCTCCCCATAGTGCATCCTGATGTCATCTCTTCTTCAGGTAAACAACACAAATGCACCTGGACATCCACATAATGTAAAATAAAACATGATTCATCAGACCAAGCCACCTTCTTCCACTGCTCCATGCTCCAGTTCTGATGCTCAGGTGCCCATTGTAGGCGTTTTCGATGGTGGACAGGGGTCATCATGGGAACTCTGACCTGTCTGCGGCTATGCAGCCCAAGGGGCAGCAAGCTGTGATGCACTGTGTGTTCTGACACTTGTCTATCATAGCAAGTATTTACTTTTTGAGCAATTGAGCTAAAGCAGCTCTTCTGTGGGATCGGACCAGACAAGCTAGCCTTCTCTCCCCACACACATCAATGAGCCTTGGTCACCCATGACCCTGGTGCAGACTCACCAGTTGCCCCTTTTTGGATCATTTTTGGTAGTTACTGACCACTGCATACTGGGAACACCCCACAAGACCTGCCGTTTTGGAGATGCTCTGAGCCAGTCGTCTATCCGTCAAAATTTGGCCCCTGTCAGAGTTGCTCAGATCCTTACGACTGCCCATTTTTCCTGTTACCAACACATCAACTTCAAGAACTGACTGTTTACTTGCAGCCTAATATATCCCACCTCTTGACAGGTGCCATTGTAACAAGTAGCATAGTGGCCCAGTGGTTAGTACTGTTGCTTGACAGAAAGACGGTCCTGGGTTCGAACCCCAGTCTATCCTAGGTCCTTTCTTTGTGGAGCTTGCATGTTCTCCCCATGTCTGCATGGGCTTCTGCCAGGTGCTCCAGTTTCCTCCCACCATCTCTGACTGTTTACATATCACACTCCCCTCCCGGAAACTCCGTCGCCCACAGTGGCACCCCACAGTACTGTTTTGCCCGCTAGCTCCCCCTACTGACTTTCTACAGCTAAATTCAGCAACTCCACCAGGGTTTGTTTACATATGCAAACCTTGGTCTTTGGGCAGAGGAGGCGGCCTCACCCTGATCAATCGCGATAACATAAAACTAACGCCACTCTCTCAACCTGATCAATCTTCCTTTGTACTGCTGGCTGTTAGGCTCTATGAACCTACACCCATCATTATTGCTGCTTTGTACAGACCACCTAAGAGAACGAATATTTTTATCACTGAACTCTCGACAATTTTAACCACCCTTAGTGCAATGTCTCAGAATATAATCCTAATGGGGGATTTAAATGTTCATTTTGATAACACTGGCAATATGTTCATTAAAGACTTTAAAGCAATGTTTACTTTAAATGATTTTAAATAATTACTTGCATCTTACACAATAGGTCAACTTTACAACGCACACCAAGGGTCATATCCTTGACTTAGTTTGCTGTTCTGGCATCACACCACCTCTGCTGAACCACCCATCTCTGACCATAAAGCTGTGTTACTGAACACCATCCTACTGCTCAGTAAATCAAGGGTGCATCATACCATATCATACCGCAACTTGAGATATGTTAATCCAGATGACCTCAGCAGTTTAATTACCCCAAATCCCACTCCTGCTCCCACCTCCTCACTCCCTGATCTTATGGATTACTACAAAAATATTTTATCTTCTGCACTTGATACTTTAGCCCCTCTGAAAACATGGGTTATCTAATTTGCCCATACTGCTCCCTGGTACACACCGGAATCACGTCAGCTCAAAGCTATAGGTCGGCGCCTTGAGAGGCATTGCACCAAGCCTGGACTTGCTGTTCACAAACAAATGTATTCAGATCATATACTCCATTACAAAAATGCTCTTTCAACAGCTAAAACATCATATTATGCAAACCTTATCAGTACAGTTGAAGGGAATACTGGGACCATCTTCTCCACAGTTAAAAGGTTACTAGATCTACCTGAAACCACCAGTAACCTTTCTAATGAAGAATGCTCTGCTTTTTTGAAGATTTTCAACTCCAAAATTAGTACCATTCATGAGCAGCCAGCCTCTGCTAACATCATGCAGACTGACTTACCATTATTAGCAAGCACAATGAAACTGTCCCAATCCACTGTCCTATGTGACTTCAATCTTCCAACTGAAAATCACATTTCTGAAATTATTACTAAGTCTATCTAGCACCTCCACAAGTCACCTGGATCCAATTCCCACAACCCTAGTTAAAACATGCCTGCCTTCTATCATCTCCCTGATAACCTCCATCATCAACTCTTCTCTGTCCATTGGTACAGTTCCCCCTTCACTGAAGGTTGCCATAATCAGGCCAGCTCTTAAAAAAATTATTTAGATTCTACTGACCAAAACAACTACCAGCCTATTTCCAACTTACCATTCATCTCCAAAATCCTTGAGAGGGTAGTTGCATCTCAACTCCAGATCTACTTGATAAGAATAATCTCTTTGAACAACTCCAATCTGGCTTTTGCCCCAAACATAGCACAGAAACAGCCCTGGTAAATATCACTAATGACCTTCTTCATGCAGCTGACTCCTGTCTACTCTCTAGCCTCATCCTCCTTGACCTCACCGCAGCCTTTGATACTATCACTGTTCCCCCAATGAGAAGAGTCCACAATGACTCTACACAGTAGCGGAGAATAAAGGTCTCTCCTCGCCTGTTCCACCTCACTACGCCCAGACTGACAGTATGGAAGGAAACTTACCAATGGTGCTCCTGCTCGGAAGTTCCTTCTGTGCGAGCTTTCCTCCCATCAACCACAACATTGATAGCGCTGGACATGATCTCGTCACCTTAAAAGGCATCGGCGAGAGCCTATCTCCAATTCACCAATATGGAGTGTAGGATGGCTCATCGGATGATGGGACACCTTTAGATTGAGCCTGCACTGGCTGTCCTTGTAAAATCCTGGAGCTGTGGCTTTTGGACAGCAAGCCGCAACCGCCTTCACATCTGCACCGGCAAATTGCATCCCTGACAGACAAGTCCTTTGCTTGCGCCAGTCAGGGAGCAGCAACTGCCAATAATGTGGCTCTACTTTCCGCTGATCTTTCCTTTATGTCAATAGAGAAGCAGAGCCTGAATGTTGAGGAGATGGAGACGATGACAAAATTAATTGGAGTCATCCTCCACCAAACCCAAACCCTTGCTTTGATGTGCAGTAGGATTATGGCGAGGTACACCATGATCCAGCGACACCTCTGGCTCAACCGAGCCCCCTGCTGAGCTGTGCGTGCTATCGGTGCATCCAAACTGTCAATGTCGATGGCAGCTCTGCCACGCTCAAACCTAACCTGCGCATGTGGATGAAATTGAAAAGATCCTCCATATATTATGCCCCATCCAAGTGCTGTCTCACTATATCAGTAGAACAGAAGCTGTTTGTGTGTTATGGAGACTCATCACAAAACCAAGAGCTCTCTAAGCAGCGTTTGTCTCACAAGCTGTGTAAGGGCATCACCCATGCATATGCCAATATGCACCAGTATGCCCCAGTGAAGATTAGAACTTATTCCACACACGGCATCAGTCTCAGCTGCACTGTCTGGGGGGGGGGGGGGGCAGTGGAAAACATCAGCACGACCACATTTTTGCCTTCCCCTTGCCCATTTATTTGTTTGTTACTAAATGATGGATATAGCTGAGAATTCTGTCACTCCGCCTCGAGTCCTGTTTTTTTTCTAGCCAGGCCAATGACTCTCACTAGTGTTCCTGTTGGACACTTGGATGACAACTAGAACTTTATACCACTCAACCTTCTCTTTAGCCCTGTTCTGGTTTTTATGCACAGAAAACCCGCAGTCTAACTCCCTCGGTTACAAGTTGTGATTCGTCTTACTAGCCTCCAGGCTCTTCTTTCACAGCCCCTCATTGCCTACCCCCTCAGGTGTTCTGTATGCTAACGGGAACATGCTTGCACTCAGGTAAACCAACTCATCTCAGAGCCGGTTACAATGCGTAACCTGGTGCTCTGGCTCCATCTTCCCCTCCTCCAAACAGCGATTATGCTTCAGGAGATAAGAGGTATTAATAACGTCAGAAAGTTGAGGGGGTTATGTCTTTATGCATGCTCAATAGTCCAGGTAAGGAAATTACAGAAAGGTCAATCATTCATCTGGACACAACATTTAGTAGGAGAAATGTTTCATCACTCATCCAAGTGACTTCGTCAGTCTCAACTGATGGCAGGTATCCCAAAACCATATAAACAGCACAGTTGCATAATAACCAAAATCAACGATTAGTTTCATATGCAAATTGGCGTGACCATTAACTAGACTTCCAATGGCCATGTGTACTATTCACAGAAGATTGGGGAATAGTTGCAATCACAGCATTGTAAGATGGCGACAGATGTGCTCTTACCCCGCCCCCCCCCCCTCACACACACACACACACACAGTTCAGGTATGATTGTTCTCATCACATAGGGGGCCTCTTTGACTCCCTGTTCAAACCAGCGTTCCTCCCTATCAAGGCTGGGCACATCTTCATCCTTGAAAGAGTGGCCACTGGCCTGTAGATGGCTGTAGACTTCGGCCTGGCCTGATGCGTTAGCTCTCCTGTGTTGTGCCATCCTCTTAGTTTTGGGGTTTGAAAGCAACAAGATGTGGTGATTGGAAGATATGCGTCTCCGCTGTTCTGACACTCCTGCCACATATGGAATCACCACTGGTTTACGCTTAGGCAGCTGTTGTCCTTCTCCTCTCTTTGATCAGCTGGTGAACTGTTTGGGCATCTTCCTGGCTTTGATAAACGACCAGTTAGGATAACCACACTTAACCAGGGTCTGTTTAATGTGGGATTTCTTCCCTTCCCTGTCCACTGTGTCAGCGGGGATGTTGTCAGCTTGGTGGTTCAGTGTCCTGATGACTCCTCGTTTGTGCTCCAGTGGATGATGAGAGTCAAACCTTGAGTATTGATCAGTATGTGTTGGTTTACAGTAAATATCAAAAATCAAATGTCCTCATCACCAATTGCAATTTCATAGTCTAAGAAGGCTGCCCCATCATTTTTCACATCCTCCCTGGTGAACTTGATGTGGTTGTCCACCGAGTTAATGTGGTCAGTGAAATGTGGTACATCCTGAGATTTCATTTTAACCTACGTGTTGTCCACAAATCTGAACCAATGGCTAGGTGGTGCCCCTGGATAGGAAATCAGAGCCTTCTTTTCCACTTCCTCCATACACAAGTTGGCCACTATAGGTGAAACTGGGGAACCCATAGCACACCCATGCTTCTGCCTATAGAACTGCCCTCTGTATGTGAAGTATGTGGACTGAAGACACAGCTTCAGGAGCAGACACACTTGGTCTGTGTTAAGGGTGGTGCTATTGCTAAAGGTGGGGTCGTCCTGGAATTTCATATGGACCACCTCCATTGTGTCATCAACTGGAGCGCACATGAAGTGAGATGTTAACATCATACGAGACCATTGTTTCATCCACCTCAATAATGCCCCTAACCTTATCCACAAAAATCCATAGTGTTCTGAATGTGATGTTCATTACTGCTTACCAGCGGGTTAAGTATAGATGCCAGATACTTAGAGATGTTATAGGTCACGGAATTAATCATACAAACAATAGGCCATATTGGCAGATCCTGTTTATGTGTCTTAGGTAAATCAGACAGACTAGGTGTAGCTTCCCCTGGGTATAATCCATGGTACAAAATTCTGTCAATAGCATTGTCCTGTTCTAACAGCTTCACAAAATCTATCACCTTTTTCTTGTAGCCACTGCTTGGATCTCATTTCAGAGGCTCATAAGTATTCATGTCACTGAGTAACATCATAACTTTCTCATGATAGTCTGTCTGGTTTAATAAAACAGAGCATCTGCCTTTGTCCACCGGAAGGATGATAATGGTATTGTCCTTACTGAAAGTTGTGAGTGCATTCCTCCCGTCTCTGCTGATGTTGGATGGCGGCGCCTTTGCATTGCTGAGGCAGGTTGAAACTTTTGTCCGCAGTTGCTCCGCTTCCGGGTCCGTGATGTTGTTGTTACAGATTGCTGATTCCGTGGCTGTGATCAGTTCCATTAGCAGGATTTGCCTCAGTGTAATAGCAAAATTCAGCCCCTGACCAAGGATTTCTTTCTCCGCCTGGGTCAATTGTCTGTCGTCATCGCTGACGTATATCTGGTGTCCGTCTCTTTGTCTGCTGTTGAGGGTGCCGTCCGTTGTCTGCCGATGTCTCTGGCATGCAGCAAATAGGTCAAACTTCTTTTACTGCCTGGTTTTGAACTTTTCATGTTGTGTAAGACAAACCTTCTCTGTGAACTCAATCACACATTGGAAAGTGGTCTCATCTAGACACGGTGTGAGTCTCTGTTGGATGTGCTCTTCTTTGGCTTTCAAAGCTTCGATGGTAAAATTAGTTTGTCTCACCCGTTCATTCAACAGCTGGCTCTGTGCCTTCAGGAGGATCTTTTTAGCTCGGTGGCCATTGACCAAAGATTTCATTTGCAGGCTCTTAAGTGTAATCCCACTCTGTCTGCTCCTGAGGCTGAATCTCAGGTGGTTCCTGAAGTCTGCCATCTTACACACTGTTTGCTCATACTCATGTACAAGTGTAAGACAATCCTCACCGAAATGAGTCAGTCATAATCCAGATAAGGAAATCACAGAAAGGTGAATCAGTTCATCTGGACACAATGTTTAGTGGGAGAAACGGTTCACTGAGTTCGTCAGTCTCAACTAACTGCAGGTATCCCCCAACCTTATAAATGGCACAGTTGCACAGACCAAAACCAACGATTACTTTCATATGCAAATTGGTGTGACCATTAACTAGAGTTTCAATGGCCATGTGTACTATTCACAGAGGATTTGGGAATAGTTGCAACCACAGCATTGTAAAATGGCATGGGGGTTATGTTTCTGAAATAATTTTCTTTCCAGGCTAACTGAATTGGTGGTATTCTTGAGGCACCATTATTTTCGTCACAGTGAATTAAGACTTCTCTGGTGTGCTGCCAGAAGTGTGCAGCACTCTTTTTTGTTGATTAGTGCATCTAACCCACACTTGATTGAATTCGATAAATAGGTGTGGCTCTTAAACGGGTCTGCTCTTCCTTCTATTGTAGCAATGCAGCAAAGTGTACCACGCTCTTCTTGTGTGATTTGGCCCCATTTCCCACACTTTGATTTAATTCCATCAATGAACATGGTCCTTATTGCCTGTTTACTTATCCCCCCCTCAGTTGAGGGGGGAGACTGTATGTATGAGTCGATGACACTCCCTATACTACTCTTTCTGTTGGAGAAGATGTTACATGGGAAGTCACCGATTTCAATCTCTGCTCATATGGTTAGCAGGGGTTGTATTAATCTGGGCTCCACTCTTTGCTTTGCCTTATCCAATGAGGCAAAGCTAGACAGAAAAGCCTACATGAAATAAAACAATAGTTACATGTGGTAACAAGTTCTATGATCATAGGAGAAGCCACCAAGCTTTGCTTCCTTACTGTCCCCACAATTCATGAAAGAAATGTCGGAAGAGTGAACATCAGGCAAACTGGAATTATATAGTCATACTGATGGGCAGGGCCCACTGAGTAGGTACATGTATGCAAATTGTCAGTGAGTCGCTCCATGCCTGGGCTTCGACCCCATAAGGCAAACCTAGACTGCTTCGCCTACAATCATCATAGAACTTGATTTGCCATAAATAACTACTGTATTAGAGGGCAAGGAAGAACTTTCATGGAAAATCAATGGGGAAATCGTTTAGTGGACCTTTAAGGATTTATCTGAATGTATAGGTAGAGGCTTATGACGAATGACAAAATGAGCTATCTAATATATATGCAATGACCTAAAAGCTATGACAATAAACCCTCTACTTATGCTTGACTTCAGGTTTAGGTGGACATTTAAGTGAAAACATAACTCTACTCATATAACTAAACAAATGTGTAGCATTTTCTTGACATCACCCAACTCTGCTAAACTGTCGGCAAAGCCTGAAATGAAGAAATATACAGATGAGAGCTCTGATTACTGTCAAGTGCATCTTGATAACAATTCACTAATTTCCCCTTTCAAACACAGTACATTGAAGCAAGTTTGCTACATTTACATTGGCAAGTGACAGACATGTGAAACACCCATATAAAGCAAAAACCTGGGAAAGACCAGATTCATTTCCACCTCTTGCATTTGGGAGTACTGGGGAGAAAGAATCACCCAGCAGAACTTTAAGAATGTAAAAAGTGGGAACAGTGGAGGTAGCATGTGACCGCCTGAGATTAGACAGACTGGTGGTAAGGAACACAATTAATAGAGAAAGAAAACGAAGAAAGAAAAAAAAACACGAAGTTAAGATCAGAGGGAAAGTGAGATGGAGGGAGAGAATCATGTGCTGTGGCTTTTTGAGATTGTTGGGGGTTGGGGCCTGTTTAGTCGAGGCCTGGACAACATTTGTGCCACTGTCACTGCCACTTATTCCAGAGACAGATTCAGCTTTGTCCCTTGTTTATCTCTGAACCCCACTCATATTCAACAATTCCCATCTGCTGATCATTGAAACTTTGGGATGCGAAGATGCATTATAACTATTAAAGGTAATGTGAATCGTTCAGGAACTTCCATCATGGAATTAAGATATTACAACTCTATAAAATATACATGCATACATGCTAGGGCAAATTTTCAATATATTAATAACATTTAGCCTCTTATCTAACCCCATTCACAGAGCACACCCAAACACATGTATGGACACCCATGTATGGACTCAATGCAGGATCAAACTGCCTTTTATCAATAAGCAATGTGATCACTGAACAATCTAGATATGATGCACTGATCATTTTAAGGCCCTCTGTTCTTGAAGCATAACACAACAGATAGTGAGAGGGCAGTAATAAAGACAGCAGTTATTCCCTAATGTTAATTTATTCGCGGAAACTCAACTGAAACATACTCTTTTCAAGCCACACACTGGTTCACATTTCCACTCTAGCACATTCATAACTGAGAGCTTCCTAGTAAACCACAGTATTCTGTTTATATGTCATCTTCTGTATGTGTAGCCCCAACCAACCTCTTTGCAAATATCCATCAACTTTTGGTTGTATAAAAAAACTTGGTACGCTATGAGTAACTACAGAGAACTAGAACACAACACAAACCGTTAAGAACTAGAGGCCCATCTATTATCACTGTTTAGTGACAACATACCCTGAAAAATTGCTATACATGACATTCAGTACCAGCATCTCAGACCAAAACAAAACAAATCTCCCCTCCCTTCACGTTCCTCCCCCCTCTCTTCACATTCTTGGCAATTATTTCTATCATTGGAATATTGATTTTTACAGTATAGAGTTATTTCATTAACATTAGTAACGTATTCAGCTTGGTAAGGAGTTATTTCTTCAATCTGCCGAGTGACCTAAATCCATGTAACATAATTATTAGCTTGCGAGCTATCCTGCCAACACTAGCTACCTCACATGCACTAACATGCATGCCCAATACACTAAGATGCACGTGTAGCCAGACCGGCTCCCAAAACACAGAACTCCACTATCTCTTCACATAGCAAATAGTTGTTTGCTGCTATATTAATGTTCTAAATATAATGTATAGCACCTTTACTGTACTAGAGATTTCAATAAAATGGGTTATTGCCAGTTCAGTCATGGGAAGAATTTATTTTTAGCCAGTAGAAATAAAATCTGTCAAAAGCCAGTGGATCACTGTACCTGGACTGTTGGCCACAGTGTCAAAGTGGCAATTGGCCAGCATCAGATGCTGTGCCCCAGCCTTAGGCTCTAGCCTGACAGCAATGTTGGTGACACGGTCATAGAAGCTGGTGAAACCCCCAAGAAAGTCAATGGAGAAGGTGCCTGTTGGACGTTGCACATCAACTGTAACCCGGTGGGGGCCTGAAGTACTCTCACTTTGAATGTGCTTAATCTGCTCCAGCAGGTAGCCCACTGTCAACACTTCATTTTCCTGGCTGCCCACTGGCCTCGGGCCCACACTGGTGATGTGCTCCAAGTGCCGCCTTTGTTGTACAATTGGACAGGGATGGAGACGAGACCAGAGGGGAGGGGGAGAGAAAAAGATAGAGACAAAGTCAGAAAAAACCATGGTCGTGTTAAAAGAGCAACTAAGCTCCCTTAAGGAAGCCAGCCTAAATAGTTCCCTATTGCTGTTATTTCTGTCTCAGTGAGTGAATCAAATCATAATGACATCCAATCAATTACCAGTTTTCAAAAGCTTGGCCAATATGTACACAGCAGCAAAACAATTTAAATATGACCTAGACTAGCTGAACCAGTAAAAGTAGCACCTCATTACTAACTGATACAAACAATCATTACAGTCACTGTACCCTAATAATCTGTCTTTTCTGTTCTCTCTTACTGACAAAATACTCCAGTAAGAGGATGGATCCATCCTAACCTGCCAGTCACACAGACACCAACATATAACATCACACATGGAAGTTGACACTTGAGTGCTATAGTTCTGGGGTTGGCTAACACTTGAATGTGTCTGTGTGTGCATGTGCAAGGACATACGTCCAGCCAAGTCCAATTTTCTATTGTTTCTACCAACTTGTCTTGGTTATTGCTGAATGTTTGTTTGCACAATTTATATACATCAATGGCTGATCCATATTTTCTCGATAGTGTAAAAGGATACCATCCAAATTAGCCTTTGTGTGTTGACAGCGCTAGAAAGATACTATATATGTGGCATCTTAATGGTCCAACCATCCCCTCTGGCAAAAACAAAAAACAAAAACTGCAGCAGTTTACAATTTGGTGTTGTGCAGCTCCCTGGTGTTGGTCAGCTGATGACCAATTATCCAATTAGAAGTATAGAGAATATTTTGGACATTTCTCCCCAAGTAGATGAAGGCAAATGTATAACAGACAATAATGGACGGTGTTAGATTGCTTATGATCAAGAAAAGATGGATTCCAGGACACAGACCAATTTCATAAAAATCACAACAGAGCCACTGATCTGATATGCATGTGTTGGGTAAATGTGTACTTTCAAGTTTTTCCAGTCTCCTGAGTTACTGAGTTCAGTCCCAGCTTGTTGGTGGCACACCTTGATGTGATACAGTCCATGTATACTATACTTAGATTCATCACTCAAAAAATAAGTCATATGCTTTCATTCATTTTATAGTTGATGTGAATTATTTGTCCTTGATGGCGTACATTCATTGGTGTCCTTGCTATATTACTTTTCAGCTACATCACCTCCCTCAGAACATGGATTTCTGAGGAACTGTACCAAAAATCAACATATGATTCTGTGGAGCAACAGAAAGTGAAAAATACATAGTGTAAATACTCTCGGCCAATGAACATAAACTTTGCTGCTGTTTCATCCAAGACAAAGTGTGTACGTTTTCAGAGGACTTGACTGGGACAGCGTCTCTGTATAGCTTTGATACAACAAAAGTGCTCATTTGGTTTGAAGAGTGGCATTTCTAGAATTTAAATGGGCCTAGTAGCCCAATTTATAACGTTGCTTCTTACTTAAAAAGATAGTAGTATTACGTTAATGAGTGATATCAATGTCCCATTTTAGCGGCTGTATAATTAAATGGAAATAATGAGTTTTAATAAAACACAGCTTTTTACACATTACAAAGCTTCTGGATATGGGGATATCCACCGAAATGCATGTATTTAGGTTACAACAACTAACATTTTCAGGTGTTAAAGTCACTTGTGTTCTTTCCTAGGTCCAGAAAAAAAGGTCTTTGTGATGATTTCTCTAATATAGACAAAAAGCCTAAATAATCTCTACATATATATATATATATATTATATATAATGGTGATGAACATGAGGGCGATGAGTTTGAGCAGAACTGCGACTATATCGATAGGACCTTTGCACAAATGATGATGTCTGATGACATGTTAGGCAATTTCTCTGGTTTTAGCAAAATTTAAGGCACATGTAAAATAACAAGTCGTCGTTTTAAGGGGGAAAGCATCGCTAACCAAATAGTAAAATATACGTTATGCATTATCAAGCTAAGGTTTTACTACCAGGCTAAACTAAGTCGCCTACTTCCTGTAGGCTGTGACACTTCGCCCTGCACTCAGCACTACGCTGGGCGAACCTCAATCTGAGAGGCGACAGATGCAGGACTCTGACCGAGGGGGTTTTACAATGCTAAATCTGTGATAACAGTGTGCAACTCAAGGAATAAATTGAGGATCATCCTGAAGTATTTCCTCAGAACCCCCCCCCCACACACACACACACACACATAACCACACACACACAAACCTTACATCTCAAACAACACCTGGCAAGTCCAGTTACCTTGAAGGAAGGGGAGGGAGGGTATACCCGGTAGCTGTTTCGGGGTCTGATATTCAGGCTACTCAACCAGAGAAAAGGTTAACGCTGTCTAGTCAAACAGTTATAACAGGTGTAAAGTTGTGGGATAGGGGATCAAGTCCGTGAGGGGAAAACCAACTAACCTGGCCCTCACTGCGTTGAATTCGCCAGTCGACTTTCCAATGACGAGCTGCTGCAGCGACAAATGCACGAGTCCCCATAGCACCAAAATAAATACGAGCACCGAGGAAGCCGCGACCCCCTCTCGGAGCAAGTATAGACTCACTTCGGGCTTCTTTTTCGGGTCACTACAATAGTGGTTAATCACACAATTGCTCCGGGAGTCGATGTTCCCTTGCGGTACATTACTTTGGGGTCCGGAAGCTCGTATTCTCCTGATCGTAGTGTCGCTCTCCATCTTTGCCATCACTACATCAGCTGCAAGCGGCGCACGAGCTTCGCTTTTCATAGCGGCCGACGGGAAACGCGGAGGGCCAAATTTGTCCCGAGTCAAACCAGCAAGCGGACGTGCATGTAAACCATTAAGGGGTTGCGTTCTGGTCAGAGAATAATTTAGTCTTAAGGACAGCAGTTTTTAGGACAGTAGAGGGAGGCTCAACCCGGCTAAAGTCAGTGCTTGATTGTTTAGACACAAGCGTTTTAAATTGCTGTTGAAGTGTCTGTTCTCAATTCAAATGGGAAAGCGTTCCAGAGCCATGTACAAACAATGCTGCTTCACTATGGGTCTTAAATTGCGTTCTTGGAATACTTTGACAGAAAATCGTCTGTACATATGAGGGCTCTGTCAATAGAATATTTATACAACATATCAATAATGTAGTCAGGATCAGTAAGTCGATTTACTACTACTACTACTACTACTACTACTAATTTTGGCTGCCCCCGTTAGGGGTCGCCAAAGCGGACCATCCGTTTCCATCTCTTCCTGTCCTCTGCATCTTTCTCTGTCACGCCAGCCACCTGCATGTCAAGTCAAGTCAATTTTATTGGTATAGCACAATATCACAAATTACAAACTTGCCCCAAGGGGCTTTACAGCAACACAACATCCTGTCCTTAGACCATCGCATCGGATAAGGAAAACTTCCTAAAACAAACAAACAAACAAACAAAACCTCTTTAACAGGGAGAAAAAGCAGGAAGAAACCCCAGGGAGAGCAACAGAGAAGGGATCTCTCTTCCAAGACGGACAACGTTCTATGGATGTTGTGTTTACACAATTTGAAAGAGGATAACAGAATTATAATGGAGTTATAAAATCCATGAAGAATACGATGCGTGGAGAGTGTGCTGAGAGGGTGGAAGGAGTTCTTTGAGGGGCTGATGGGTGAAGAAAATGAGAGCAAGAGAGAAGGTTGGATAATGTGGGGATAGTTAATCAGGAAGTGCAGTGGATTAGCAAGGAGGAAGTGAGGGCAGCTATGAAAAGGACGAAGAGGGGAAAGGCAGTTGGTCCTGATGACATACCCGTGGAGGCATGGAGATGTTTAGGAAAGATGGGAGTGGAGTTTTTAACTAGATTGTTTCACACAATCTTGGAAAGTGGGAGGATGCCTGAGGAGTGGAGAAGAAGCATACTGATTTTCAAGATCAAGGGCGATGTGCAGAACTGTAACAACTACAGAGGTATAAAGTTGATCATCCACAGCATGAAGATATGGAAATGAGTAATAGAAGCTAGGTTAAGATGAAAGGTGACGATTAGCAAGCAACAGCATTGTAGCGAATTCGGGGGGGGGGGTAGCTCAGGACGCGAACCCGTGTTTCCCACTCCGCAAGCGACAACGTTAACCAGTCGACTAAAGGATCAGACCCTTTAACTAAGGACCAACGTGTCTACTTATCCATGCACGTTACACTACCCCCTTCGTTCGGGAAGCGCGTTCCCGCGCTTAAGCATATCAGCTCCCTCACGCCTCTGGGCGCACGAGCTTCCAATGACCTCAAGGTCTCACCATCCCACTTCTACACCAATGTAGCGAAGTCGAGGGCCACAGCCGGGACGCGAACCCGTGTCTCCCACTCCGCAATTGACAACGTTAATCAGTCGACTAAAGGGTCCGAGGGCCAACGAGTCTACTTATCCATGCACGTTACAGTATGGTTTCATGCCACGAAAGAGCAGCACAGATGCGATGTTTGCTTTGAGAATGTTGATTGAAAAGTATAGAGAAGACCAGAAGGAGTTATATTGTGTATTTGCGGATTTAGAGAAAGCATATGACAGGGTGTCGAGAGAAAAGGTGTGGTACAGTATGAGGAAGTTGGGAGTTGCAGAGAAGTATGTAGGAGTGGTGCAGGATATGTATGAGATGACAACGGTGAGGTGTGCGGTTTGGGTGGCAGATGGGTTCAAGGTGGACGCGGGATTACATCAAGGATCGGCTCTGAGCCCTTTCTTGTTTGCAGTGTTGATGGATAGGTTGACGGACGAGATCAGGCAGCAGTCTCTGTGGACTATAATGCCCCAGACTGAAGAGCCAGCAGCAGCAGCAGCTGAGTCAGAATCAGGCGTGGGAACTGGTAACAAAAATGTGGTCTTACTTTGTGTGTTTGTGTGTCAGAGGGTCAAAGAGTGACGCAATTTTGATTAGCTAAAATGCTAATGCTACTCATGCCTGTAAATTGGAATGAATTTTATGAATTGCAAATGTCTGTATGGACAGGTCAATGTCATGGTGTACCTTTCAAAGTTACACTGAAATAACAAATGTTTTCATTTTAGCTTATTTCATCATGCCATAACCATTTTGACAATTTCTGTCAAAAAAGTAAAAAAATAAAAAATAAAAAAAACTTGAAATCGCAATATTTTGACTTCCTGAAAAATATGAAAAAAAATTATAAATCTTTTGCGGTGGCTTAATTGTAATGCGTATCACAAGGTACGTGGAAATTTCTACCAGAGTAGGATTACAAAACAGTTTTTGAGGTACACATTTCAATTTTTCAATGTTTAAGACATGTACTTTGAATGGAAATAAGGTGCCAGAGTGCATAAAAAAGTGTCAAAATAGAGCTTGTTTATTAAAAAAAAAAAATCCGAGCCCCTACAGAAGTCCAGGCAAAGCCCCGAATGCCCTCAAATCCTGGAAATTCCCCTGCTGTGCTGTAGGAGATGCAATCCTTTGGATGAGACGTTAAACCGAGGTCCTGACTCAGTGTGGTCATTCAAGATCCCATGACACTTATCTCGAAGAGCAGGGGGGTCCCCAGTGTCCTGGCAAAATTCCCAACCTGGCTGGTCATGTGTGCAATTTAGGTCATGTCACTTTAAGACTGATGACGTTCGCGCATGGAGTGGTGGGAACCGGGAAGTTGATGTGACGTGCAGCAGTGTGTGTTGGAATGGAAGTTTCACTAAAATCACGTTATGGTTTACTCCGTGTCCGTGTGATTCAGTTCGTTAAGTATTAAGTCTAATTAGGTGATCTTGATACACAACAATGGCGACGAGGGTAACAGGTATTTAAGTATGTGAGTGAGTTAGTGAATAGATTGGAAAATGGAGAATAATTTGGGGATCGCGAAGTTTGACTGCTACAGTGATCCCGGGACGATAGGTCCACGCTGGACCAGATGGCTGACAGCATTCGCGTTATTCGCAGACGGGAACGGTCCGAACATAAACGGAGATGCAACAAATGCAACGAAACAAAAGAGAAGAGCTATGCTTCTACACCTCGCTGGAACGGACGTCCAGGCCATCTTCTCCACACTCGCCGACACTGGAGAAGCAATTGATTACAATAAAGCACAAGAAGCACTGAACAAATACTTCGTCCCACAAATCAACAGGCAGGCCTGCGTTCTACAAGTTGACGCAGAGGACTGGTGAGACAGTACGACAGTGAGCCACGGGGCTCAGGCATGCAGCTAAGGACTGTGATTTTGCTGGCGATAGAGATAATCAGATAAGAGACGCCATTTTGAGCAAGTGTGCTTTCGATTATGTACGTAGAAAACTCCTTGAGGAGGGAGATGAGCTGACATTGCTTAAGACAATGGAGATAGCAGCTAAATGTGAGAGAATCGAAATGCAAATGTGTGTTAGTGCAGATACCAACGAGACTGAGACAGTGAACCGTGTTTCGGAAAAAGAGAAAATACCGTCAGAAAGGGAAAAATCCCAAGTGGAGATAAAGACAGCAAATGTGACAAAGTGTGCTATAGATGTGGTCACGGGGGCCATTTTGCAAAAGACTTTTAACTGTCCTGCACGGGGTCAGACCTGCAGAGAGTGTAATGGGAAGGATCACTTTTACAAAATGTGCAAAAGCCAAGGGCAGCAACAACAAACAGTGAAATGTGTGGAAGAGGAAGAACAAAGAGATGCTTTCACAATAAACAATGACAGTAACACAGAGAGAATCACATTCTCAGTAGAAAATGTTAGTCTGAACATGCTCATAGATTCAGGGGCATCTAGCAACATTATAGATGAGAAGACCTGGGAAATACTTGAAGTAGAGAAAATAGTGTGTGAGTCAAGAGTACCCCGAGTTAATCGCAAGCTGTATTCTTATTCATCCAGTGAAACTTGACCGGTAAAGGGGATTTTCACATGTCAGGTAGAAATAGGTGAACGCAGCACGCAGGCTGAGTTCACAGTGATTAAGGGCCAGGGTGAGCCACTGTTAGGGAGAGAAACTGCAATGAAACTAGGGGTGTTGAAAATAGGCACAGACATAGAGCTACAGTCAGAGACATGAAGACTATGATACAGGAGCAATACCCAAGGCTGTTTGAGAGAGTAGGTAAACTGAACATGACGCAGATCTGCCTGTATATCGATGAGACTGTCAAACCCATCACCCAGTCCCTGAGGCATGTGCCGTTCAATCTGAGAGGACCTGTGGAGAAAAGATCAAGGAGCTTCTGGACATGGACATTATCGAGCGTGTGGAGGGCGCCACACCATGGGTCAACCCAGTAGTCGTAGTACCCAAAGCGAAGAAAGAGATCAGACTGTGCTTAGACATGAGGCAAGCAAACACAGCAATAGTTCGTGGCAGGTGTCCGATCCCCACTGTCGACAAGCTGCTGCAAGGAATAAACGGGTCAGTAGTATACAGTAAACTATATCTCAAATGGGGGTACCTGTTACGTCTCGCCGCTCCACACCCGCTCTGCAGTGTAACCTTGGCCAAGGCTCAACGTCTCCCCGCTCCACACCCGCTCTGCAGTGTAAGCGTACCCGGAGCTCTGCCAACTCCACCTGATGCCTGTTTCCTCGTTACCCCTCCACTCACCTGTTGGCAATCACCTCCCTATATCTGGCTGTGTCACTCTCAGCTTGTTGCCAGTTCGTGCCGTTCCCTGGGAGAGTACTTGTGCTTGTCCTGCTCATCGAAGTTTGTTTACTTACCTGGATCTTCCCTGGAGATTTCTCTGTTGGACCTTCCTCGTTGCTCCCCTTCCCCTGTGCGCTGCTTTCCGTTTACGAAGAGGATTTCTTCACTCCAGCGTTGCTGTGATTTTCCGTTCTCCTTTGGTATCCTCCTGTTTACCCCCCCCCCCTCCTGCCTGGATTAAGGGCCGACTCCACTGTTCCCGGATTAAAGGGCGACTCCACGGTTCCCGGCTTAAAGGTGGACTTCGCGTTTCCTGGTGAGAGTGGACTTCCTGAGTTTTCTCTTCAATAAATTAGCCTGTTGGTCCCGCTATATTGTGCCTTCTGTGTTTGTGCTCTTGGGGTCGGGTGCAAACCCTAACAGTACGAACTGGCCATGACGACCCCAGCCAGCACAGACGGCACACCCACAGCCAATCCGGTGCAAGCAGCCCTAGTAAAACAAATTCAGATTACCAACGCCCATTCCCAGCAATTACAAGAGGCTTCGGTTGCTGTGCAGGGTCTCCAGTCTCAAGTTCAACCCCTGCAAGCTTCTGTGGAAGCTTTAGCTGTCCAGCAGGCGGCGATGGCGAGTCAGCAGGCAGAGATCATGCAACAACTGCAGACCATTTCAGCAGCTCTTGCCAACCAGCAGCTGAACCAGCCTGTACCGCCAGCAAGTGCGCCCCCTGTGGCCGCCGCTCCAGTAGATCCTCCGGTTCCTGTTTATTTACCCCGTGGAACCATCATTACCAGTCCACGCCCATTTGACGGTAACTTTGAAACTTGCTCTACCTTCATTATGCAGTGTGAGCTTGTTTTCACACACCAGCCCACCGTGTTCTCCAGTGATGCTGTTAAGATCGCTTACGTGACCAACCTGCTCAGTGGTCGAGCAGCGCAGTGGGCTACGTCTTCTTGGTCCATGGGGGCCAGCTACTGTAACTCTTATAGAGACTTTGTCGCAGAGCTACGTAAGGTTTTCCACCATCCGGTAAGCGGTCGGGATTCTGACTCACGACTGAATAACATCCAGCAGGGCGGCGCCAGCGTCACAGATTACTCCGTCGACTTCCGCCTGGCTGCCGTTGAGAGCGGATGGAATGACCAGGCCCTGCGTGCCACTTTTCGTAGAGGATTGAGCGAGGCGGTGAAGGATCAACTTGCTACCCGAGAAGAACCCTCATCTCTGGATGACCTCATTGCTCTCGCTATCCGCATTGATGGACGTATCCGGGAGAGAAAGCGTGAGAAGGCCTTGCGTGGAACTTCCTTCAATCCCAGAACTATCTCTGCGTCAGACCGAACCGCTGTTCCCGTTTCCCCGGCCAATCCCTCCTCTGACTCTTTCGCGACAACGCCACCTGGAGATGTAGAAGAGCGGATGGAGGTAGGACGTGCTAGACTTACTCCTGCTGAACGGGAGAGCCGATTCAAGGCAGGTCTTTGCCTGTACTGTGGTCTTAAGGGGCACCGACTCCGCGACTGTCCCTCACGGCCAAAAGATTAGGCTTACCAGGACCAAGGGAGATCCTAGTAAGCCGCCTTTCCTTCTCCCGTGGGTCCGAATCTCGCGGCCATCTTGTTCCTATTGCTTTAGTCTGGGCGGGCCAGAGACTTTCCCTTGGAGCCCTGATTGATTCCGGAGCAGATGATAGTTTTATGGACCTTGACTTTGCCTCGCAGGCAGACATTCCCCTTGAGTCTCTTGGGACCCCCATTGATGCGTTTGCCTTGGATGACCGGAGATTAGCCTGTATCACACAGCGGACCGTCCCCGTTACTCTCACCGTTGCAGGTAACCACACAGAGACAATGCAATTTTACATCATACGTTCCCCGCTTAATCCAGTTATCTTGGGACGCCCCTGGCTCAGACACCATGAACCCCACATCTCTTGGTCCACAGGCACAGTCCTTGGATGGGGCTCTACTTGCCATGCCCAATGCCTTCGTGCAGCTCCTAGTGCTACGCCTTTGAGCTCGCCTACTCCCCTGCCTCCTGATCTCTCCTCCGTGCCCCCTGTGTATCATGACCTTGGTGAGGTATTTAGCAAGACCCGTGCTAAGTCACTCCCGCCTCACCGCCCGTATGATTGCGCCATTGATCTCCGTCCTGGGGCTACTCTTCCCAGTAGCCGCCTCTACAACTTGTCACTCCCTGAGAAGGCGGCCATGGATGAGTACATCACCGAGTCCCTTGCTGCAGGTCTCATCAAGCCCTCGTCTTCCTCTGTTGCTGCAGGGTTCTTTTTTGTGAAGAAGAAGGACGGGGGACTTCGACCTTGTATTGACTACCGGCAACTGAACGCAATCACCATTAAGAACAAGTACCCGCTTCCACTTATGAGTTCGACTTTTGAGCCTCTCTCACAGGCGACCATCTTCACCAAGCTAGACCTGAGGAGCGCTTACCACCTCGTGCGAATCAGGGAAGGCGATGAGTGGAAGACCGCCTTCAAAACACCCCGAGGCCACTATGAGTACTTGGTGATGCCGTTCGGACTCACAAACGCACCAGCAGTGTTTCAGGCGTTTATGAACGACGTACTCCGTGACATGTTGGATGTGTTTGTCGTCGTTTACCTGGACGACATCCTCATTTTCTCCCAGTCTCTTGAGGAACACGTCCAGCATGTTCGCAGGGTACTGGAGCGCCTCCTCCAGAACCAACTCTACGTCAAGGCGGAGAAGTGCCTGTTTCACTCCCCCTCTGTGGATTACTTGGGATTCATCGTAGAGAAGGGACGGACCAGAGCAGATCCCCGCAAGGTCCAGACAGTGGTGGACTGGCCGGAACCTACCAACCGTAAGGAGCTGCAGAGTTTTCTAGGGTTCGCAAATTTCTACCGGAGATTCATTCGCAACTACAGCCAGCTGGCAGAACCGCTTACTGCGTTGACCTCCCCAGCCAAACCCTTCATCTGGTCTCCTGCTGCCAGCTCTGCTTTCCAAGTCCTCAAGACAAGGTTCACCTCGGCCCCAGTGCTGCTCCATCCTGACCCCAAGAGACAATTCGTGGTAGAGGTTGATGCCTCGGATTCAGGCGTAGGGGGGGTGCTCTCCCAGCGGTCGGCTGAGGACCAGAAACTCCATCCTTGCGCCTTTTTCTCCCGCCGATTTCTGCCGGCCGAGCAGAATTATGACGTTGGAAACCGGGAGTTACTGGCTGTAGTGGCTGCTCTGGAGGAATGGCGCCACTGGCTCGAGGGCGCTGAGCACCCGTTTCTCATCTGGACGGACCACAAGAACTTGACTCACCTGAGGGCAGCCAAACGTCTCAACAGTCGTCAGGCTCGGTGGGCTGGCTTCCTTAGTCGTTTCAACTATGTTCTGACTTACCATCCTGGGACACGCAACGTAAAGGCTGACATCCTGTCTCGGCTACACCCGAAGGAAGGCGCATTTGAAGAGCCTGAACCCATCCTCCCTGCGGCTAGAGTGGTCGGTGTGGTCACTTTTGGTCTTGAGTCGGCTGTTCGCACTGCCCAACGTGCTCAACCCGGTCCGAGTAACGTGCCACCCCGTCGCCTCTTCGTCCCAGATGCTGTTCGGTCTCGAGTTCTTCAGTGGGGTCATAGCAGTCGTTTCTCCTGTCACCCAGGAGTTAGTCGTACCCAGTCGTTCATCGCTCGGCGCTTCTGGTGGCCAACTATGCGGGAGGATGTCAAGAGCTTTGTAGCGGCCTGCACTGTTTGCGCCCGCAGCAAGGCCTCTCACCAGGCGCCATCTGGTCTGTTGCAGCCACTCCCTATTCCTAGCCGCCCCTGGTCTCACGTGGCTTTGGATTTCGTTTCCGGACTACCACCTTCTCGGGGAAACACTGTGGTTCTCACCGTCATAGACCGTTTCAGCAAGGGCGTCCATCTGATAGCCCTTCCCAAACTTCCTTCGGCTGCTGAGACCGCGGACCTCTTGATGCAACATGTCTTCCGGCTTCATGGCCTGCCATCAGATGTAGTCTCCGATAGAGGTCCTCAGTTCACCTCACAAGTGTGGCGTGCATTTTGTAAAGGCATCGGAGCCACAGTAAGTCTGTCTTCGGGCTACCACCCCCAAACAAATGGTCAGACCGAGAGGGCAAACCAGAGCATGGAGACAGCGTTGCGTTGTGTATGTAACAGCAAGCCCTACACCTGGAGTGACTACCTACCGTGGGTAGAGTACGCCACCAATTCCCTGGTCAGCTCTGCATCTGGACTTTCTCCATTCGAGGCATCCCTGGGGTATCAACCTCCCCTGTTCGACCCACAGCAGGATGAAGTGGCCGTTCCCTCCGTACAGCTCCACTTGCGACGCTGTCAGCGTGTCTGGAGGACCATCCGGACAGCACTGCTCAAGGCTGGGGAGCGCGCTCGCAGAGGGGCTGACCGGCGACGTACCCCTGCGCCGGAGTACAAGAAGGGACAGAGGGTCTGGCTGTCCACGAAGGACGTTCCCCTCCAGACAACCAACAAGAAACTCTCGCCCCGCTTCATTGGTCCTTTTGAAGTCCAGAAAGTCCTGAGCCCGGCAGCTGTTCGGCTGAAGCTGCCTTCCTCCATGCACATTCATCCTGTCTTCCACGTCTCTCGAGTTAAGCCCGTCTCCAGCAGTCCTCTTATGCCCCCGGTTCCTGAGCCTCCGCCTCCGGAATTTGTAGATGGTCATCCTCAATGGAAGGTCCGCCGGCTGCTTAAAGTCCGGCGCTGCGGCCGCGGGTTCCAGTATCTCGCGGACTGGGCAGGTTATGGACCTGAGGAGCGCAGTTGGATTTCGCGGAAGCTCATTATGGATCCCTCTCTCCTTGCCGACTTCTACCGTGCCCACCCGGGGGCGCCAGGTCAGTCGCCAGGTGGCTCCCGTAGAGGGGGGGGGGGTACTGTTACGTCTCGCCGCTCCACACCCGCTCTGCAGTGTAACCTTGGCCAAGGCTCAACGTCTCCCCGCTCCACACCCGCTCTGCAGTGTAAGCGTACCCGGAGCTCTGCCAACTCCACCTGATGCCTGTTTCCTCGTTACCCCTCCACTCACCTGTTGGCAATCACCTCCCTATATCTGGCTGTGTCACTCTCAGCTTGTTGCCAGTTCGTGCCGTTCCCTGGGAGAGTACTTGTGCTTGTCCTGCTCATCGAAGTTTGTTTACTTACCTGGATCTTCCCTGGAGATTTCTCTGTTGGACCTTCCTCGTTGCTCCCCTTCCCCTGTGCGCTGCTTTCCGTTTACGAAGAGGATTTCTTCACTCCAGCGTTGCTGTGATTTTCCGTTCTCCTTTGGTATCCTCCTGTTTACCCCCCCCCCCTCCTGCCTGGATTAAGGGCCGACTCCACTGTTCCCGGATTAAAGGGCGACTCCACGGTTCCCGGCTTAAAGGTGGACTTCGCGTTTCCTGGTGAGAGTGGACTTCCTGAGTTTTCTCTTCAATAAATTAGCCTGTTGGTCCCGCTATATTGTGCTCTGTGTTTGTGCTCTTGGGGTCGGGTGCAAACCCTAACAGTACCACGAGCTAGAGTTAGAACCAAAATCACGAGACATAACCACATTCACGACCCTCAACAGCACATACAGGTACAAGAGGCTTATCTTTGGAGTCTCCTCTGCTTGTGAGCAGTATCAACATGAGATCACTACAGCGTTGACAGGCATCAAGGGTGTTGAGAATATCTCGGATGATATCATCATACATGCCTCGGACCAGGAGACTCACGATAAAAGACTACACACTGTACTTCAAAGGCTACAGGATTGTGGTCTCACCCTCAACGCAGAGAAGTGCCAATTCAATATGGACCAGATGGTGTTCATGAGGATTCTTCTGTCGCAGAAGGGCATAGGCCCAACAGCTGAAATGGTGAGAGCTGTGGTGGAAGCCAGGGAGCCTGAGGCGCTGCCAAGGTGCGTAGTTTTCTAGGCTTAGTGAGCTACAGCAGTAGGTTCATACCTCAGTTCACATTGGTCTCAGAGCCACTCCGCCAACTAACAAAGAAAGACACACCTTTCCACTTCGAACTGGAACAGAAGGAAGCATTTAAGACACTAAAACAGGGACTAGCTAGAGCAGGGACGCTCGCTTACTTCGATAAAAATGCTCCGTCAAAGTTATTGCAGATGTAGGCCCCTGTAGGTATAGGTGCTGTACTTGTCCAGGAACAAAAGGGAGAAATTATACCAGTTTGCTATGTGAGTCGTAGTGTATCAGCATGCGAAAGGAGATATTCACAAACAGCGTGAAGCCCTAGCACTAGTATGGGCGTGCGAGAGACTTCACCCTTACATATGTGGCATGAAGTTTGATCTAGTTACAGACCATAAACCACTGGAGGTAATCTACAGCCCATGATCCCAGCCATGCACACACATCGAGCGGTGGGTGCTGAGACTTCAGCCATATGACTTCAAGGTCGTCCACATACCAGGGAAACAGAACATCGCTGATCCGCTGTCACGGCTGCTAGGAAAGACAGCAATGGAGGAATCTCATGGAAACAGGTCAGATGAATATGTGAGATTCGTCGCGATGAATGCAACACCAAACGCACTTACCATAAGGGAGGTGGAAGAAGCATCAGCAGGAGATGTGGAGCTGAGGGAGGTGAGGAAGGCTATTCAGAGTGAGAGTGGGTGTTTTGATAGATGTAAGGCATATGTACCGATAGCAAACGAGCTCTGTACAATAGGGTACTTAGTTCTCAGAGGGACACGTATTGTCCTGCCTCACTCACTCCGCGCAAGGGCACTAGCTTTAGCTCATGAAGTACACTTAGGTATAGTAGGCACGAAACAACACCTAAGGAGCAAAGAGTGGTGGCCTGAAGTCGACAAGGCTGCAGAAAAACACTGCAGCCTGGCCAGACATGCCGGAGCCGCTGAGACCTATGACACTTCCTGATGGGCCGTGGCAGGAGGTAGCTACAGTCTTGTTGGGTCTATTACCCACTGGACATTCAATACTAGTAGTTGTAGACTATTATTGTCTGCAGAGAAGGTCATTGATAGTTTAGAGGCTATCTATAGCTGCCATGGACTACCACTTACCTGTAGAACAGATTGTGGCCCGCAGTTTATGTCAGAGGAGTTTCGGCTATTCTGCAAGGAAAACGGAATTCAGCACGTTAAGACAAAGCCAAAATGGGCTCAAGCGATTGGTGAAGTTGAGTGACAGAATGCCTCCCTCATGAAGCGCATTCGCATTGCGCAGGCCGATGGACTGGACTGGAAGCGCGAACTACGCAAATATGTCACCATCTACAGAGCCATTGATCATCTACCAACAGGCAAGAGTCCAGCCAAGCTACTGTTCAGTTGCAAAATGAGAGGGAAGTTGCCGGATCTTTCCACAACACGAAATGATTTGGACGCGTGTGGCCGCGATGCTGAACAGAAAGGAAAGGCCAAGATGTATGCAGATGAGCACCGCCGAGCAAAACCCTCAAACATAGAGGTAGGAGACCAAGTACTCTTAAAGCAAGAGAAGGTAGATAAGTTCACTACACCTTTCAACAAAGTCCCGCACACTGTCATCAACAAAACAGGAAACAGTGTGATTGTTCAGTCGCCAACGGGCACCAGGTATTCAAGGAACACCACCTGTGTAAAGAGATACCTACCTGAGAGATACCTACCTGAAGACCAAGCTCCGCTAGCACAGGATGCTGCACTCCTGCAAAAGGATGAGAACAGTAGCCCCACAATGGCGCCCCAAAAGATTCCCGAGCTGGAAACACAGATGAGCTGGAAATATAACTCTTTTACGGTACAGAATACAGAATACACTTTATTTGTCATTTGTACATACATACAATGAAATTCACTCTCTGCGTTTAACCCATCCTAGCTGTGTAGCTAGGAGCAGTGGGCAGCCGCCGTGCAGCGCCCGGGGAATGGTTTACTCTTGGTTTACCCTTTCCGGGTACTGACATTGGGTAGACTGTGCCGGGGGATTAAATTACTTTTCCCAGATCTAATGGTTCTAGTTGGTCCCCAGTGGACTTCTTTAGCAAGTTTGTCTTTAAACTTTTTGGGTATTGTTTATTTATTATCTGCTCAAGCTTTTTCAACTTTTTTTTTACATAGATATGGTTAATAATTATATCCAAAAGGATGTGAAATTGCATAATTTTGTTGAAAAATGTAAAATTAGCAGCATTATCACTTCCCTCATTAACAAGCTTTCAGGTGCCCTTAAGCCTTACACTAAATCCCAGCAACCGTGCTGTGTTTGTAGTGAAGCAGCTCCCAGGTGTGAATGTTGGTAAACATGAGAAAATGACTTCATTGTAATGTGTATCACAAGGTACATATGAATTTCTACCAGAGGAGTAC